>NC_090439.1:502711393-503027286 GCF_031143425.1 Pleurodeles waltl
AGCCACCCCGCAACAGAGGCAAGCACATAGTCCACAATGTCCAGTTTGGACTCTTTGAGAGGTTTCTCCCAACCTTCCCTCACTAGGCTCAGTGGTCCCCTGACAGGAAGGACAAACAGAATGTCAAAGGGACTAAAGCCCACTCATTTCTGTGGCAGGCATGTCACAGGGACATCCAATCTCTTTCTGAGTTTTGTTTTTTAGGGATCCCGTGATCATACCTTTCATGGTCTTGTTGAATCTCTCCACTAGACCATTGCTTTGTGGGTGTTATGGGGTAGTGGACTTATAAGTCACACTACATTCATTCTTTATTGCTTTTAGCTAAGCAGACATGAAGTTACTGCCTCTGTCTGAAACCACCACCTTAGGGAAACCCACACTAGTACAAATACTTAAGAGGGCTTTGGCCACTGTAGGGGCAGTGTCATTCTTAAGGGGAACAGCCTCAGGATATCTGGTGGTATGATCCACTACTTCCAGTACAAATCTGTTTCCTGATGCTGTTTGAGAGTCAAGAGGACCAACAATGACAGTCCCTACCCTTTCACAGGGAACCCCAACCACAGGAAATGAAATAAAGGTGGGGTTGGTATGCCACCTGTCTTGCCACTGGCCTGTCAGGTGACTCAGGAGCTGAAAAACTCCTTAACGTTCTGGGACATACCTGGCCAGAAGAAGTGGGTGACTAACCTACCAGTTTTAGTCTGGTCAAGATGGCCAGCTAGGCAAATGTCATGTGCTAAGGTGAGTAAGAGTGATGTACTGCTGAGGCACTAACACTCTCCTAGTGGCACCAGGTTTGGGGTATTTGGCCTCAGGATACAGGAGTCCCTCCTCCCAAGAGGTCCTGTGGGAGACACTGACATCTCCCATTTCCTGGTCAGCAGCTTGCTGTCCCAGGCTCCCAAGAGTGGGATAGGTCCTCTCTCCCTGTAAAATATCTTCCCTAGAGGGTCCTCCTGGGCCTAGGAGCTCTGCTGTGTAAGGCCAAGTTCCTTGGGCTCAGTTCCCTCAAGGGCTAACAGGTTCTCTCCCTGAGAAGAGGGAACCTGAGCTTGTGTCTTATCAGAATATGGATTCCCAGCCTTCTTGTCTTTTCTCTTGGAGTTTGGGCTATCATTCCAGGCTCCAATACCTCTTTTTCACCCTGGGCTTTGCTTTGTTCTCTGGGTTTTACCCACACTGATCCAGGTATTCACAGCATGGCGGCATTGGATTCTCATCTCTACCTCAGCCCATGCTGAGGTCTCCAGATAATTACCCAGCAGGCATTCTACTGGAATTGCAGGGGACACGAACACCTTCTTTTGGCCAGTACCCCCTCCCAATTCCAAGGTAACCATTGCCATGGGATGAACCTTGATAATATTATCTGCATTGATAACTGGTTACATCTGTCCAGATAAGTACTGTTCTGGGGATATCAGTTTTTCAGTCACCCTGGTGACACTTGCACCTGTATCCCTTAGTGCTTCTACTTCAGCCCCATTGATATATTGTCTGTATTTCTCCTGGTTACTGGGCCAGATAGCCAGAGAAGCTATATCCACCCTTCCCTCTGAAATTAAGGTAGCTTCAGCGTGCTTTCTGACTTGGTCAGGGCATGCCAAGGATCCCATCTGGAGACTAACAACCCCTGAAGGTGTTTGATTAGTGGAAGCTTTTTTGGGGAAAGAAGAGTCCCCGGTTCGGTGTCCATTCTGCTTGCAGAGATGACACCATGCCTTTTTGGGAACCCAGTGTTTACCATGGGACCCACCCTTTGATTGGGAAGAGTCTAGGGGCCCAACATCCTCAACAAGTTTTTGGAGGCCTTTGGAAGACTCTCTGGGTTTTTCTCTTATGTGCCCAACATCCTTCCCTTGGGGAGTAGGAACCTCGTTCTTTGGGTCACCCCCGCTAGGGGTCTTTCTAGACTCGCTTGTTTTGACCCAGTGGTCAGACTTCTTCTCCAACTACTGAGGAGAGACTAACCCTAAATCCAATAAGTGCTAATGCAATTTTTCAGAAGTACAACATATGCTCTTTCATTATCAACTTAGAGAGCCCCTCATAGT
Source organism: Pleurodeles waltl (assembly GCF_031143425.1). Taxonomy (NCBI): domain Eukaryota; kingdom Metazoa; phylum Chordata; class Amphibia; order Caudata; family Salamandridae; genus Pleurodeles; species Pleurodeles waltl. The sequence continues at coordinate 502,713,454 of NC_090439.1, forward strand.
CTTGCACCTTACTGCCTTTCAACCTGCCACCTAGTGCTCTGACTGAGAAGTCTACAAAATCCACCCAGGACTGACTCAAGATTTTGTGAGTCTCTCTGAATTTAATTCTGTACACCTCAGTAGTGAGTCCAAAGGTCTCATTCTGAGATCCCTTCATGAAGTCATAGAACTCAGCTTCTTCCTCACCCAGTCTCAGGAGCCTAACCCTGCACTTTCCTGAGAATAACTCCCACAGTAGAGAGCCCCATTGTCTCTGTTAAGTCTTTTTCATCTTACAAGCCTTCTCAAAGGCTGTAAACCACTTTGTGATATCATCACCCTCAACATATGTGGGGACAATCCCTTTGGGGATTTTAAGATCAAAGGTTTCCTCTCTCTCCCTATTTTTTTTTTTCTGCCACCATTCATGGGTGCTAGACCCAACTCAGCCCTTTCTTTCTCTAAAACCAGGATGTAGGCTTCCCTTCTGGCTAGTCTGTCAGGAATTGCCTCTTAATTCTTTAGCTCTTTCCTGTGCCTTGAATGACCTGACCTACCCCTTCCCCCCAAGTAGGGGAAGGCACTCCAGGTACAGTCTTAGGGAAGATGTGAGAAGGGACCACACCACGTTCCTTAGTGTGTTTGTGGGGGACAGTCTCCTGGAGAACTGTCTCTACTTTCATGGCCACTGTCCACCTCCTCCCTTGGGAAGGTGTCAGGATCCTCTGTTATGTGGATGGAATCAAACTCTGCAAAGAGCTCAAGGGTCTGAGCTTTCGAAGGGGTTGAGTCAGTTTTGATTTTGCTGGCTTTCCAGAGGTTTCTTAGCTGCTGCATACTAAACTGCAGATAAGGGGTCAGGTTACGTTCCTGCACTATCTCATATGTCCCCAGACATCTTTGGCACATCTTGATCTTTAGAAAATCAAGAAAAAATTCTAAAAGACATTTTATGGCCCAAATGACTTGAAAATGTCTAATGCAAAGGCCTGGGGGACTGAACCCAAAACCCTAATGCTCAAATTCAGAAAATGTACGGGTGTACAATGTTGTGTTTTCAAAATGGTTTGCACCATTTCATGCCTTCTGCAATGGCAATTGGCAAGTGTTTAGGTGTGGGTCCCTTAGGGTGGTATAATATATGCAGCAGCCCTAAGAGGCCCTCTTTAGTACCCATGCCCCTTGGTACCAGGAGTACCATTTACCAGGGACTTACATGGGTATTAAATTCCTTGCCAATTTTCTTTCAATTAGACATTTACCTTATTTCAAGGGGAAGAGCACCGGTATTTGGGGCATAGTTAGCAGGGACCCAGTGCACTTTCAGTTAAAATGCACCAGTACTAGGGCAAAAAGTGGAGGTGACAATCTCAAAAAGAGCACTTTCCTGCACTCCTTCAGTGACAATGTCAAGACTAAGATTCTTGGGAGATTGCCCAATTCCATTGATATAAATATTGAATAAATCTGGGACAAGTATGCAACCTTGCCTGACGCCTATGTTTATTTCAAACTTCTCCGTTCATTCACCTTTTACACCAAATCTTACTCTGGAATTATCGCCACAGAGCAGATCCTTTAGAATATTTCGATTTTAGCTTGGAAAGCCTCCTTGCTCCAGAATGCTCCATAGGACCGACAGATCTACAGAGTCAAATGCAGTTTTTAGGTCTATAGAGACCTAGAAGAGCAGAAAGTTACGTAGGGCCATGTACTTCATACAGATCTCATACAGCCTCAGGGCTTGATCTATTGTACTTTGGTCTTTTCCGAACCCAGCGTGAAGACAAGATAAAATATTGTTCTCCTCAATCCAGGACTCGAGTTGCAACAGTAATAGTATCTCAATGATTTTCCCGGCTCCGTCTAAAAGTGAACTCAGACGATTAGTGGAAAGATCGTCTCACCCCCTTTTTTGTTGGTTGTCTCCATTACTAAAGACTTCCTTGATTCTGGGACCAGAATAAAACTCTCAATTGACTTCAACAAGAGTCAAACATTCAACTTCATGTTGTCCTTAGGTTACCACTGTAGGATGTTAATCGCTGAGCTGTCTTAACTGCCTTATCTCCAGTCCAAGTGTATCTCCATGTAAGGTGGCTTAAGGTTGAAGATATCTGCTGCAGAGGTTTGTGTGTATCCATCAACATGCAAGCCCTCATTTTAATATTGATGGATCATCTGCCATGTTTCTGTTAATTTCTACTGTAACCTGTGATTGTGACAGTACCACATCTGATGTCTTGCAGGGTTAACTCAAATGTTTATCCTTCATTGGTCAATAAAATGAGTATCATTCAGACGAGTAGCAATTCACATCTAATATTATGTCAATAGTAATTCAGTTTTTATTGTGTGCACATTGTATGTAATATCAAGTGCCATACATATGTAAACACTGCACATGCATGGCAAATTATATTATATATAATATGCTTTGAATAGGCATGATATTATCCTTTTTTGCAGTCTCTTTCAGCAAATAATTATTGCTGCTGCTGTCTGACCATAGTCTTCTGATATCATCACTCTTTTATAGATTTCTTTTAATATTCATTAGAGATTACGTAAAGCTAGAACCCTTTAATATTATGTCACAAGCACTGACTTATGACTCAGTGTATATTTGCTCCATTCAACTTCCTATTGTAGCAGGTAAGGTGGGAGTTTCCAGCAGTGTTGACCTCTCACATCTGTTCAAGAAACAGCGCTTAACAAATGGCATTAATCATCGCCTGTCAGGTGATGTAGATACAGAAGGGGTTGTGGGCTCTTTATCATCTTCTGTAACTAATCAAGTGTCTGTGGTGTAGTGAAAAGCTTGTCTGAAGTCCACAAAGAATGACTAAGAGCATGACCATAGAGCTTACGTCCAGAATACCAGATTCATTTGAGTAAGTACAGGCGGTCTGGTCAAAATCCATAATGGTGGCCCCTCTGGTAAAGAAGAGAACAGACCCTGTAGAATTAGTAGCAACTGTAAGGAAATGCCTCCTTGGCATGGTTGCCCCCTGATTTTTTGCCTTTTCTGATGCTATGTTTACAATTGAAAGTGTGCTGAGGCCTGCTAACCAGGCCCCAGCACCAGTGTTCTTTCCTTAACCTGTACTTTTGTATCCACAATTGGCAGACCCTGGCATCCAGATAAGTCCCTTGTAACTGGTACTTCTAGTACCAAGGGCCCTGATGCCAAGGAAGGTCTCTAAGGGCTGCAGCATGTCTTATGCCACCCTGGAGACCTCTCACTCAGCACAGACACACTGCTTACCAGCTTGTGTGTGCTAGTGAGGACAAAACGAGTAAGTCGACATGGCACTCCCCTCAGAGTGCCATGCCAGCCTCTCACTGCCTATGCAGTATAGGTAAGACACCCCTCTAGCAGGCCTTACAGCCCTAAGGCAGGGTGCACTATACCATAGGTGAGGGTACCAGTGCATGAGCATGGTACCCCTACAGTGTCTAAACAAAACCTTAGACATTGTAAGTGCAGGGTAGCCATAAGAGTATATGGTCTGGGAGTCTGTCAAACACGAACTCCACAGCACCATAATGGCTACACTGAAAACTGGGAAGTTTGGTATCAAACTTCTCAGCACAATAAATGCACACTGATGCCAGTGTACATTTTATTGTAAAATACACCACAGAGGGCACCTTAGAGGTGCCCCCTGAAACTTAACCGACTGTCTGTGTAGGCTGACTAGTTCCAGCAGCCTGCCACACCAGAGACATGTTGCTGGCCCCATGGGGAGAGTGCCTTTGTCACTCTGAGGCCAGTAACAAAGCCTGCACTGGGTGGAGATGCTAACACCTCCCCCAGGCAGGAGCTGTAACACCTGGCGGTGAGCCTCAAAGGCTCACCCCTTTGTCACAGCCCAGCAGGGCACTCCAGCTTAGTGGAGTTGCCCGCCCCCTCCGGCCACGGCCCCCACTTTTGGCGGCAAGGCTGGAGGGAACAAAGAAAGCAACAAGGAGGAGTCACTGGCCAGTCAGGACAGCCCCTAAGGTGTCCTGAGCTGAGGTGACTCTGACTTTTAGAAATCCTCCATCTTGCAGATGGAGGATTCCCCCAATAGGGTTAGGATTGTGACCCCCTCCCCTTGGGAGGAGGCACAAAGAGGGTGTACCCACCCTCAGGGCTAGTAGCCATTGGCTACTAACCCCCCAGACCTAAACACGCCCTTAAATTTAGTATTTAAGGGCTACCCTGAACCCTAGAAAATTAGATTCCTGCAACAAGAAGAAGGACTGCCCAGCTGAAAACCCCTGCAGCGGAAGACCAGAAGACGACAACTGCCTTGGCTCCAGAAACTCACCGGCCTGTCTCCTGCCTTCCAAAGATCCTGCTCCAGCGACGCCTTCCGAAGGGACCAGCGACCTCGACATCCTCTGAGGACTGCCCCTGCTTCGAAAAGACAAGAAACTCCCGAGGACAGCGGACCTGCTCCAAGAAAAGCTGCAACTTTGTTTCCAGCAACTTTAAAGATCCCGGCAAGCTCCCCGCAAGAAGCGTGAGACTTGCAACACTGCACCCGGCGACCCCGACTCGGCTGGTGGCGATCCAACACCTCAGGAGGGACCCCAGGACTACTCTGATACTGTGAGTACCAAAACCTGTCCCCCCTGAGCCCCCACAGCGCCGCCTGCAGAGGGAATCCCGAGGCTTCCCCTGACCGCGACTCTTTGAAACCAAAGTCCCGACACCTGGGAGAGACCCTGCACCCGCAGCCCCCAGGACCTGACGGACCGGACTTTCACTGGAGGAGTGACCCCCAGGAGTCCCTCTCCCTTGCCCAAGTGGAGGTTTCCCCGAGGAACCCCCCCCTTGCCTGCCTGCAGCGCTGAAGAGATCCCTAGATCTCCCATTGACTTCCATTACAAACCCGACGCTTGTTTCTACACTGCACCCGGCCGCCCCCGCGCTGCTGAGGGTGAAATTTCTGTGTGGACTTGTGTCCCCCCCGGTGCCCTACAAAACCCCCCTGGTCTGCCCTCCGAAGACGCGGGTACTTACCTGCAAGCAGACCGGAACCGGGGCACCCCCTTCTCTCCATTCTAGCCTATGTGTTTTGGGCACCACTTTGAACTCTGCACCTGACCGGCCCTGAGCTGCTGGTGTGGTGACTTTGGGGTTGCTCTGAACCCCCAACGGTGGGCTACCTTGGACCAAGAACTGAACCCTGTAAGTGTCTTACTTACCTGGTAAAACTAACCAAAACTTACCTCCCCTAGGAACTGTGAAAATTGCACTAAGTGTCCACTTTTAAAACAGCTATTTGTCAATAACTTGAAAAGTATACATGCAATTTTTATGATTTGAAGTTCCTAAAGTACTTACCTGCAATACCTTTCGAATGAGATATTACATGTAGAATTTGAACCTGTGGTTCTTAAAATAAACTAAGAAAAGATATTTTTCTATATAAAAACCTATTGGCTGGATTTGTCTCTGAGTGTGTGTACCTCATTTATTGTCTATGTGTATGTACAACAAATGCTTAACACTACTCCTTGGATAAGCCTACTGCTCGACCACACTACCACAAAATAGAGCATTAGTATTATCTATTTTTACCACTATTTTACCTCTAAGGGGAACCCTTGGACTCTGTGCATGCTATTCCTTACTTTGAAATAGCACATACAGAGCCAACTTCCTACATTGGTGGATCAGCGGTGGGGTACAAGACTTTGCATTTGCTGGACTACTCAGCCAATACCTGATCACACGACAAATTCCAAAATTGTCATTAGAAATTGATTTTTGCAATTTGAAAAGTTTTCTAAATTCTTAAAAGACCTGCTAGGGCCTTGTGTTAGATCCTGTTTAGCATTTCTTTTAGAGTTTAAAAGTTTGTTAAAAGTTTGAATTAGATTCTAGAACCAGTTTTAGTTTCTTAAAAAGTATTCCAACTTTTAGAAGCATAATGTCTAGCACAGATGTGAATGTGGTGGAACTCGACACCACACCTTACCTCCATCTACAGATGAGAGAGCTAAGGTCACTCTGTAAACTAAAGAAAATAGCAATGGGCCCCAAACCTACCAAAGTACAGCTCCAGGAGCTTTTGGCAGAGTTTGAAAAGGCCAACCCCTCTGAGGATGGCAACTCAGAGGATGAAGATAGTGACTTGGAGGGAAATTCCCCCCCTCCAGTCCTACTTAGGGAGAGCAGGGCTTCTCAAGCCCTGACTCCACAAATAATAGTCAGAGATGCTGGTTCCCTCACAGGAGGGACCAACAACTCTGAAATCACTGAGGATAACTCCAGTGAAGAGGACATCCAGTTAGCCAGGATGGCCAAAAGATTGGCTTTGGAAAGACAGATCCTAGCCATAGAGAGGGAAAGACAAGAGATGGGCCTAGGACCCATCAATGGTGGCAGCAACATAAATAGGGTCAGAGATTCTCCTGACATGTTGAAAATCCCCAAAGGGATTGTAACTAAATATGAAGATGGTGATGACATCACCAAATGGTTCACAGCTTTTGAGAGGGCTTGTGTAACCAGAAAAGTGAACAGATCTCACTGGGGTGCTCTCCTTTGGGAAATGTTCACCGGAAAGTGTAGGGATAGACTCCTCACACTCTCTGGACAAGATGCAGAATCTTATGACCTCATGAAGGGTACCCTGATTGAGGGCTTTGGATTCTCCACTGAGGAGTACCGGATTAGGTTCAGGGGGGCTCAAAAATCCTCGAGCCAGACCTGGGTTGACTTTGTTGACTACTCAGTGAAAACACTAGATGGTTGGATTCAAGGCAGTGGTGTAAGTAATTATGATGGGCTGTACAATTTATTTGTGAAGGAACACCTGTTAAGTAATTGTTTCAATGATAAACTGCATCAGCATCTGGTAGACCTAGGACCAATTTCTCCCCAAGAATTGGGAAAGAAGGCGGACCATTGGGTCAAGACAAGGGTGTCCAAGACTTCAACAGGGGGTGACTAAAAGAAAGGGGTCACAAAGACTCCCCAGCAGAAGGGTGATGAGACAACCAAAACTAAAAATAGTAAAGAGTCTTCTACAGGCCCCCAAAAACCTGCACAGGAGGGTGGGCCCAGAGCCTCTTCACAAAACAATGGGTACAAGGGTAAAAACTTTGATCCCAAAAAGGCCTGGTGTCATAGCTGTAAACAGCATGGACACCAAACTGGAGACAAGGCCTGTCCCAAGAAAGGTTCCACTCCAAACTCCCATCCAGGTAACACTGGTATGGCTAGTCTCCAAGTGGGATCAACAGTGTGCCCAGAGCAAATCAGGGTTCACACTGAAGCTACTCTAGTTTCTGAGGGTGGGGTGGATTTAGCCACACTAGCTGTCTGGCCGCCTAACATGCAAAAATACAGACAGCAACTCTTAATTAATGGAACTAGAATAGAGGGCCTGAGGGATACAGGTGCCAGTGTCACCATGGTGACAGAGAAACTGGTTTCCCCTGGCCAATACCTGACTGGAAAAACTTACACAGTCACCAACGCTGACAATCAGAGAAAAGTACATCCCATGGCAATGGTTACTTTAGAATGGGGAGGGGTCAATGGCCTGAAACAGGTGGTGGTCTCCTCAAATATCCCAGTGGACTGTCTGCTTGGAAATGACCTGGAGTCCTCAGCATGGGCTGAGGTAGAGCTAAAAACCCATGCAGCAATGCTGGGTATCCCTGAACTGGTGTGTGTGAAAACAAGAGCACAGTGCAAGGCACAGGGTGAAAAAGTAGAGCTGGAGTCTGGAAAAATGGCCCAGCCTACCAAGAGAACAGGAAAGTCAGTTGGGAAACCAACTGCAACACAGCAAAAGAAAGGGAACCTCTCTTCTCAGGAAGAAGTTCTGCCCTCTGAGGGAACTGAGCCTTTGGAGCTTGAACCTTATCAGGTTGAGCTCTTAGGCCCAGGGGGACCCTCAAGGGAAGAGCTGTGTAAGGGACAAGAAACCTGTCCCTCTCTTGAAGGCCTTAGGCAGCAAGCTGCTGAAGAGTCCAAAGGCAAGAAAAATGGAACACATAGGGTCTATTGGGAAGATGGGCTCCTGTACACTGAGGCCAGAGACCCCAAACCTGGTGCCACTAGGAGAGTGGTAGTGCCTCAGCTGTTCAGAGAGTTCATCCTAACATTGGCCCATGACATTCCCCTTGCTGGACATTTGGGACAAACCAAGACGTGGGAGAGGTTAGTCAACCACTTCTACTGGCCCAATATGTCCAGCATGGTTAAGGAGTTTTGCCTCTCCTGCCCCACCTGTCAAGCCAGTGGTAAGACAGGTGGGCATCCAAAGGCCCCCCTCATTCCACTTCCAGTGGTGGGGGTGCCCTTTGAAAGAGTGGGTGTGGACATAGTTGGTCCACTGGAACCTCCCACAGCCTCAGGAAATATGTATATCCTGGTAGTAGTGGATCATGCTACCAGGTATCCTGAAGCTATTCCCCTTAGGTCAACTACTGCCCCTGCAGTAGCCAAGGCCCTCATTGGTATCTTTACCAGAGTGGGTTTCCCTAAGGAGGTGGTGTCTGACCGAGGTACCAACTTCATGTCAGCATACCTAAAGCACATGTGGAGTGAGTGTGGAGTGACTTACAAATTCACTACACCATACCATCCACAAACTAATGGCTTGGTTGAGAGATTCAACAAGACATTAAAGGGCATGATCATGGGGCTCCCAGAAAAACTCAAAAGGAGATGGGATGTCCTCCTGCCATGTCTGCTTTTCGCTTACAGGGAGGTACCACAGAAGGGAGTAGGGTTCTCACCCTTTGAACTTCTGTTTGGTCATCCTGTAAGGGGACCACTTGCCCTTGTTAAAGAAGGCTGGGAGAGACCTCTCCATGAGCCTAAACAGGACATAGTGGACTATGTACTTGGCCTTCGCTCTAGAATGGCAGAGTACATGGAAAAGGCAACCAAAAACCTTGAGGCCAGCCAACAGCTCCAGAAGTTTTGGTATGACCAAAAGGCTGCACTGGTTGAGTTCCAACCAGGGCAGAAGGTCTGGGTTCTGGAGCCTGTGGCTCCCAGGGCACTCCAGGACAAATGGAGTGGCCCTTACCCAGTACTAGAGAGGAAGAGTCAGGTCACCTACTTGGTGGACCTGGGCACAAGCAGGAGCCCCAAAAGGGTGATCCATGTAAACCGCCTTAAGCTCTTCCACGACAGGGCTGATGTCAATCTGTTGATGGTAACAGATGAGGATCAGGAGGCAGAGAGTGAACCTCTCCCTGATCTTCTGTCATCAGACCCAAAAGATGGTACAGTAGATGGAGTGATCTACTCAGACACCCTCTCTGGCCAACAGCAAGCTGATTGTAGGAGAGTCCTCCAACAGTTTCCTGAACTCTTCTCCTTAACCCCTGGTCAGACACACCTGTGTACCCATGATGTGGACACAGGAGACAGCATGCCTGTCAAGAACAAAATCTTTAGACAATCTGACCATGTTAAAGAAAGCATCAAGGTGGAAGTCCACAAGATGCTGGAATTGGGAGTCATTGAGCGCTCTGACAGCCCCTGGGCTAGCCCAGTGGTCTTAGTCCCCAAACCTCACACCAAAGATGGAAAGAAAGAGATGAGGTTTTGTGTGGACTACAGAGGGCTCAATTCTGTCACCAAGACAGATGCCCATCCAATTCCAAGAACTGATGAGCTCATTGATAAATTAGGTGCTGCCAAATTTCTAAGTACCTTTGACTTGACAGCAGGGTACTGGCAAATAAAAATGGCACCTGGAGCAAAAGAAAAGACAGCATTCTCCACACCTGATGGGCATTATCAGTTTACTGTTATGCCCTTTGGTTTAAAGAATGCCCCTGCCACCTTCCAAAGGTTGGTGAATCAAGTCCTTGCTGGCTTGGAGTCCTTTAGCACAGCTTATCTTGATGATATTGCTGTCTTTAGCTCCACCTGGCAGGATCACCTGGTCCACCTGAGGAAGGTTTTGAAGGCTCTGCAATCTGCAGGCCTCTCTATCAAGGCATCCAAATGCCAGATAGGGCAGGGAACTGTGGTTTACTTGGGACACCTTGTAGGTGGAGGCCAAGTTCAGCCACTCCAACCCAAGATCCAGACTATTCTGGACTGGGTAGCTCCAAAAACCCAGACTCAAGTCAGGGCATTCCTTGGCTTGACTGGGTATTACAGGAGGTTTGTGAAGGGATATGGATCCATTGTGACAGCCCTCACTGAACTCACCTCCAAGAAAATGCCCAAGAAAGTAAACTGGACTGTGGACTGCCAACAGGCCTTTGACACCCTGAAACAGGCAATGTGCTCAGCACCAGTTCTCAAAGCTCCAGATTATTCTAAGCAGTTCATTGTGCAGACTGATGCCTCTGAACATGGGATAGGGGCAGTTTTGTCCCAAACAAATGATGATGGCCTTGACCAGCCTGTTGCTTTCATTAGCAGGAGGTTACTCCCCAGGGAGCAGCGTTGGAGTGCCATTGAGAGGGAGGCCTTTGCTGTGGTCTGGTCCCTGAAGAAGCTGAGACCATACCTCTTTGGGACTCACTTCCTAGTTCAAACTGACCACAGACCTCTCAAATGGCTGATGCAAATGAAAGGTGAAAATCCTAAACTGTTGAGGTGGTCCATCTCCCTACAGGGAATGGACTTTATAGTGGAACACAGACCTGGGACTGCCCATGCCAATGCAGATGGCCTTTCCAGGTTCTTCCACTTAGAAAATGAAGACTCTCTTGGGAAAGGTTAGTCTCATCCTCTTTCGTTTGGGGGGGGGTTGTGTAAGGAAATGCCTCCTTGGCATGGTTGCCCCCTGATTTTTTGCCTTTTCTGATGCTATGTTTACAATTGAAAGTGTGCTGAGGCCTGCTAACCAGGCCCCAGCACCAGTGTTCTTTCCCTAACCTGTACTTTTGTATCCACAATTGGCAGACCCTGGCATCCAGATAAGTCCCTTGTAACTGGTACTTCTAGTACCAAGGGCCCTGATGCCAAGGAAGGTCTCTAAGGGCTGCAGCATGTCTTATGCCACCCTGGAGACCTCTCACTCAGCACAGACACACTGCTTACCAGCTTGTGTGTGCTAGTGAGGACAAAACGAGTAAGTCGACATGGCACTCCCCTCAGAGTGCCATGCCAGCCTCTCACTGCCTATGCAGTATAGGTAAGACACCCCTCTAGCAGGCCTTACAGCCCTAAGGCAGGGTGCACTATACCATAGGTGAGGGTACCAGTGCATGAGCATGGTACCCCTACAGTGTCTAAACAAAACCTTAGACATTGTAAGTGCAGGGTAGCCATAAGAGTATATGGTCTGGGAGTCTGTCAAACACGAACTCCACAGCACCATAATGGCTACACTGAAAACTGGGAAGTTTGGTATCAAACTTCTCAGCACAATAAATGCACACTGATGCCAGTGTACATTTTATTGTAAAATACACCACAGAGGGCACCTTAGAGGTGCCCCCTGAAACTTAACCGACTGTCTGTGTAGGCTGACTAGTTCCAGCAGCCTGCCACACCAGAGACATGTTGCTGGCCCCATGGGGAGAGTGCCTTTGTCACTCTGAGGCCAGTAACAAAGCCTGCACTGGGTGGAGATGCTAACACCTCCCCCAGGCAGGAGCTGTAACACCTGGCGGTGAGCCTCAAAGGCTCACCCCTTTGTCACAGCCCAGCAGGGCACTCCAGCTTAGTGGAGTTGCCCGCCCCCTCCGGCCACGGCCCCCACTTTTGGCGGCAAGGCTGGAGGGAACAAAGAAAGCAACAAGGAGGAGTCACTGGCCAGTCAGGACAGCCCCTAAGGTGTCCTGAGCTGAGGTGACTCTGACTTTTAGAAATCCTCCATCTTGCAGATGGAGGATTCCCCCAATAGGGTTAGGATTGTGACCCCCTCCCCTTGGGAGGAGGCACAAAGAGGGTGTACCCACCCTCAGGGCTAGTAGCCATTGGCTACTAACCCCCCAGACCTAAACACGCCCTTAAATTTAGTATTTAAGGGCTACCCTGAACCCTAGAAAATTAGATTCCTGCAACAAGAAGAAGGACTGCCCAGCTGAAAACCCCTGCAGCGGAAGACCAGAAGACGACAACTGCCTTGGCTCCAGAAACTCACCGGCCTGTCTCCTGCCTTCCAAAGATCCTGCTCCAGCGACGCCTTCCGAAGGGACCAGCGACCTCGACATCCTCTGAGGACTGCCCCTGCTTCGAAAAGACAAGAAACTCCCGAGGACAGCGGACCTGCTCCAAGAAAAGCTGCAACTTTGTTTCCAGCAACTTTAAAGATCCCGGCAAGCTCCCCGCAAGAAGCGTGAGACTTGCAACACTGCACCCGGCGACCCCGACTCGGCTGGTGGCGATCCAACACCTCAGGAGGGACCCCAGGACTACTCTGATACTGTGAGTACCAAAACCTGTCCCCCCTGAGCCCCCACAGCGCCGCCTGCAGAGGGAATCCCGAGGCTTCCCCTGACCGCGACTCTTTGAAACCAAAGTCCCGACACCTGGGAGAGACCCTGCACCCGCAGCCCCCAGGACCTGACGGACCGGACTTTCACTGGAGGAGTGACCCCCAGGAGTCCCTCTCCCTTGCCCAAGTGGAGGTTTCCCCGAGGAACCCCCCCCTTGCCTGCCTGCAGCGCTGAAGAGATCCCTAGATCTCCCATTGACTTCCATTACAAACCCGACGCTTGTTTCTACACTGCACCCGGCCGCCCCCGCGCTGCTGAGGGTGAAATTTCTGTGTGGACTTGTGTCCCCCCCGGTGCCCTACAAAACCCCCCTGGTCTGCCCTCCGAAGACGCGGGTACTTACCTGCAAGCAGACCGGAACCGGGGCACCCCCTTCTCTCCATTCTAGCCTATGTGTTTTGGGCACCACTTTGAACTCTGCACCTGACCGGCCCTGAGCTGCTGGTGTGGTGACTTTGGGGTTGCTCTGAACCCCCAACGGTGGGCTACCTTGGACCAAGAACTGAACCCTGTAAGTGTCTTACTTACCTGGTAAAACTAACCAAAACTTACCTCCCCTAGGAACTGTGAAAATTGCACTAAGTGTCCACTTTTAAAACAGCTATTTGTCAATAACTTGAAAAGTATACATGCAATTTTTATGATTTGAAGTTCCTAAAGTACTTACCTGCAATACCTTTCGAATGAGATATTACATGTAGAATTTGAACCTGTGGTTCTTAAAATAAACTAAGAAAAGATATTTTTCTATATAAAAACCTATTGGCTGGATTTGTCTCTGAGTGTGTGTACCTCATTTATTGTCTATGTGTATGTACAACAAATGCTTAACACTACTCCTTGGATAAGCCTACTGCTCGACCACACTACCACAAAATAGAGCATTAGTATTATCTATTTTTACCACTATTTTACCTCTAAGGGGAACCCTTGGACTCTGTGCATGCTATTCCTTACTTTGAAATAGCACATACAGAGCCAACTTCCTACAGCAACCATACATCAAAGGCTTTGAGCTATGCTGCTGGGCACCATTGGGCCTTTTGCTACCTCAGCCCTGCACCAGAGACACCAAGCGGAACAAAATTGACTGAAGGCCAGGGGCCGTATCCTGAGAGAGGTATCAGTTATTCACTCAGTGGCACTAGCTACTACCTCTGGTGGCCCTCAGATGACATCTTTGCACATAAGAATAATCATTTGCAGATGAAACTGTGATACACAGTAAAAACCAAAAATCTTTAGCACCTTCTGGGTCTGAGATGTGACTCAAAACAATGTTAAAGCTTCTGGAGACACTAGGCCAGATGTATCAACCCATTTTGCATTGGTAAATGGTGCAAATCGGTAAATTTGACCGTTTATGAATGCAAAATAGCCTTTCCTGATGTGTGGAAGGCATTTGCAGTCCAATTTTAGGGAAACACAATTTTTGTGATTTCCTAAAACTGCAACTCCAAAAAGAGAATCACAGGTTGCGATTTTCTAAATAGAAAATCGCAAACAGGAAATTCCTATTTACGATTTCCTAAGCACATCTACCAAGCATTTCCTAAATGTGAAATGGGCATTTAGGAAATGCTATTACCATCGACTCCAAATCAATGGCAACCATGTGCAATTTTAAAAAATGCACCAAAAATTCATTTTTTAAAGAGCCATGTAGCACACACATGCCCTTAGTGCATTTATGTGCTTTACATGTGCACCACTTTTTTATTTTAGGTGCATCAAGGGAGGGGCCTTAGGCCCCTAGGCACCCTTGGTTTTACATTTCTTAATTTGCGATTTCCTATTAGGAAATTTCAAATTTGGAAATGCAAAACCATTCGTACTTATGGGCCTTTATGTCTATAGGCCCATAAGAATGAATGGTGTAGCATTTCCTAAATATCGATTTCCTAATAGCGATTCCTAGTCTGTAGGAATACCTGTTAGGAAATCTCTATATATTATAATTTTTGTACATTCCATTTTGCATTTCCTAAATAGCGATTTCTTAAGATTCGCTCTTTAGGAAATGCAAAATGGAACTTTCCTACATCTGGCCCTAAGAGCATTATCTATAGCTTGGCAAGAAGGGCCAAGGCTAATGTCCTTTCGACCATCTTATAAAGGCATCATAATCAAAACGTTATAAATACTTCAGATGGACTATATACTACATTTTGACAAAGTATCCTGTCCGCCAAACTCGACGAAGGGCCCTAAGATCTAAAATTGCAGTTAACATTTAGCCCCCTGGCCAATGCTAGTGTGTAGGAGAATAATGGACTCTTCACATCTGTGCTGCGGTGATTGGGCACTGAAATACAGCAAATGCTTTGATGAAGTCTTAAAATACTTTTCAACTGCTCAGAGAAACTGTTCAAATGATTAAGTAACGGTTTGAGTAGTTTGGAAAGCTGCTATTTAGTTTTGATGGGACCATTAGCCCTCTGGAACATAGCTGTGAAGTCCAGAACCACTTGTACCAAATCTACAAATATCAAAGGTGTCCCTCCTCACTGTGATCTTACCAGTGCTTAATTTGTAAATAAAAAGGTGCCGGTGCCGGTGCTCAGAGCTCCCCTCTGAAACACACGGCTGCTGCAGTTAAATGCGCGAGCACAGAATACTGAGGCAGCGTAATCCTGGAGCCATCGCGGGCCCCTTAATCCATTTACAGCCACTCCCTGCCCCTTCAGCTCACACTTGCAGCTTTCTGCTTTCTCCCTTTGTGATGCTTTTTCGTTTTTCTCTTCCTCTGTCTTTCCCAAATGTGTATTTTGCTCGCAGCAAATGGTTGAGGCAGTAGAAGAAGCGCCAGCCCTAAAAAATAAGTGCCGGTGCTCAGCACCGGAAACAACAAACACAAATTAAGCACTGGATTTTACCCTCATGGAGCCCACTCTCGTAAACATGAACTGTGCCCCCATCCAATGAGGAGAAGAGGGGGAGACAGCTCTCGTGGTTCTACTGAATCTAAGATCAGCATCTGTTAACCCCAGACCTTGATCCCTTGGCGAGTCCGGGACCTGACAGAGGCCAAACAGGCTACAATGTTCTTCAAATGAGATGGAGCTCCGGATACCCAGCAATCAGCACTTAGGGTTCTCCTGCAGCATAAAGAGGGTCCCAGGTAAGTGTGATTAACTCTGGGCATATATAAGTGAGCATTAATTGACTCTAGCGAGGGAGTGTAGGACACCGCCATGTACAATACATCACAGTATTCCAAGCAGCAATAATGCATAGCTAACCAGTCATTGGCTGCGTGCTCGCTACGCTTGCAGTAACAAGTCACACATATAATGCATGCTTATATTATAAATGAGGGGAAGTCACTGGAAAGCAAAACACAAAATATATAGCAGTTCACGAATCGCAAAAAATGTTTTACACTAAGGAAAGAATGTGACAATGCACTCACTATGAAAATGGCGGCCTTAAGAGGACGCAATTAGAGCAGATAACACACAATAGAGTCCATAAAACCAGGGCATCTGGCTAAAAAGGTTACATTGGACAGTTCTGCTCTATACAAGCACTAACGCTCGCGAACCTCTGAACGAGCCCAGAAACAACTTGAACCAGAAAAGGCGCTGCGTAGTGAAATAAGATGTGGTATCCAGTTAGCAAATGCCTGCTGTCCACGAACGGCAACGGGCCCAGGCACTATTTCTACAAGCAGGACTGTAAAACCTTCCTGCCAAAACAAAATAGTTTGTTTCGCTTTTTTTAAAATGTAAAAGTGTTTGCGAACTTAGGACATAAACAGAGCAGCACCAAGCTTATTAAGCTACACTTTGCCGGAGTGCCTAGTCGTACTTGCTGGCATACGCCAGGCATGGAGGTGCCATGAGGCACACTGGGCAACTGCCCAAGAGCATCCGGGCTCTGGGCAGACCACAGAGGTCCCTGAATCTAGATAGCCAGCAAAGCAACCACGCACAGCACCCAAAAGGTTGAAGGGAACAATAAAATAAGCATTTGCAATGCAACGGGTCTCGCATTTCTCCGAGTTAGAGGTATTAGCAGTTGTAAACTCCCAACCGGACTTTTCTTGCCTAATTAAATGGACAAAAAACGAGCGCGATCACGCTGCTAAACAAGCAAGATTGCACTGCGAACAAAGAAAAAAGTAGTCCACAAACCAGATGGAAAACAGCGAGCCTTGTATGTTTTCAGTACTTGTTCACTGCGTTCGAGGAGGGCTAATCACCTGAATAGGCATGACATATGCATGCCTTCCACTAATGAAAGCAAGCAGATTTTAAAAAGCAAGCCCACGAACCAATGAAAGACACTGACGTGACATGGACGGGGCTCCAAGCCCTTTTCTAACTACTACAGCATCTCGCAAGCGATACACATGCGCAAACGCATGCTAAGCAGGCTCGACCCTAAAAGTGAATACAAATAATAAAAGTTGGTCCACACAGGGGTGCACTCAACAGGCTGAGTCACTAATGTCACAGCTACACTTGCTGTATCGATCTCGAGGACAGTCTGTCTCCATTGCTGATGCAGGATTTGAGGGGCTCTGTGGATGTTCGTGTACATCGGTGTCTGACGAGGTCAAACCCACAGCAGCCCGCTTCCATCTTATGGTGAGGAGTACAACAGGGAGGTGCAGGGCTCCTTAGGCTGTTTGGGGCCTACCATGTTGGGCAAGAGCAGATGAAGACTTATTTGCATTTGGCTGGATCCAAGCTGAGGTGGCATGGTGTGCAAAATAACAATGGACTAGGATGCAAGCCAAGTGATTACCAATGGCTGAGATTCATTCAAGCGTTTCTTCTGTAAGGAAATATCACTTTTTATGGTCACCCCTCCCCCAAAGTTCTGGACTGATGCTGCTGGTTTTTCAACTCTGTGAGACCACTGAGGCTTGCTAACCAGACCTCAGTGTCTGTGCCCTGACCCTAAAACTGAATATGTTTGATGGTCTTGTACCCAATTGACATAAGATAGCTTACTTGTAAGTCCCCAGTATATGGCACTCAGGTTCCGTAAGTTAGAAGTTTACTCTAGGAAGATGGCTCTTTATATAGCGGACCAAAATAAGGTACACTGTGCAAAGAGTCCAAGCAATCCACAGAGGAATCACAGAGGCACAAATGACATCCCAATTGCTCTCTTTTTTTGGGTAGTGTGGTCGAGCAGTTAGGCATATCAGAGAGTAGTGCTAAGCATGTAAAACACACACTCAGGCAGTAAGTGAGACACATACTCCGTAAAGAAATCCAACACCAATTTATAAAAATAACACATACTTTTATATAATTTTTAATACCAAGATCACCTGAGTCAGGTGAGTACTTTTTGAGTTATATATTTTTAGTGTTTTTAAAAGTAGTGCATTTTTCAGTAAGCTGCAATGCAATCCTGTGGAGGAAAACAAAGACGGCAATCCAGGTAGTGTACAATGACTTATAGAATCAATCTCCTGGACATAAGGGGGTTTTGGGGCAAGGTATAAGGCCACACCAACAGGTCACCTCGGGTACCTCTGGTATGTCCAGGTGCAGAGGTGTGTTACAGCATTGGGTGTCCCATTCAAGTCTAAGGGGATCACTGGGTTAGAGGGATGGACTGGAAGGACAGTCCAGTGGAACCCACAGGGGGGCTGAAACCTTGAGCTCCTCGGGCACGTGGGGACACCATCAGTCCACTCCTCCTCAGGCTGTAGGGCCCAGGTGCCGGGGTGTCTTCTGGTGTCAGGTCCGGCACTGGAGTTCCTTGCGGTTGCAGGGGTGGTCCCGCAGAAACACTGTGTAGGCATCTGCAGTCCGACCAAGCCAACAAGTGGGATCAGGTCTCAGGAGGTGGGGAGATGTGGCGACACCCTTGGTTCTCTTCTCCTGGATTCGGGGCAGATGGGTGCAGAGGTGTAAAAGTATGTAGTGTCTTTGGTCACTCGCGGTTGCAGTGGGGTCTGCAGAAACTGTCTGCAGACACTGTTGTGAAGTCCACAGTGAGCTAGCACAGGGTGGGCTTCTTTTCTGGAGAGCCTGTGGACCACGCTGACACTGTTGGCCCACTTCAACACGGGCTGGGCATCTCGCGTGCAGTGGTGATGTCTGGCATCAGGTTTCTGGCAGTTCTGGCCCTCTCAGGGCTTTCATGGGTGCCTGCGGATGCAGGAGAGCAGCTCCTCTACTCCAAGGGAGTTCCTCCTGGTGATTGGTAAAGCACTGGAAGCTCTCCCCGTTTCTTGGAGGCTTGACGGGTAGGACAGGTCAGTTGCTCCTCGAGGGTTGGGTGCAGCTGGCAGGCTGGTGGGGTTGGCGTCAAGTCAGTTGTGCTCCTCGCTTCTTAGGTCCAGGAGTCTTCTTGTCCACTCCTTCCTTTGGGTGCGGTGAAAGTTTGAGGATCTGGTATCAGGGTGACCCCTAAGTCCTCAAATTAGGGGGCATTAAGGGGGTGAAGGGTAGCAGCCAATGGGCTACTTATCCTTGAGGTCACTTCACTCCCTAGAGGACCACTTTCTGTGGGGAGTGGGCATCACCCTGTTCAGAGTTCCTAAATTCTAACACACACAAGATGGCACAATTTTCGAAGTTTTGTCTACTTCAGGCTGGCTATCCTAGGGGTGTTTCTAGTCTGGAAGTGTGACACGCCTCCTGCATAGCTACATTTCCTCGCCTGCCCAGGTCTCAGATGGGCCCTGGGGACGGAGGTTGGCATCTTCCTCTGAGGAAAGCCAGTTCTGTATATCAAAGGAGGTTCGCTTCTTTGAAGCTCCTACCTTAGAATGCAGGTCATCCTTTGTGGAGGGGTGGGTAACACCCCAGCCCGGACAGGCATTTGTTTCTGACCTCTAGGGAGGTGAGGCGCTCCCCCTGGGAAGTCAGATTCTTATCAGTTGGTGGCAAGCTGGCCAGAACCGGTCGGTGAGCTCACCAGCAGTTTGTAGGTTTTTCAGGGGGCACCTCTAAGGTGTCCTCTGGGTGCATGTATTAATAAATCCATGGCTAGAATCAGCTAGGGTTTATTAATACAAGATGTTTGATACCAAACATCCCTAGGTTCAGACAAGCCATATTGTAGCTGGGAAACTCGTAGTGACCAGAGTCCAGCACATGTATTTAAAATGGCTTCCCTGCACACTTACTATGTTTAGAATCAACAAAGACATAGGAGGTTCATGTTTGCTTATGCATATATGCCATCACTTGTAATATATTGCACCCTGCCTCAGGACTGGAAGCCTATTCAAGGGGTGACTTATAGATATCACGAGCAGTGTTTTAGGGGACATGGCACGTTGTGTTTTCAATTTTGGGAGCACCTTGTCACAAAGCCTGCAATAGCAGTCTGCATAAGGTTGGTGATGGGCCCCTCTGAGTGGCACAAGTTGTGTTGCAGTTATGGGGGGCCCTCTTCAGTACCTGTGCCCTAGGTACCAGGGGTTCCATTTCCTAGGGACTTACAGGGGGCTGATGTGCTGGCTCACTTGGGGATCAAGTGACCTGATGTCTTGTTTTAGGGAAGGAACACTGGCACTGGGGACCTGGTTAGCAGAAACCCAGTGCACTTCTAAAAACAAGGCAAAATGTGTGGGCGGGGTGGGTACTGCAACCAGAACCCAGCTCCCTACAGTTACTTCAGGGACTGTAGCACTGGTTGTGCCACCCTGGGTGGGACAGAGGTAAAACATGTCTCCTAGTCCACCACAGCAGACTGGAAGAGCATTTTTAAAGCCATGGCAAAGCTAAACCTCCTTTAGTAATATGTGTAGGCCCCCCCATGGCAGGACTAACGGGACATAAGGCAGAGAGCAGCATATTTCAAGAACAGAGTATATATTTTACTTGTCCCGATAATAAAAAAACGAACTGTCATTTTAATTGAGGAAGGACTTTGTTGCCCCATTGGTGAGTACAGGGTTACATGATGAATCCCTCAACTGTGCTAACTCCTCAATGGTGTGACCAAAGTTAATACTCTAAGGTATCAAATAACTCACTACACTACGCCCAACTCGATACTCAAGTTGAAATTATTGTAACTTGTGACAGTGTGCAACTTTTTCAAAGTTGCCGCTTTGTTGGCCAAATTCTGCTGTGCTTTTAATGGTTGCACACAGGGTCTGTCCTGGAGACAGCTTTCTGATCTCCTAGGGCAACATGCAAATGACACTAAGGAAAGGACACAATAGGATCATGTATGTGAGAAAGGTGTCACATCTCTCTGGCAGGAAGCCACACAGGTGTTGGCCCATAAGGAGAGCTTTGAAGGGCAAGCTGCCTTTGAAGGGCAAATGGTGAACACTTTGGAGAAGGGCTGCTCAATTTTTTAGGTAGACAGGCTGGCACTCAGGAAGGAGAGGGGTAACTAGTTGCCAAACCATTTTTTCAAGGGCATGTAGCCCCCTTGGGAGCCACACCTCTGGAATGGGCTAGGGAGCTCTACACGACAAGAGAATGGTTCTGCATCTTGAGATTGGGCAGATTGAGAATTCTGGGATAGGCAGATGCCACACTTCACAGGAAGTGGTCTTCACGTTTTGGTACTGTTTAAATGCTTAACACTTCCTTTGTTTAAGCCTGACTACTCACAGTCACTGCTACCCATGGTTCATCTAAGACAGTGGTTCCCAGCCTTTTGACTCTTGAGGACCCCCACTGAATCACTTCTGAAAGCCAGAGACCCCCAAGCAACTTGTACGATTTAAATTTCAAATATTACAACAGTAATTCACACAAAAAAAAAAAACAAGTACACACCAAACAAATACTCAAATTACTAAAGATATAATTATTTTATATTGAAAAAATATGCAAAAATCTAAACATTTAGATGGGAAGGTTGGCACTGCATCTCGTGGCCAGATGTAGGAACCGTTTTGCATGTCGCAAACTGTGAAAATCGCAGTTTGCGCCATGCAAAACGGCCATTGCGATGCTCATTCACATTTTGCGAGTCGGTACCGACTCACAAAATGTGAATCCGACTCGCAAATAGGAAGGGGTGTTCCCTTCCTATTTGCGACTCGCACCGCGATGCAGAATTGCTTTGTGACCGCGAAAGCGGTCGCAAAGCAATTCGCAGTTAACACCCACTTGAAGTGGGTGGTAACTCATTCGCAAAAGGGAAGGGGTCCCCAAGGGACCCCTTCCCCTTTGTGAATGTCGCTAAAAATATTTTTTCAGAGCAGGCAGTGGTCCAATGGACCACTGCCTACTCTGAAAAATTGAAACCAAATGGTTTCATTATTTTTTTGTATTGCAACTCGTTTTCCTTTAAGGAAAACGGGCTGCAATAAAAAAAAA
Organism: Pleurodeles waltl; assembly: GCF_031143425.1. Lineage (NCBI taxonomy): Eukaryota > Metazoa > Chordata > Amphibia > Caudata > Salamandridae > Pleurodeles > Pleurodeles waltl. The sequence goes on from NC_090439.1 coordinate 502,735,122, forward strand.
TAAAAAACTGCTTTATTAAAAAAGCAGTCACAGACATGGAGGTCTGCTGTCTCCAGCAGGCCACCATCCCTGTGAGTGCAGGGACTCGCTATGGGGTCGCAAAATGCAACCCACCTCATGAATATTAATGAGGTGGGTCTTTGCGACCCCATAGCGAGTCGCAGACGGTGTCTGAGACACCGTTCTGCATCCGAGATTGCGACTTGGAAATTGCGAGTCGCACCGACTCGCAATTTCCAAGTCGCAATCTCGGACCTTGCTACATCTGGCTCCTAGTGACTAACTTTTCAATGTTTGGTTTTATTCAGGAAAACGGAATCCTCAGGTTTGATTCTACATGTCCCAAGAGATTTCTGTTTTCATTGTTTAGGTACATAAGCTGAGAAAGATTTTTCACATAAATATGTGTTGGGGAAAGAAAGTAAAGTCATAAGAGCCTCTCCTCTGTCCATAGCCTTTGTAATTCATTTGTGTTAGAGCACCTCTCATACCAGTGCAGGGTGTTGGATCACTTTACGGGGGACTACAAGACAGTGGATTCACATGGCATCCGTACTGGTAGGCATTTCCTAAGAGTGCTTGGTGTGGAGAAGCACAAACTCAGGATTCAGAACATAGCACAGTGGTTAGCGTTGATTTTAATAATAAGAATATATTTCCACACAAGCAAACCTTTTTTTTAGCAGCACACGGATAATGAAAGACTGGGAAGAAAAACATAACTTTCTCATTTGTGCAATGCAGTTTACATGCAACTCTTTGATGTCAGTTCATAGCTCACTGTGCTAGATTACGATTATAATTTAGGAACTGCACAGCAACTAAAGAATCTCTGTGACAAAAGCAGTAGCCTACAGTGCTATGCACATAAAATACTATTCTTTGCAGCATTCGTATTAACCATCTGTGCTACCTTAGATGAGTCAAAACTGACACTAGACCAAACTCCCATCCCTCTCCAGCAGGTACATTAATCATCAGAGTTATCATGACGCTTTTATTTTTCCCAGAAAGCTGCTAAATGTACATGGAACTTTGCTGTGCTTTTCAAACTGCTGCACAAATGAAGTAATAGACATAAAACACACAGCGAGAGGCCCCAGCTGAAGAAGTGCCTTCCTGCCAGCCCATGCCTACGAACCCCCTGGGAATGTGTCACAAACCCCTGGGGGTCCGCGGGACACAGGCTGGGAACCGCTGATCTAAGGGTTTGAGAAACAAAGCCTACTGGTCCTAAAGGGGTTGGTAAATGTATTACACAGAGAGGCCCCACAACCACACCATATAATACACCCCATTTCTTCACAACATCCATCACTTTTATTTTTAGTGTGTCACTTTAAGTGTTACAGGTATACCCAGCTATAGGTCCTGTGCACACTGTGTCACTAGAACCAACCTATAACTGGCTAAAGAGCCCCAACTAGAGCAAAACCAGTCCTGGGTTCCTTGTGTTCCGGTTCAGGTAGGACCTGGCAGTTGAGGCTGGACTGTTTCCTTTGGAGCAGGATCAAGACTGATTTGCATTTGGCTGGCCTTGACTTGCATATGAGGCCCAGGTGGCAGAGATTGCTTCAAGCATTTCATCCATAACCTTTCCGTATAGTTTAGGGCAAGAACAGGCAGGCACAGCCTTGGCTTAGTCCCAGCCAGAAAGAAATGGGCAGTACTCAAGCTCTACACAAAGTACAGTTCACCAATAAGGGATCCATTTCGAAAATGGCCATCTCTGCAGGGTCACCCCTCCCAAACGTTTTTGCCTGTTGCGCTCCACTTTTTTTTGCTGATTTCATTCTTGTTGGCCTTAGGGCGCTGTGTACTTCACCACTGCTAACCAGTGCTAAAGTGCTTGTGCTCTCTCCCTACGCTTAATTGTCATATACCTAATTGGCATATTTCATTTGCTTATAAGTCTCTAGTAAAGTGCACTACCTGTTCCCAAGGCCTGTAAATCAAATGCTACTAGTGGGACTGCAGCACTGATTGTGCTACCCACTTAAGAAGCACTTTAAAACATGCCACAGGCCTGCCATTGCACTGAATGAAATGTTACACTGCTGTGTCGACTTGCAATTTAAAACTCCTTGCCAAGCCCTAAACTCCCCTTTTAATACATATGTCACCCCTAAGGTTGGCCCTAAGTTGGCCATAGAGCAGAGTACTGTGTAAATAAAAGGCAGGGTATGTACTTGTAGTTTTACAAGTCCTGGTAGTGAAAATGCTCAAAGGTTTTCCACTACTGTGAGGTCTACCCCTCTCATAGGATAACATTGGGGTTTCCAAATTACACTTAATAATCTGTAATTTCTAAATGAGAAGACGTAGAGATTTCATGTATTGTACTTATAGAATTGTAATAATAAATCCTCTTTAATGGTAAAGTTGTTTTTATTGTTACAGTTTTGATAATGCCACTTTTAGAAAGTTGTCAGTTTCCTGCTTTAGCCTTGTGTGACGACTGCAGTCAGTCTCCAATATATGTCTGGGTGTGTGACTGCTGGGCTTTGTGCATTCCCTTTAGACAGCCACGCATAAAGGGAGCTTAAGTGTGACTGATGAGCCATGCACATCCAGATGGGCCATCCTGGGCAGGGTGGGAGGGATAAGCTGGACATGGCCTCACACAAAGGTCTGCTTAACCTCCTGTAGTGAGTATGGAGACAGAGCAGGAAGAGAGGACCTCTGTGCATGTCAAAGTCCCTTCTTTGAAGTCTCCCCCACTTCAAAGGCACCACTGGGTGTAAGAACTGGACCTCAAACCCTACCAACTCAGTACACTTCTGGGCTTGTGGATACTCTGCCAGGAAGAACGACTTCTGTGCTGCTCCAAGGACTGCCACTCTGCTGGACTGCTACTCTGGAAGAACTGCTTTCTGGCTTTGTTGATCTGCTGCCTGATGCCCTCCTTACCTGGGTGAGAAAAACTGGACCCACATCACTTGAGCCCAACACCCAGAGTGACTTCAAGAGCAAGCAGACTGGTCTCCTGTTTTTCTGAAGTCTCAAGAACATAAGACTTCAAACTCATCTGCTACAGCAAGTGGACTCTGCCATCTGTAAGTCTTGCCCTGCCAAATGGTGCCAATCCAGTCCTGGGCCCTTGAAAGTGGGTATAAGGTGTTACTTCAACAAGAATCTCAGCATCAACACTGTTTCACCACTCGTAACCAGCACATCTCTATCAACATCGGCACATTGTCACTACTGCAAGGATCGAGGGCATCGCATTGCCAATAGCGCAGCACATCACTTCCATTTCTTGCACATCTCTGACTTTGCGTGGCTCAGAGCTGACACATCACCACCATCCTCAGGATCGACAAAAACACTTTGCCTCCTCTGCTTCTCACATCTCCCTCAACATTGACGCAAACAAGGTATTGTGCAGAGAGCCAAGGCTGGCCCCTGTAACCGGCCCGCGGTCCATCGTGGTCTGCCTGAAGTTTCAGATTTGACTCACACCACCAGATACCCAGTTGACACTTTTTTGCTTTTAAGCACTACAATTCAGTTTATTCTTTAAAATTCATAACTCGAGTTGTACATATTTGATTTTTGTTGTTTTGATCTTGTTTTGCTCATTACATTAAGCTCTATATTTCTACCCCAGTGTGGTATATTTTTGTGTGGTCTTTTCATTGTTTTGCTGTTTGAAGTTTTCCACAAGTATTTTACACATTGCCCCTCCCAAGCTGCCCCTGCCAAGCTACCAGAGGGTAAGCGCAGGTTAATATAGGGTGGGTTTGTGACTTACCCTAACTAGGACTGTGATTCTTGCTTAAACAGGGTGCATTCCTCTGCCAACCAGAGATCCCCTTTCTAACAGTCCACATTGGTTCAAGTTCAAAGATTGTTCACTGAGCTGCTGGGCAGGCCCATCTTCTATTTAGGAAAGTGGGGCAGTAGGATATGTTCTGTGCCCAATCTCATCAGGTGCATTCTTATAATTTCAGTGCTCCAAGCAACCAAGATGAATTTAGTATTCCTTTCTCCGGGAGAAGTTTCATAAAGCTCCTGAGCAGGGGCTCCAGGTGTGCACATTAGGGACTGTTGTGGCAAAAAGCCATGTGAATTCCCAAAATACCACCGAAACAAAGGAACAGCAAGGAGTAGAAGTGGGGGACAGCGTTTTTCTCTGTGGGTAGCATTTATCCTCCATCTTGTAAAGATACTTTCAAGTAAGGTTTGTGATCCTTTTTCATACCTCAAACATACTATTTGGAAAGGGTGACACCAGCAATACCTGCACATTAATCTGTTGCACTGCTGCCAACATCCTGCCTGATGTCAGTACTGAAGGCTAAGATGGGCGGGCAGGATACACAGTTCCCACAGAGCTGCAACGTATGTGTGAGTGATGGTGGGCAGTCATGCTTTCAATGTAAACTGACCTTAAGGTGGCCAGCCACCTATGTCGTTCCCTTCGCTACTTTTTCTCTTCCTGGGTGATGGGGGTCTCTATCAGAAGACATCATCTCCGATCCCATAATTCCAGTCCTTTTCGCTTCCAGAAACCTCTGTGAGGAAATTTTACCAAGTTCAAGATGGCCATCACAGTACTGAAGTCTATTACCTTTTTCCCACTTCACTTTGGACTCCTAAGTATTTCGTATTACTTTGGCCTATAAAAAGAGAGAAATTGGTTAATTCCTTGCATCACAATGCTTCGTTAAGACCTGTTTGTCTTGTTACAGTTTCTGATTGAATGTCAGTTCTCAGTGCCAATTCTAATTCAATTGTTCCTTCAGGGTTGTCCTGCTCCTCCTCTCATGGTTCCTCCTTGGAATTCTTAAGGAAGTATCTCTTCTTCTCCAATAGTGTCTCTGACCTTAAGCCAGTGCCAACAATGGTTAGCCTTCCAGTCCAGGACTTCTGTGTCCTCTCAGAGGTTTTCTGCCTTTGGGCTTTTTCCTCCATTCCGGGCCTTTTTCAGGAGGCATCTTCTGTTTATGCACTACCTAGTGTTGGTAACAATGTGGCTACTGGAAGGGGTCACCCATACTTCTGGCAGATAAAGACGGTGAAAACCTGGGCCACTGGACCAGGCTGCAAACAAAGATTCTCCATCAGGTGTCAGCTTCATGACATAATGTTCACAAACATTATTTTTAATAAACAAAATATGTATGAAGGGGCTCCAATTGCCTCAAGCCTCTAGACTTGAATGTACTTGGGGACGCACATGTAGAGTTGCCCTGGGAGTACTGCTGAGAGACCCTAAAAGCCACATCACCTGCAACAAGCCATAGCTCAGTTGAGTGAACTTTTGAGGGCTACTGCCTTAGGTGAAAGGGTGGGGACACCAAAGGGATCTTCCCTGTAGGGTCCACTCAAAGGGGCGACCCTATGGAGTCCATGGTCAGCAACTTAAATGATACCTTTGGACTAGGGTCCCCACAATCTCTGCCCAGGGCTGGGTAGTCTTTTTTTCCACTGGCCATTTCCCGGTGTGCTGGAGCCCTTGGAGGCCTGTTTTGAAAGCCCAGGGCCACTCCTGGTGTCTCTGTCAGTTTCCCCAGCTCCATAAACTTGTTGCAGCAGGCACGGGTAGGCTTCACGATAGACAGCTAAGAGCGGGATGGCGGGGGAAGGAGAGAGAACATGATCAGAAAGGTAGAAGAGAGGTGGATGGAGAATGGATGGATGGAAATAGAGAGAGATTGTGCGAGAAGATGAAGGGAGCAGGACATTTGTGCAAAGGCTACTTTTGGTTCTCCAGGCCACCCAACTCTGCCAAACATGATAAATACCAGGGAGTAGAGTAGATTGGGACACATTACAAATGATGGTGGGTGCCACAGCCGCTGTTCTAGTACTTGGCCTCTGTCCCTACAACCCTCAACATTACCATTGCTACATATTGTTTAATAAATTATTAAAGCCTGTTATATAGTAGCAGTATAAACCTTATTAGGCAAGGTGCTCACTTCTTAGGAAAATGCTTTTTCACACCAACTAACAGACCTTATCTGAGGAGAGGAAGTTGTGGTGAAGGAACCTGTGAAGGAGACTTCCTGTCAGATGATACTGATAATTAACTATATAATAGAAGGGCTTCTCCCCTCTGTGCTAATTTGCCACTCCACCAGCCCACATTTTTCAGTGACCCATTGCATGGTTGAAGGCTGGGGCTTCACCTGGGTCACCTTGTTCAACACACTGCACTCCTGCTTTCAGCTCAAATTCTCATGAAAGTGCTGTAGGGCTTCTAAGTTGTTTACAATTGACCTGTGGGACCCATCAAAAATTTCTGTGTTGATTTAGAGCTTGGAAGGAACTGGAAATCTTCCAATTTCTGGAAGACACTCTAAATATGGAGCCAAATCTATCAGCTAAATGTCATCCATCAAGGGATATTATTATTAAGGGAATTCAGTCCATGGAACTTACTTACTCTGTGTTTAGAGATGATGCCAGAAAATGGAGGATTTTCCGCCCCCATGACATACAATGAGGCTTTCTGTGTAAAATGTGCTTGTTAGAAATAGGGTCTCAAGTTGGTAGTGCTTTGCACCCAGACCAAGTAGGGGACCTCACTCTAGTTAGGGTAAGGGAGTCACACAGATAAGATAACCCCTGCTCAACCTGTTGGTAGCTTTGCACGGGCAGTCAGGTTTATTTCAGAGGCCATGTGTGAAGTATTTAAACACACACAGTAACACACTAAACTCCATACCAGTTTAGAAAAATAGCCAATATTTATCTGAGTACAAGACCAAAATGACAAAAATGAAAGTAAAGAAACACATTTTTGAAAATTAAATCTCAGTAAAGCGCTTACAAAACACAATAGCTCCAACTGGGATGTCTAGACAGAGTCATTCCCAACAGTTCGATGCCACTCACGGAGTGTGAGCTGGTCATGGAGTCGCACGGACCCCAGGTACAGTACCTTGGAAAACAATGAGGAAACAAAGATGTTGTACGGAGTAAGGAAGGTGAGATGTCGCTGGAGCCAGTGTGGCATCAGTGCCTTACTGCTACTAGGGAGGTGAGGCATTGGTCCCTTACTGTTAGGCAGAGGAGGTGAGGCGTTGGTTCATTATGGTTGCAGGAGAAGTATGCAGCATCGGTGGTGAGGCGTTGGTTCTTTACAACAAGGTGGGGTTGATGAATTCAGCAGGTCAAGACGCAAGGCATCGACTTTGTGGTGTCAAGATCACACCATGGGGCCACAGGTGCGGTGGCGGAGATGGGTGTCACGGACATCGGTGACACAGCACTCGGAACTCACACTATGGTGGGACTTCAGAGGCACTGTGGCGGCACCGGGCCTGTGGAGTCAGTCGCGGTCGTTGCAATCAGCGGGGGCCACAGCTCTGGTGCAGGCAGCAGCGTGGAGTCAGACAGCGACGCCGGTTCCAAAGTCGCTTTGGAGTCGATGTACTTGTTTCTTCTTGGTTACATCAGAGCACACTCCCAAAGGGCCTAGGAAATGGATTTGGCACCACTTGGCAAGTCAGGACTCTCAGCAAGAGAACCGAGGTGCTGGCAGATGACGTCTTAGATGTCCCTGAGGCTTCTTAACAGGAGGCAAGCTAAGACCAAGCCCTTGGAGAACCTTTGGAAGCAAGATGTAGAAAGCAAAGTCCAGTCCGTCCCATCCCAGGACAGAAGCAACAAGCAGCAGGCCAGCACAGCAAAGCAACAGGCAGAGTGGCAGTCCCTCCTGCAGCATCCAGTTCTTCTTCCTGGCAGAATGTCCTCAGGCTGTAAGGATTCTAACTTTGTGCGGTTAGAGGTTCAGTACTTATACCCCTTTCTGCTTTTGAAGTAGGCAAACATCAAAGAGTAGTCTTTGTAGTGCACATGACCCTTCCTTTTCTGCCTCAGCTCCTGACGCACTCCAGGGGGCTGGAGTCTGCTTTGTGTAAGGACAGGCACAGCCTTATTCAGGTGCAAGTGTCAGCTCCTCCCACCACTCTAGCTGGGGAAGACCCATCAGAAAATGCAGGGCACGTCTCAGTTCCTTTTGTGTGACTGTCTAGAGTGAATTCACAAACAGCCCAATGGTCACCCTGACCCAGATGTGTATTCCACAAAAAGGCAGAGGCACGCAATAGTTAAGTAAGAAAATGCCCACTTTCTAAAATTGGTATTTTCAAACTTACAATTTTAAAAGCAACTTTGCCAAAAGATCTATTTTTAGATTGTGAGTTCAGAGACCTCAAACTCCACATCTCGATCTGCTCCCAATGGGAAATTACACTTAAAAAATATTTCAAGGCAATCCCCATGTTACCTTATGGGAGAGATAGGCCTTGCAACAGTGAAAAACGAATTTAGGAGTATTTCACTATCAGGGCATGTAGAACTCACCAGTACATGTCCTATCTTTTAAATACACTGCACCCTGCCCGTGCGGCTGCATTGGGCCTACTTTAGGGGTACCTTACATGTAGTAAAAGGGAAGGTTTGGGCCTAACAAGTGGGTGCACTTACCAGGTCAAAATGGCAGTTTAAAACTGCCCGCACAGACACTGTAGTGGCAGGTCTGAGACATGTTTGCAGGGCTAGTCTTCTGGGTGGCAAAACAAGTGCTGAAGGCCCACTAGTAGCTTATGATTTACAGACCCTGGGCACATCTGGTGCACTATACTAGGGACGTTCTAGTAAATCACATAAGGCAATAATGGATAAACCAATCACCAATACATTTTAGACAGAGAATATATGCACTGTAGCACTGGTTAGCAGTGGTAAAGTGCCCAGAGTCCTAAAACTAACAAAAAACAGATCAGACAAAATAGGAGGAAGAAGGCAAAACTTTAGGGGACAACCCTGCAAAAAGGGCCACGTCCAACAGTGCTCAAGGAATGAAACTATGCAAATTGACCTGACTCTAAAAGGATCTTGCTGCTTCATCACTCCCAGGGATGTCTGTACTTCAACTGTCCTTTGCATGTACCAGTTCTGCAAATGATAATGCTGCCAAACTAAGTTTCCTCTTTTCCATAGTAAGGGATCATTCGTCCAGGAAATTCTCATACCCCTTGGTAGTTGGGCCATACCCTCCTCTCTGTAGAAACTCCTTCATTCTAATGTAGTAGGGATGTTCATTTTATCTACCACACCCATTGTACAGCAATTTACTGATACTCCATATTTCTTCACCCTGTTTCCAGGAGCAGCCATGTTCAAGCCATTGTCTCAGGAACCTCCTGTGTATAGACGAGTTCTGCAAGTTCATTAACACTATAAGATGTATAGGAAAGTACCCCTTTTTTGGCACGGTTGCCCTCACTTTTTGCCTGCTATCAGCATTATTAGACTGTATTGATTGGGTTCCTGCTAACCAGGACCTCAGTGATTGTGCCCTATCCTCTAAATTTGGTTACTTTGGCATCCTTTGCACCCCACAATTGACATACTGGTGTACCCCTGTAAGTCCCTAGTATTTGGTACCTAGGTACCCAGGGTATTGGTACACCAGGGGTCCTCTAATGGGCTGCAGCATGTACTATCCCACCCATGGGAGCCCATGCAAAATGTGCCTGCAGGCCTAATATTGCAGCCTGGTTGAAAAGGTGCACCCCTTCACTACAGGTCACTACACCAGGTCACTGTAAGTCACCCCATGGGAGGCCCTTGTAGCAAAAGGGAAGGGTGTAGGTTCCTATGTGTGATGGCACCCCTGCATGAGCAGAGTTGCCCCTACAAACTCCAGTTCCAATGCACTGGACTTCGTAAGTGCAGAGAAGCCATTTTATGCATGTACTGGCCGAAAGTCACTATCTGTGGTCAAGCTACATAATGGTAACTCCGAACCTGAGCATGTTTGGCATCAAGCATGTCGGAATCATTCCCTAATACTGATGCCAGTATTGGTGGCATGATTCCATCCACTCTGGGGTCTCCTTAGAGGACCTCCCCCCCAGTATTGCTCCTACCAGTCTTTCAGGGTTTACAGACAGCCCACGCTGTGGCCACAGAGTTCTTACCTCCTGCTGCTTGACCAGCTCAAGCAGGGGAAGGCACAACAAAGTTTTTCCTGTGGGAGAGGGGATGCAACACCCTCTCCCTTGGAAATAGGTGCTACATGGCTGGAGAGGGGTAGCCTCCCATGCCACCGGCTTGCTTTGAAGGCCACATTTGATGTCCTCCCTGCATAAGCCGGATTACACCAGTCCAGGGATCTCCGGTCCCTGCTCTGGTGTGAAACCACACAAAAGAAAGAGGAGTGACCACTCTCCTGTCCATCACCACCGCAGGGGTGGTGCACAGGGCTCCGCTAGGTGGCCACTTGATTCTGCCATCTTGAAACCAAGATGTGCAGAGGCCCCTGGTAGCATCTGGTTGGTCAGGCAGGTCACTGATGACAGTGACCCCCTCTGCTAGGTGGTCACCCAGGAGAGTGACCGAGCGCCCAGTTAGGGCTATTTAGGGACTCCCTTGAGGGTCGGTCCCCAGATTCGGTGTGCAAGACTTCACAAGGACACCTCTGCATTGACCTCTTCATATCCTGGCCACCGGAACCGCTGCTGGACTCTTCAGGACCAGAACAAGCCTGCAACACTTGAGACGACCTCTCCTTGCAACATTGTTTCTCCGGCTCCTTCCAACATTTGCAACATTTTCGTGGCTGTGCATCCTCTGGGGTTGGCAAGACTTCAGCTGCACCAACGAAGCAAGAAGGAATCTCCCTTGGAGTGAAGGAGTCACTCCCCTGCATCCGCAGGCACCTAAGGCAACAACGTCTACCTGCTGGGATCTGCTTTCCACAGGAACTGCATGGATCCTCCAACACAGGTGGTGGTGCTGAGTGGTCCCCTGGGTCGTCTCTGCCTTCTGTCCAACTTGGGAGACGGTGAGCCCTTTCCTCTCCTTGCAGAACAGAACCCCTGTGCACCGTGACTCTTGCCGCAACCAAGGCTTGTTGACTCCTGTTCTGAGGGATCTTCAGGCTCCAAGTAGCCCCAGCCTCCAGCACTTCTTCCTTTCAGGGAAGTCTCCTCTCTACCGCTCCAGCAACGTGGGACTCCTCTCCAGGTGTGCTGACTGGGCCTCTCTGCAACTTACTGTGCCTGCTGCCAGTGGGTTGCCTGTGGGGGCTGTGACTGCTTCTGCTGGCTCTCCCAACTGCTGAGAGTCAGCCTGGACTCTCCTCTAAGGGTTGAGTCCTCTGGACTTTGCTGGTCCTCTTCTTCTTTGCAAAAACCTTTTCTGCTTGGTATTGCATTTGCTAAGGCTTGTTGGTGGTCTGCCTGACCATTGACCATCGAGGACCCAGCAACCGGCGTAGGACATCATCTGCATGACTCAAAGGACTTGTTTCAGCTCCTCGACTCTGTAGCTGGCCTTCTTTGTCCACCGTCAACCCAGATCCTCTTCCACAGAAGGGTGGGCATTGGCTCCTGCCCCACCTGGACACCCCTGCATGGACTGGACTCTGTCTCCTCCCTTTGCAGGTCCTCCTCATTTAGAATCCACTGCTGGGTTCCAGTGGACTGGTCCTGGTCATAGAAAGTACCTTCCCCAAGTCCCCTTGTTAGTCTCCGGACAGACCAGGTAACTTACCTCTGCTCTCCTGGTCACTGAGGGTCATCTAGGTACTCACCTCTTTGGGTCCTGAGGTCTCTTAGCTCCCTTCTAACTACTCTGCATCCTTGTGTGGGGGACCTAACTTCGCATTCCACTATTTTAATATATGGTTTGGCCTCCTCATAGGGCCCTAGCTATTTTCTGCAATTTTTTGCCAATGGTTGTTGTTTTCTGTGCTTTTTCCTAGTACTTACCTATTTATATATAGTGTACACTTACCTCCAGATGGGGGACTGCCTATAAGTAATCTAGTTCAGTGTAACTGTAATAAAGTACCTTTATTTTTACAACACTGTGCGGTTCTTTCTTGTGAGACAACTTACTATATGGCTAATTTGGTAATGTAAGAGCTTTGCATGTCTCCTAGATAAGTCTTAGATGCTTACCACAACTACTACTAGAGAGCCCTGGCTTCCTAGACACTGTCTCACTAACTAATAAGTGTTGCCTGGACCTGGTATAAGGTACAAACACCATAGGCGTCCACCACACACCAGTCCAGTCTTCCTACATGAGGCACAGACAGTGGTTTTCCAAAAGGCACATAGGACCATTTGCGTTACCCTGAAAACTATAGTTCATCATCCACCCTGCATGTTATGTGGACAAATTGAGGTTTGCATGCAGGCTCGTACATACCTTTAGATTGTATTGCTTACGTTGATCCAGCTCTGGGCCCTAATTCTAAATTCTGGGTTACGATGAATTTTTCTTCTCTTCTCTGAAGGGTGAGCAGACAATAAATCAAATTATTCAAAATATTTTCAAGGTAACTCAATAGTCACAAATCCAAATTGTGAGACCAAATGATAGTTCAAACGGCTTTATTTAGACTCAAAGTCAAACTTACATACATGAGTCTCAGAAACATTGTATGGATATGCAAAATAACTAAAGTCAAATCAAAATGTCGCACAATATGAAATTTAAGTAACATCTTAAGGGCCACTAATTCAATAGCGGTAATACAGAAAATAAGGAAAACAGTTGAGGCATAGAGTACGAATCCAAAACTTCCTCCCCAACCACTTAATCTAAATCCTAACTATGACAATATTCTAGGGGTTCAGGAAAGTAGTCAGCAGAACAGAACTTCTGGAGAAGTTTCTATCAAGATAGGTATGGTGGCATGAAGCTTGTTCGTTCAAAGGATGATCTCATGAACAAAACATTTCCATGTTCGAAAACATGATCACAAATCAATTGTAGTTAATCAGCTTTTCAGCCTTCTGGGTTTCATTGTTGAACTTAGTACACCCTCACGCCCTGAAATTTCACAAGAGTTACATCTGCTATCCAGGATGCTCCCCACGTCCTTGATAAGATTCCCGCCGGGCTTTTCTATTCTCTAAACAATGAGCTCCCTTATTAACTTGGCCTCAGATCCTGACACTTGCAGCATTCAAGAACAAACTGCACATTGAAAGTTAAAACACACAAAATATATGTACAGGCCTTCACTCCAGCCAAGTTAACTAAACACAAATACTCTTTCAAGGTAACTGAATTATATAAGTTTCTTATGTCAAATATATGATGATTATAAAGAATGATAACTCTAAAACATTGTAACATAAACATTCTTTCAAACGATAGTAAAATATAGCAAACATAAAATGTTTCATTCATTTGTGCACTTTGCTCGCATAATTTACTGTGCACCACATTAAAGAAAACATTTTTTTCGTTAAGCAGAAAAACAACCGCCCTTTTGTCTCATTTTTTAAGAGGCGTAACGGCTCAGCCAGACTACGCTCTCTCAACTCTCCCTCTGATGACTTTTAGAGTTATCATAATTCCCTTTCAGACTTGAATGAGACTCTCTAGAACCTGGTTGTTCTAAACAGTTTTCGCCTTGATTCCCCCAAACGCTTCATGTCATCATAATGTTTACCCTGACTATCTTCCAACTCAACTTCTGCTCTCTTTCTCTTCTGACCTCTTTGAACACTTCCCTGAAAAGTCTTGTATGCAACCAACAAAACTATTCCCACAATTGAAATGATCAATAATAGTCTCAACACAAACCCTACAATTACACTTCCCAAAGTCGCAAACCACCTGCCTATAGTAGAAAATCCATCTCCAATCACTTCCCATGCACCAATCGTTTCTAACTCCTTCAAGTCCTTCGTCAACCCTCTAATGTTCCGGATTTTCTTCTCTAAATCTTTACTTTTATCTGGAAAAAAGGTACAACATTGTAGGACCTTCAGCATCCGACAGACTCCACCCTTTTTTGCAAGCAATAACTCTTGTGGTAGCTGATTTTGTAAAACAATTGATCTTATAGCAACAATATCAGTGTTTACCAACAACAACAAATTTGGTGTGCTCTTAGCCAGTTTATCCACTATTGTTGACAACTTTCTAATCTTTAGATCATTCAAAATCACTCCTACTGATGGAATCAATGCACCAAAAACATACCCTACTATTTCTGCAGCACTAGCTCCTCGTCTAGTTCTGGGTTTCACTTTCCACACAGGATCCTCAAGATGTTCTACATGATAGATCTTTAGAAATACTATCGCTAGATAACATATAACATGCCATCCTTTCAGCAAGTTAGAATATTCATACTGTCCACAAATAAAATACACTCCAGGAATCACAGGATCCTTTCCTTCTAAAAAGAACTCACTTTTTCCTCTGACATCGAAAACATGCTCGCAATCACTTTTCCCTGTGAACAGTGGATCTATATAGCTCTGGTCAATGTTTATGCACAATTCCCCTTTATATTGCCAGTCTAAAGTTAAAGCTGGCAAATTTCCATGCACTAGGTATTTCTATTTCCTCCTTCCATCTATGTTAAGTTGCAAGATCTTTATCTGTTTTGGGTTTGGTTTCTAATTTCCTCCTTCAATCCTCCACCAAATTCAGGAATTTCGTTTCAATTTCAGCCATTGAACAGGTCAAATTACGTCTACATGCATATGCAGTGTCCAGTGGTTTTACTGACACAAAATATTTTCCTGCAATCTCCGCACCTTTAAAACATGGGTTCTTATTCAGGTGCTTAAACACGGAACCTTCTTGCAACACTAAATCATAATTCAAAAAGTAATACAGAAAACTTCCCTCATTGTAAAATATACTTAATGGCAAGCTACAAGACCTATCATATGTCAATGGAAGGTGTTGATATGTGATGCCTTCTGATACAGAAGCAGGTAACTGCATACAGAAATAGCAATTTCTTGCATTCAATGTATTTACATACTCACACAACAGCTTAAAATATACATTATTTGAGTAATCTCCTCTAGATTTGTCTAAGTGTAATGCTTTATCATTTAAAATATAAACATTATTATCCTTAGGGATAAGAGTTTGTGGGGAAACACTAGGAGGTTACTTCTTTCCTTCTGAGTGTGTATGAGAAAACGCACCTATTAGTAACAATACTAATACTACAAGGGAATTAAGAAGTAAAGCACCTAATATGTATCTACTCTTATTTTCTTCTTTAGCTCCATTACATCCTTAGAATCAGATCTGTTATCAAAGTAAATACTGCAGCAGCAAAATATATCTTCGTTGATTTCACCAATGCGAACAGCAACAAAGTCCAGAGTTTATTGAGCAACAGCATATAATTCTTCATGAGGATTCCCTAGCCCTTCTCCGTGTTCTTGTAAATGACAACCCTTTTACTTCATTCACTGGGGTCTAGGAAATTTCCCAAATTCTCTATTCCAATCAATAAAAATGTCTATAATATCTATATGAACCAAGTTCATTGAGGACAACGAGAATTCAAAATACAAATCAAACACGACATTCATTTCATGAAGGTTCAGCCGAAACAGTATGTTCACTACAATATTCCTAAAACTCTTTATCTGTGACTGTGTCATGTGCAAAGTAAGTCCGCTCTCCAGCTTCTTGACCAACAGTCTCCAGCTTCCACTTGCCAATCCTCCACACTAGTTCCTTACTCGGGGCCTGATTCTGAGTCCGACTCATTCACCATAGGGCAATATTCAATTGTCTCTGATTTGATCTCAGATATTGCTTGTTCAAGACCCCCCTCAGCTTGCTCAAGTGCTATTTCTAGGTCGGTCAGGTCCCCCGAAAGCCTGCATTTCTTGTTCTTGTTGCATCCCTCACAACACTGGTTCTTCTGCGTGTCGAGGGGACACTCTACTCTGCAAGCATGGGAAGCGTGTATCCAGTTAGGGAAACCTCCACACTTTACAGCAGTCGTCATCACTAGGATCATCTGGTATGGTCCACGCCAGTGAAGCTCTAAAAATGTCTGACATATTACTTCACTAAAACCCAATCACCTGTATTGCGGTCATGGCATTGTTCTTGATGTGGAAGTGCTGTGGCCGCACCTACCTGATGAGACAGAATGCACCACATCTGCTAGTCCTTTACAATAGTCTAGGACCATATCATCAGTGATATTCACAAGTGCTAGCAGTCTCATTGCCCTCCCTGTTATGATTTCATGGGGGGGCATTCCAGTCTTGCGATCAGGTACACTTTACAAAATCATTAACACAAGAGGCAGAGCATCAGGCCATTTCATTGACATTGATGCACACACATTTGCCAGTCTGGATTTTGGCTTGCCATTCACTTGCTCCACAAGTCATTGCTTGTGACACTGCTTGACATTGCTCCACATTGCCTCAGGTCTGTAACTGCAATGTATTTGCTGCTCCATTTGCAAAGCTGCACACAACAATTTCAAGACCTCATTGTTAAAATACATTCCTCAATCTGATTCCAAAGAGGATGTAAAGCCAAACCTAGGAATGAGTTCCCTCAGTAACAATTTAGCTACAGTGAGACTATCATTTTGCCTAGTTGGTTAAGCCTCAACCCAACAGGAAAAGATACACTCTACAACCAAAACATATCTCAATCTGTTGCATACAGGCATCTCAATGAAATCCATCTGTATCCTGTTAAAAGGTCCTTATGATCTTCCTGTGTGACTCAATGTAACTGCAGCTCTTTTTCCAATGTTGTTCTGTTGACACAAGAGACATCTATGACACAATTCTTCAGCCATTAACCTACATTTAGGATTGAACCAAGTCTGTTTAAACAATCTCACCACAGCATCCCTTCAAATATGAGCTGGTCTGTGGCAATGTGTAGCCATAAGTGGCAACAGATTGCTCAGCAACACCAGTCCTCCATGCATTGAAACCAAAATGTCATAATCTCTCTTGACACAACCTGCTCTGACCCAACTCTGTTGTTCCTCCTCAGACACTTCCCCCTGAAGCCTCCTTAACTCATCCCAGGTATCAACGGTAGTCAGCAAGAGGTTAAAATTAGTCTCATCCATTCTTTCATTTGTGAATTCACTATTAAATGTGCAAACATTATGTGCACAGTAGTTTACAACCTTGTCAGCGTACCAATTGCCCGAAGTCACATGATCATCTCCAGAATGATGTGCAGGGCACTTAACCACTGCAATCTGATCAGGCAATTCTAGTGCATTGAGGAGGTTTCTCACCTGTTCGCCATTCTGGATCAGAGATCCGTAAGACATCATGAAACCTCGCTGAGACCACAGTTGTCCAAAATCATGACTAACGCCAAAGCCATCTTATCGGTAAAAATTGTCACTTTCAATTGATAAGAATCACAACATGCTCTTGTAAGAACAATCAATTCAGCTACTTGGGCAGAGAATATTCCTTGAAGCCAGGAGGCTTCAACAACTTCATAAAGAGTACAAACAGCATAAGCTGCTCTCAGACTTCCTCCACTATCTCTTAAGCATGAACCATCAACACAGAGGACATAATCAGATGCAAGTAATGGTTCATCTTGGATGCCTGGTCTCGGTTTGGTGCACAGTTCAGTAACATCAAGACAATCGTGGTCTCCTTCACAATCTTCAGCAATTTCCTGATTCGATATTGGCAATAGAATGGTAGGATTCAAAATCAAGCAACTTTTAATAGTTACATTCTCTGTAACTAATATCACCTGCTCACATCTGGTTCCTAGGCTGCTTGTCAGATGTTGCATCCTAGTTTAAGTCAGTAAAACCTCTACAGTGTGTGGAAAATACACAGTTAATGAGTGAACCATAACAATATTCTCACATCTCTCTATGCTTGTGCTGACTGCTGCTATTGATTTAAGGCAGCTGGGCAATATGGAAGCAACAGGATCTAATGTGGCAGAAAAATAAGCTATGGGTCTCTTAGCATTTCCAGGCGTTTGAGTTAGCACTGAGAGAGCACAGCCCTCCCTCTCACTGCAAATAAGTGCAAAAGATGTATTATATTTGGGCATCCCAAGTGCCAGGGCATGACAGAGACATTCTCTCAGCTCCAGAAATTCAACAAGCCAGTTGAAGTCCCATGGTACCAGATCAGACACATCCTTGTGTGTCAGCCTCTGTAAAGGCTTGCCCATCAGGGGAAACTTGGGTACCCACTGCCTAAAGTAGCACACCATTCCCCAAAACACCCTGACCTCCCACTGTGTAGGTGGCAGACTCATCTTCAGTATGGCTTAAATCCTTTACTGTGACATTTTCCTGCCCACTCTGCATCCCACACCCACAGCCGGTGTCCAGGTGGCCCCTTGATCTAGGGAAGGTCCCCAGGCAATTCCGACCTCGAGTCCACCCTGGGTTGACCCCTCCTGACCAACAGGATGACTCCTGCAGCCTAAATTCTGAGGACCCCCACCGGACTGCAACCTGTTCAAGTGAAGATTCCCCGATGCCTAAAGGTACCCATGCACCCGCAGCCCCCTGGTCTTGGCCCCCCAACCAATGGTCCATCAAAATCCAGTGGGCTATCTAGTTACTGGTCCAGCAGTTGTTTTTCTTCAGTCAACTCCCTGGACAATGCCTGCAGCATCTTTGTGATCCCCGGGGTTCCCCTGTTAAAAAGCATTGGGCGCCCAACACTGTGTTTGCACCCTGCACCCGGCTGCCCATGTGCCACTGAGGGTGTGTGTTTGGTGCTGACCTGTGATGGTCCTGGTCCTGGTGGAGAACCTCCCAGGTCTGTACCCTGAAGTAGGGGTACTTACCTGCAAGCTGTTTCTTTCTGAGCCCCAGGATTCCATTGGGCGCCCAACACCAACTTTGACCTATGCACCCGTCCGGCCCCGTGTTGCTGGTGGTGACTCTTGGTGTCTTCCTAAATGTTGCCCTGTGGACACCTTAACCCCCCTGAAGACTGGGATTGTAAGTTAAGGACCTACCTGTGAACTGTGTTCTTACTTTTTCTTCCCTAGGACGGCATTGCTTTCTATGAGAAATTGCACTGTGTCCACTTTTGAAACTGAAAAGTATTACTTACCAGTAAACTTCTTTAGCTGTGAAATTTAAACAAAGTGCATTTGAGACTTGAAAGTGATACATTCTTGACACTGTACTCACCTGCAACAAAGATTCTTCTGCTTCTAGAAATAAAGTGACAAAGTATATGTTTGATACATAAAACAGGCCTGGAGTTAGTCATTGAGTGTGTGCCTCATTTCTTGCCTGTGTGTATACAACAAATGCTGAGCACAACCCCCTGATAAGCCTAACTGTTCGACCACACTAACACAAAAGAGAACAATAGTATTATTTACTTTAGCATCTGTAAATCCTCTGGGGATCCACTGGACTCTGTGTACACTATACCTTACTTTGGTATAGTATATACAGGGCCAGCTCCCTACATACACAATAACCATTTACTTGTAAATCGCAGGAAACAGACTTGACAACATGTGTACAAGCTATCTCTTTGACCTATTAACTGTGAATGGAAAACGTCACTTTCATTAAAAATACATTTACTTCACCTGTCTTCAAACAGTGTTATAAAACTCTGTCCAGTAGGGCCAAGGGACTCCTTTGGGTTCTCAGTTGTCCTTGTCACTGGTGTCGTCTGATCCATTGATTACTGCCTAGCCACACAGGAGTAGATCATCTTGCAGCAGGCTAGCATTAATGTCTCCTTTTCCCTACTTGTATTACTAAGGAGGCCGTGTGATGGTCTGGAACTCCTCTCTTCCCCTCTTCATGTATTTCAGTCTGTCTTCCCCACTAGCAGATGATTTCTGGAAAACAAATGAACATCTTTAAACCTGCGTAGGAGCCTCTAGAAGTCCTGGAAGTCTTTGAGTGAATGCATCCTTGGGAACAAACCAACCAAGGATGTGTACTATGACCACCACTCACTAGGCGGACAACACACAACTGTGCTCCCTGCCCTTGCCCCACATTTTTCACTTTCCGCAGGTGGAAAACATGCACTGTGTTAGTAAGAAACGACACCCTGGATAGGCAGAAGTGGATGACACCATTTCCCATGAAGTAAATATATACTCTCTTCTTGTCTTTGGTAATATCGGGGACGACCAGATACAAAAGAGGGGATAGATATTGAAGTGAAAGCAGAAGGAGAAAGAAGTAAAAAAAGGTTCTGTGGCATCATAGGTATGACCATTCAATTCACTGATCCACATCTGATCAGCAGGGGTAGATCCAGTGTCGCTGGAATGGTTCATGTCAGCTGCATATTCTTCTTTGAAGTTCATGCATGTATTTGAGTTGTTTGTTGAAGCCCATTAACAAGGGTCACCTTTCAGATTGTGAAAATTCGAGGAGTTGCGGGTTATGACATGATCATCTTGACATGCTGTGACCATAGATCCTTTGATGTCTGGATCAGATGGGGCTGTGGGTCAAAGTTCAGGAAGTTCCTGCAAATGCCTCTGAACATGACAAGTACTGTCATGAGGCAAATTAGGTCAAATTCTTCTCCTTTGTTTGGCATATGAATTCATTTTTCCTGTCTTACTGAATCACCACTTCTTATTTCCCCTTGTAGTCATGGATTAGGCTCTGCTGTGAGATGAGGTATTTTGGGTCTGAACTTTCTTCTGAAAATGATTTCTGGAGGTGAGGCTGCAGTTGTGCTATGCAAAGTATCTTAGTAGACATGTTAGGATAGATAGAGAGTCTCTGGGATGGAGGACTTAGTGGCTTTGCTAATGTTCAGAGAAAACCTTGAATTCCTTTTCACAAAAGTAGAGTCCACTGTCAGATTTTACTGTGGAGGGGATGCCAAATGTGTAAAACATTTGATTCAGTTCAGGCATGACAATGTCAGTGCCAGTGCAGGAACACTCATTATGTCTGGAAAACAAGATCATTCATCTGTTGCTTGTAGCAGATGTTACCCTGTTGAAATAGGCCTGACAAGTCAATTGCAACTTCTTTCTAGATGCTTTTCAGTAGTGTGGACATTTGAATGGGTTCAGGGATGCTGTCAGTTACTAGACTTTGTCAGAGCGGCATTCTCCCCTTGTTTCTCTAGCTCTTCATTAAGAAAGTGAAAGTAGTCCTTTTGCCATAGTGGGTGTTTGGTGGCTTTAAAGCCTCTGGGTCCTCATATACTAGGCTCACAACTTGGTGTTGATGGCCCTTGTGATGATTAAAGAAGTCCCTCTCAGAATGAGACTTGAATGAGATCATTGTGATGTTTTGGCATTTCGCTGTGTACACACTGAAAGCTTTAAGATCTTTTAGGTGGGTGTGCCTGTGTTTCATTTTGTATGTGTTTTAGATTTCTTCATCGTTGTGTGTCACTGAGAGCAGCCAGAGATTGTAGAACAGAGTTGTACTTTGACGCACAATGTCTGATAAATTAATTTGAACTCGTAACTTTGTAAACTCAGAAACCACCTTTTTTATACTCAGGGGCATCCTGAGTTTTGGATTGCTGAACGTGGAAGACCACAATAGGTTTCCTGTATACGAACAGGTGGAAGTGTTCATAAACCAGCAAGGCTCTTGTTTTCAAATTGTGAATATACCTTTTCTGGGTTCGTGAGACTGCATTTGATATATGCAATTTGCTTGACATGGAGCAGTTACTCAATCGCAGTGCATAATGAAGGATCAAACCAGGCTGCATTCTCTGCTTCTGAATGGGGTTCTTAAACGCCAGCTGGTACTTCCTTAACCACTTGTAAATGCCTCTCTTCTTAGTGAGATCTCTGAGAGGCGCACTGACATATGCAGATTCAAGCATGTTTAGCGAGCCTAATTTAGAGCAGCAACAGAAGTGAGGGCCAACATCTTGTCCAGGTCAGGATACGTGCACATGTGTCAAAAGATGTAACTAAATTATGTCAGGGAGGTCCTTCCAAAATGACATTAGTCTTTTGATGGCCTAATTACCTTAACCCATTATTTCATTTGAAACTTAGAACAGGTGTACATTCCCATCCGGACTTTCACTTTAAGAAGCACTGATTATTACAGGCCTCAGAAACTACCACAGTCAACTCAGGCAAATCTCAACTTATTTAAAAATGGGGAAATGCACATTTATTTGTGTAACAGTCAACCAATTATTTACTTAAACTACCCTGTCTAGGGGCATGCCCTTTAAACTTGGTGTCGGCTAGTGTAATCTAATTGATTTAGACGTACGAGCAACTCAAATCTATTCTTCGGTGGGGCCAAACCCTGAACGAGGTTACAATAACATGTGATTTCTTTTATTTGACAGTATAAACATACAATAAATGCACAAGGCACCCTGTAATCCTGACGAAATAATTCACACCTTTGTGGTCAGTTTCAGTTCATCTTTTGAGATTATTGTGGGTCAAATCATAACATGGCCTGTCACAATTTGCTTACAGTAAATATGATATTCTGAGTACAGCAAATAGATAAGGAAGTCTAACACATTTAGGATGACATACTGCTTAACTGTGCTTTAGAGGAAAACAGGCGTAAATGTAGCACGTTTTGTGTTATATTGAGGCTACAACAATGAAACACAAACTTCAAGCTATTATACAGACTTATAGTAGCTTTGTTTAAATTTAACAAGCGATCAGGTTAACTGAGAGAGATGTATGCAATCAACATGTTGAATTTTAAACACTAAGACCCATATTTATACTCAGTTTGCGCTGAATTAGCATCATTTTTTTTACACTAATTCAGCGCAAACCTAACTCCATATTTATACTTTGGCGCTAGACACGTCTAGCGCCAAAGTTATGGAGTTAACGTCGTTTTCTGAGCAGGAATACCTACCTTGCGTCAATGAGATGCAAGGTAGGCATTCCCGTCCAGAAAAGGATGATATGGCCTTTGAGCCATATTTATCCCCCGTGCTAAAATCCAACATGGGGGGATGGGAGCCTTAAAAAATGGCGCTGAGCTTGCTTAGCGCCATTGTTTAACGCCTGGGTATGGGCAGGCGTAAGGGGATCTGTAGGCATATTTCCATGGTCAGAGACCATGGAAATTGCCCACAGGTGCCCTTCCCTGGCTCCAGGTACACCCCCACCCACCCCCACCGACACCATGAAGACACCTAAGGATGGGGGACCCATCCGAGGTAAGTCCCGGTAAGTATATATTTGTTTTTCTCCAACACCGCTCAGGGCCTCGATTTGGGGCCCCCTGCACACGCTGGCCCCAATGGCCATGCCCAGGGGACATTTGTCCCCTGGGCATGGCTATAAGGTGGTGGGCATGGCTCCTGTCTTTACTAAGACAGGAGCCATGTCCATGGGGGTTGTGCACCAGAAAATGGAGCTACACTGCTTAGAGGCATTTTTTCTGACTGTGAACAGTGTGGCGTCATAATTCGGCGCACACGCCCCGGTTTCCCCTATGCCTCCCCAGCCCTGCTAGTGTCCTTTCCAAGGACTCTGATAGGGCATTAGCGCCGGCTAGCGCCATTCCATAAATATGGAATGGCACTAGCCAGCGCTATACTTTTTTGCACAAAACTGCGCTAACGCAGATTTGCTCGAAAAAGTATAAATCTGCCCCCAATGCCCTGATATATATATTTTTTTGCACTGCATTAGCAAAAGTGGAGAAGTGTGGCTCAATGGTTAGAGCGGCAGACCCTGAAGCAGAGATCTGGCTCAAGACCAGGGTTCAAGTCCCGCTTCAGCAGGTCTTGGGCTCAATTCCCCTTGACCAGATAATTCTCGCCTCGGTGCCTAATCTAATTCATGGGTCCCACTCTGCAACTCTGGGCAATAGCTTGCTTAATCTCCACAACGGCCCCAACAGCGCTTGGATGCCTGGCTTCACCCTGGGGGTGCTCAGGAGTGGGCGCCTCACAGGGAAAAGCCAGGAGGGGTTCCATAGTGGTATGAGTACAGCGCCTTGAGACCCTAACGGGTGAGTAGTGCGCTATACAAGTGCTAATTTACATTACATTACATTTACATTGTGGTATCCAAGATATTGGACCACTTTTTGACAATACTGTAACTTTCCTGGTGACACCTTGGGGCATATTTATACTCTGTTTGCGCCGGAATTGCGTCGGTTTTTTTGACGCAATTCCGACGCAAATCTAACTCCATATTTATACTTTGGCGTTAGACGCATCTAGCGCCAAAGTCCATGGAGTTTGCGTCATTTTTTAGCGTGGACACCTACTTTGCGTTAATGATATGCAAGGTAGGCGTTCCCGTCTAAAAAATTGACTCCGAAGCATGTGCGCCGTATTTACACTCCCGGGCAAAATTCACACCCGGGAGTGGGCGGGTCAAAAAAAATGACGTCCAGCCGCTTTTGCGCCGTTTTTTAGCGCCTGGTCAGGGCAGGCGTTAAGGGACCTGTGGGCTCGGAAGGAGCCCAGAGGTGCCCTCCCATGCCCCCAGGGACACCCCCTGCCACCCTTGCCCACCCCAGGAGGACACCCAAGGCTGGAAGGACCCATCCCAGGGACATTAAGGTAAGTTCAGGTAAGTATTTTTATTTTTATTTTTGTGTTGCATAGGGGGGCCTGATTTGTGCCCCCCTACATGCCACTATGCCCAATGACCATGCCCAGGGGACAGAAGTCCCCTGGGCATGGCCATTGGACAAGGGGGCATGACTCCTGTCTTTGCTAAGACAGGAGTCATTTCAATGGGGGTTGGGAGTCGAAAAAAATGGATCAAATTGGGTTGAGGCGAAAAATTTGCCTCAGCCTGACTTGCCCCATTTTTTGGCGCCCAAGCTCCATATTCCCCTACGCCGGCGCTGCCTGGTGTACGTAATTTTTTTTCACGCACACCAGGCAGCGCCGGCGGCTAACGCCGGCTAACGTCATTGAATAAATACGGCGCCCGCATGGCGCTTCAGAATGGCGTTAGCCGGCGCTATTTTTTTTTACGCAAAACTGCGCTAAGTATAAATCTGGCCCCTTATGTCCATTCTCAGCCAGGTGGTTCAGCACTGCAATAAAGTCTTGTTTGCAAGCTTCTTGAGTATTTGACGCCACCATGAGGTCATCAATATATTGAATCAAGACTAAGCTACAAGGCATGACTAAAGATTTTAAGTTTTTCTTTAAAATCTGATTAAAAATATAT
Source organism: Pleurodeles waltl (assembly GCF_031143425.1). NCBI lineage: Eukaryota > Metazoa > Chordata > Amphibia > Caudata > Salamandridae > Pleurodeles > Pleurodeles waltl. Next base: position 502,760,007 of record NC_090439.1, read on the forward strand.
GGAGATTCACTAGACCCCTGTGGGACTCGACATCATGTTAAGACCCTATTCCGAATCGAAATGCAAAAAATAACTGACTGTCTTCATGCAATGGTATCAAAAATAAGGCCTGGCACAAATCAATGACAGTGAGCCACTCAGCTTCACATGGAATCTGAAACAGTATTACAGCAGGATTCGGTACCATGGGGCAACAAGGAAAAAGAACGTTATTTATTTTCCTCAGGTCCTGTATAATCCTATATTTGCATTTGGTTTCTGAAGGCCTATGATGGGAGAATTTCAAGGACTTCCCATTATCTCCTTCAGAATTCCCTGCTGTATCATGGACTCAATCAGAAGAGTTATCGCAGAAATTGTTTCTGGTGACAGATTATATTGCGTGGTTCTTGGGAATTCAGCATTTGGCTTGATTGAGATTTGGACAGGTTCTACACTTTAGATCAGTCGGATATCCCCCCCTTAAAATCCCACACGTCATGTTTGACAGTTTCTCTCAAGTCAGGTGGTAAATCATGAAGTGTTAGCAATGCCAGCATCATGCAACAAGGTTCATTTGCATTTCTTAAAAACAACAGCTTCATCATGAGTTTGTACTTGTATTCCAGCTGGTGTGCAAAAGATAACACAATTAAGTTTTGTAAGTAAATCTCTTCCAAGGAGGTTTACTGGACTACGATCACATATGCTAAACGTATGTTTGTCTTCAAAAGATCATATTTTTACCTTAGCTGGGTTTCTTGAGCAGTCTGTTTATTCTCTACGCCAACAACTTGGATTGTTTTTCCCAAGAACGGTAGGTTTGGGACTTCTACTGTGCTCAAAGTAGAATGGGCAGCACCAGTATCGACCAAAAATATCACGGGACAGCCATCCAGCTCACTGTCTATAAATGGTCTGTTCTGGTCCATTTCTAAGGCTATACCTAGACCCAGTCTTCCTCCCCCCTCTGGCACCGTCTGGCTGTCTGACCAGAGCCACCTTTTCCATTTAAATTAAACAGGGGAAATTGTTGAAATCAGTTATTATCCTTGGTCCAATTCGTATTCATTCTCCAAACCTGATTCATTTTTTGAGATCAAACAGCATTTTGCTGTGGCACTGGAGGTTGCGCAACTTGCACCATAGGAGTTTGGGGCACATTACAATTTGGACTTTTAGGTCTCTGCACTCACTGCATCTGATTGAAATTGTTATTCTGAGAAGGTACAAATCCAGCATTCTAAACTTGATTTGCTGGATTTAAACGACATTCCCATTTCAGGTGTCCCACTCTATTGCAAATATGACACAGAGTTGATCTTTTTAGACTATTTACATCCATCTCTCTCCCAGAATCAAAAGGGACTCCTCGACCTCTACCTTGCGTGGGATTTTGTTGTTGCTGATATAAACCTGGCATTGTACCCACAATATTAACAACTAGGGGAGTCTGGCTAGTTCTTTGCGCAGCATTCATTTGAGCAACCATCAGTTTTTCTTTCAATTTTTTCTGCTTTATCTCTATCTCATCATGAAAATATTTTGCGTAATACAGAATCTCATACATAGACTTATTCTGCCAGCAGATCAAAATTTGCTGAATCGTAATGCTAATTTCTGGCCTTAACCCTGCCACAAACCTTGACGCAAAATGTTCCATGTCCTTTGTCTCTAATGTCTCCATACCACATTACTTTTTGAATGCCTGCAACAACCACTCATAATAAGTATGTATCAACTCTTTTGATTCTTGAGTCGTTCTATCGATTTTGACCCAATCAACATCCTAAGGAGTCACTTTCCCTTTCAGGAATGCCATGACCTCCTGATATTTCTTCATTACTAATGGTGAAGGACCCTTTGTCAATGTGTTTCTAGTTGGTTCCATCTCAGGCCATCAAACAGCTATCTTACACTCGGTCCGCAAGTCACTTGGGACGACAATGTCAAACAACTTACTCAAATCGATCCACAACATCTGCAATATTTTCACAAATCTTTTAACTTGTCTATACCAGTCCACTGGCTTCTCTCGTAATTTTGGGAAATCATTGGTGAATGATGCAAGATCACTTCTACTCCAATGCACATGCACATACCCTCCATCAGGCACTTCTCTCAAAGGGAAGGTCGTGACACCTCCCTCTGCTCCAACCGGAGGCAGCTCACCTGAAGGTTTCTTTACCTCCATCTTTTTTGCCTATTTAGTCTACCATTTATTTAATTAATTCCATTTCCTAATATTTTGAATTAAATCTTTAATCTGAGTTTTTAGTCCTGGTGTTCTCATTTCACCAATGTCATTTTCACTAGAACACACTCAATAGCTCTTCTGCTTAGCCTTAGTGTTATTTAGATCAACCTCATATTTCTGAGCTGATTCTGCCAATTTATCGTGAACTTGACCTCCTTGCTTAGTAATTTCCCTACACATAAATGTGAGCTCTTCCTCTTGATAAATTTCCAATCATTCTAAACCAAGATTTCCGACAATCATTGCATCCAATTCTATTGTCAACTGTGCTACATCCAGAGTTCATTCTGTCAGTGTTGATGGAAGCATTCCCAGACTCACTTATGTACTTGTACTCTCTTTAGATGGAGTGTTTCCATTTAAAAATCGTACCCATTTGTCTATCTTCTTCGCAGTAATAGTTCAAGTCACTACAGGGACCTCGGATGCGGAATCATTTCCCTAAGCACCGTTTCCTAAAATCAAAGGTGGTTCCCATACGGGAATGCTATGAGTGGGAATTCTTCTGGTATGAGTCTATGAAACTGCATCTTAACATATTCAGAGTCGTATCTCCACTTGCTGCACATGGAGTTCTTGTATGTGTAGGAATCAGAGGAACAAATTCTCTGGTACCTGCATTATTTGCGGCATTCGTTTATCCTGTAGCACTATCAGGTACTGGCAGATTGTACATATTTCTCCCAGACCCTTATAATTTATACATCTTAACTACTGGGCCAATAGTAACTGGGACTGTGAGAACATCAACAGTACTCACAGTAGGGTCAACTGGGGCACATTCTCTCAGACCCTCATTTCTTAGTTCACAAAAAACATTAGTAGGAATCGGACTCACAGATCTAAGAGCCATCCTATCTGGGGCAGTTGGAAAGATAATTGCACCACTCCTCCAATAGCATTATTCCCACTTCCACTTCTAGCTTTATTATATGGAGGTGGACGTTCAGATAATAACACATCCAAAAGACTAAGGCGGTCATTCTGACCGCGGCGGGCGGCGGTCGCCGCCCGCCAAGCGGTTCCCGGCGAATGACCGCTCTGCGGTCAAAAGACCGCGGAGGCCATTCCGGCTTTCCCGCTGGGCCGGCGGGCGACCGCCAGAAGGCCGCCCGCCGGCCCAGCGGGAAAGCCCCTTCAACAATGAAGCCGGCTCCGAATGGAGCCGGCGGAGTTGAAGGGGTGCGACGGGTGCAGTGGCACCCGTCGCGATTTTCAGTGTCTGCTTTGCAGACACTGAAAATCTTTATGGGGCCCTGTTAGGGGGCCCCACGACACCCGTTCCCGCCATCCTGTTCCTGGCGGTAATTACCGCCAGGAACAGGCTGGCGGGAAGGGGGTCGGAATCCCCATGGTGGCGCTATGGCGGATTCCCTGGGCCAGGGGTAAACCGGCGGGAAACCGCAGGTTGCCCTTTTCTGACCGCGGCTTTACCGTCGCGGTCAGAATGGCCCAGAAAGCACCGCCAGCCTGTTGGCGGTGCTTCCGCGGTCCCCGGCCCTGGCGGTCATGGACCGCCAGGGTCGGAATGACCCCTTATATCCAGAATCGCCACCATCATCTATACTCATGCCATCTTGCTCCTTTTGTTTCTTTTCTTTTCTTTTCATTTTCTAATCGTCTTTCTTTCTCTTTCTTTCTCAGTCACATCTGAGGTCAATGCCAGGTACAGCTGAACACTTTCTATCATGGCTGTCCTCCACCTTTTCTGCTCAGCATCCCATCTAGCATCTGCACAGAAACACATAGCTTTATTTGCTCTACCCTGGTACCTCTCCTTTTCTTTCGCTTGAGCAGCATGTTCCCAAGCATTAAGTGTTTCATATTGAGCAGGTCTTGGAGGAGGTTTCATTTCATACAACACCCTTCTCAAAATTTTGATAGTTCTCAAATTAAATGTGCCATATTTTAAAAAGCTCAATGGCCCTTCCTTCTCTGTGATCTTGTACCATTGACCAAGCCAAATACATGTATGAAGCCCTACATTACTCACCATGTAATGACCAGGAGTGCCTTCCGGAGGGGCCTCTTCACCCTATCTATTAGGTACATGAGTGTCACCTCTGAACGGGTCTCGAAAATCTTCAAAACATTTCATTTTTCAACAAATTTTTCACAAGACTTCAATCACAATTAAAACAATATCGTACCCACAATTCCTTGCTCCAACGCATCCAAGTATCACAGTGTGGCACCGTATGAGCATGGCAGCATGGCACTATGCCAGCCAACCTATACCTGCATGGTGCACTATGAAGAAGACCTCATTCCTCATGGCAGTCCCCCTCCTTCACAATCTGCACGTGCTCGCTCCCCATGCTCACACATACAGAGAATACAAACCTTTGTCTGCTCTACTAAAATGAATAGTTTCATACACACAAGAGAATTCACAATCAATTCTCATGAAACCACAAACTGTGGGGTGTCACCAAGACCAGTATAGCTTCACTCTGCGCATTAAGATTCACTATACGAATTGCCTCACATTCACACAAAGCAAGTCCCTATCTTAACAATGCTGTTGACGACGTCTCACAATGACACAACCTCTGAGCAGATAATAGAATAGGATGTCTTCTACACCTTTTAAACTATCCCAGGATCTTAGGCCATGTCTGACCTGATAACCTCTTTATGAATCATCGCACTCACACAACACGTAAAGACATCTCCACAAGACACTTTTTCATACAATCACCGCAACCTAAATGTAGCTGCCGCAATCTGCTAACTAACATGTAAAGGGCCACTGATTCAATAGCGATAATGCAGAAAATAAGGAAAAACAGTTGATGCATAGAGTACGAATCCAAAATTTACTTGGTCTGGAATCCTGACACTTGCAACTTCAAAAAAACATTAAAGAACAGACTACACATTGAAGGTTAAAACACACAAAACATACGTAGAGGACTTCACTCCAGCCAAGTTAACTAAACACGAATACTCTTTCAAGTTAACTGAATTATATGTTTCTTACGTCAAACATATGATATTATAAAGAATTGTAATTCTTAAACATTGTAGCACGCATAAAATATTTCATTCATTTGTGTACTTTGCATGCACAACTTACCCTGCACCACGTTAAAGAAAAACATTTCTTTTGGTTAAGCAGAAAAACAACCACCCTTTCATCTCATGTTTTAAGAGGCTAATGGCTCAGCCAGACTGAGCTCTCTCACGCTTTGCTGTTAGCTTTCACTTTTTACTCCCTTTAGGGTGAAGAGGAGGTTACCAAATGTAGATCTGTTGAAAATGCATCCCTCTGCCTGGTCTGGAACCTTTGTTAATAAAATATACAGTTTAGTTGCGAAAAAGGACTGAAATGTCTCATGCCGCTTAGGCACACTGCTACCAGTTCCCATCCTGATCCCTTTGGATCTAGATAGAGTGACACTCCCATGCAAAAAATACATTTAGGGCACACTTTAACACAACAACACAAATTGTATGTTGGTGACTAATTTCAAAAGATTTGAGAATTGTTCTGTGGCTGTTACAACAGTATAATGCACATTGTAGTTTCCTTTTCATAAATGAAATGTGAAGAACTTGGGTTTTGTGAGGTTTTGTCTAATGTGAGAGAAATCTTAATTTTTGTGGAGTTGAAACGAAGATGGCATGCGCTGCACCGGTGAGTATGTCAGATTACATATTTAGAGCAGATACGGACTGATTTGGGCGCCCCTATAAAATATTCTTGGACTTGTGCCAGGATCTGATCATAAAACTGTTTATGTTACTTTACTAAAGTTTTATTCTACAAACGTTTTGAGGTTCAAAATTGTCCTTATGGTAGAGAAGGTTATTTCACCAAAGTGTGCTGAAGCAACCATACCTCAAGCATAGAATTTGTAGCAGATCGAAGCTACACATGTACAGTTTGAGGGTCATATAAATAATATTTGTAGACCCTAGTTCCTCTAAAGAGTGGACCCATTCCATTACAAAGGTGTGTCAGAGTTTACACCAACGTTTTACCTTATCACTGGTTGAAGAGGGGCACGTTTCCGCCACTGCTGAGACCTACAACTGACGGATGACCCAGCTGCTCACGGTGATATTCTAGCGCCCTGATTTGCCTGTCATTGACAGCTCACTGCAGACAGATTTAAAACTCTCTTGGTTGCTCCCTAATGCTTCCTTGAATCTTGTAGAGTTGAAAATTATCAGCCAATAGTTGGTCTGCCTCCTTGGTTAGCTAGGATTTTGTGGTCACAGCTCAGTTGCAAGAACTTATAGGAAATATGTAATATTGCTTGGATGCCAGTGAATATTTCCCCTTTTGAATGTTGCCATGTCACACAAAGCGGACTCGGACAGGGAAATCTAATGACAGTCACACTGTGTGAACTTTACTATGCTCTGGAGGGCCAGTGGCAAATAAGTTGTAAGGTCAAACGTGTCCAACTGTGGAGCAAGCTCAGGTTACGCCACTGGAAAACTTGCTCTTCCTCCATCCCTAAATTAGGAAGAGAAATGGCAGGAAAGTGAGCCTTGTTCATACATGCATTAGGAAAAACTGTGGGTTGCAGAATTCACATGTGGAAGTACATAGTGAAGGCTCTGCGTTATCTGTTATTTCATAATAACTATACTGTGAAGGCCAACTGAGAGTTGTTGAATGGATGTGGATGCTCTAATTGATTCTCAGGTGGATTATTCCAAAGCTTTGCTCAGTTACCGGAGTACCAAAAAATGTCATCCAATACAAAAAACTGGAATACAATTTTTGTGGGACTACAAATGTTGGATTCACAATTTTAACACAATGCAATCTTGGGACCTTTTACTTCCATTACTATCTGAAATTTGTGATTTTTAATGTTTTTTTCTACACTTAAACAAACCCAAAAGGGCTTAACTGAAGCCCTCAATGTGTGTGTCATCATTTGGCGCAGTCTGTTCAGCTTCACTATGATTGTGTGCCTGACCTATGACCACTTTTATTTTCCAATATCTTAACTTCACCATCTTTACTCAGTCTTACCTTAATTTCACACACATGCTCATTACATTGAAACAATCTTTACTTTCTCTATGTTTCCACTCTGTTCCCCCCAACCCTAGTTCAACCTAATCATAATGCTAAATATTAGCAATGCACCTGTTGCAACATAGTTGCAGGGCTGCTATAGCTGGGTGCATACCATTGCATGCTTAGACATCACAGTGGTAAAAAGGTCCTTTTATTGAAGAATCTGTGTGTGATATCCCTCCCTTTTATTTTACGTCCTACGAACTAAATCCAATCCGATCCTCAGTGAAACTTGCACTTCAGCTCCTAACAGCCAAGTTATGCAACTTGAGACACAAGTGTAGAGGATGCCCTGCCATGTAGTGATCTCTTTGAGAATGACTGATTTTAAACAGTATAACTTGATAATAAAATTAATTCAAAACTCAGCAACAATACTACTTCTAATCGTAAATATATGAATGCAAATAGACCCTGCCCCAAAAGATCTAACCAGGCTCCCATCTGCAGGAACCAGGCTCCCAACTGCAAGAACATCCTCTTTCAAGCTTCTATGATTCACATACACAGCAATAAATGGCCAGGAACCAAAATGTATTAAAGAAAAAAATCACCAAATACTTCTAACATGGAAACTTACGTTCCAGAGTGGCACTTAATAATTCCTGCTTACAGGAACCATTGGTGGAACTACATTTCTGTCAAAGCAGCAAACTTCTGGAACTTCTTACATGCAAAGATCAGAGGACTGGAGTTCAGAAGAGTGATTAAGACCTGGTTGTCCCCCACGTGATCTAACAGAGAATTTACGTGATCAGCCTCTTAGCCTGCAGACAGTTGGCCCTCCAAAACCCTGTAAGATTAAGAAAGAACCACATCAGCAAAATATCTTGCCAAACAACCATTTCCTTATTTTAGAGAGAAACACAGACCCCTCGAAACATGCCAGCTATATATTAATCTCACACTAATTCATAACTCAATAATTCAATGCAAAAGCCCAGAGATGGCCCAATCATCCAAATCTTACCAGACAAATTCTAAAGTACCATGTATTCGACCAGCCACATAACTCTGTAAATAATCTACATTAATGTAACTCAAAACTGACAGCACCACCAGAAACAGCCAAACCAAAACGGAAAAAACAAAGAAGCAACAACATATATCACCAGCCCACAAGTAGCAACTCTCAACCTTTCTTCCTAATCTTGAAATGTTCTCTGATTGCGTCCTTTCTCAAAACCCACTCCACTATTCCTAAAATTGACCTTGACTTTATAGCTACTGAATATTCTCTCTCTTTCCTTTCTTTTGAATTATCCTCTCCTTGCAGCCCATCCTATGCATCCATTAATGCCTCCGAGTGTAGCCTGCTCTGTCGCATTCTTTTCCATTTTGCGTTCTAATATATGTCCTCAGCCTAACTATACCCCATCTCACGAATCAGAAACATGCCTTCTGGGTAACTATCCCTTGCAGTCTAACAAGATCTCAACTCTTACAGTCCATCTACATTTCCTGCTTTGACCCACTGTTCATGACAAATCACAAACTCTTCTTTATATCCTCTCCTTGCTATCTAGCAATATCCAGCCTCCTCTGGCCTGTCTGCATATTCCATTCTCCACTTACGCGAACTCTCACTAATAGTCACACCTAGCTCCTACTAAATTAATTCACTACAAGAAACTGGCAGAAATGCCTCTAAGAGTTTCTTTAGAGTACATAACCAACGATATACAAGAACTAATAACCTCTGGATTAAGCACTAACCTTTGGGTGCATAAAGCACATCAATGTCTTGTCAGGGGTAGTTAGTGGACTATAAATGTAATTACAATACGCTAATATGTATGTGTTTATAACCCTGCTTCCATAACCCTTTAGCTTCCTTGGGCCTCACAGACCGACTTACTCTGAATTAATCTGCCAAGAGGCAGCCTTGACAGCGGCTGGCACTTCATATAGTGATCTCTCAGACGGTAGACCCACGCTCTTCTATCAGCAAGGGTTGAACTTGACAAAAGGTCTTCTTTGTTCATAGAACTGGATGGTTAGTAAACAGAAAGAGCTCTATGCACGAGGTGTTACATCTGTGCAGTGAGATGTAAACTCTGTAGCGACTGCGCCTATTCTAGTCACAGCATATTTGTCATTGATTTCTCTCACATTAGTTCTTAATTTCAGCCAATGGTTTCCAGTGCTCTGCACAAGCACATCATTCTCGCACTGGCACTAAACACAGTCCACCGCATGGTGGTGCTGTCTTTCTGATTTTGAGATGAGCCCTTCAAAGGTGTTTATTAGTACAATATACATTAAAATGAATAATACTGTCCGTCTACACCAGTCTTATAGCTGTGGGTGGCCTCAAATAGTGTGTCTTGTCTTACTTGTTGGAGTGTTGATGGTTAATATTTGTGCTGGCACTGTCATTGTCAACGCTGGCAGGGGCAATGGATGGTGAAAGTTGCTGTAGCCTCTTGAGAGGGCCAGCACATTTATTATTATTATTATTATTATTATTATTTTTTTTTTTTACAAATTAAGCATTGCGCAAACTGCCCTCCAAAAATGGCCAGTCATCTGGCTGCTTCTCCTACACCCACAATCCTTCCCACGTCACCTAATATGAGTGACTCAAAGCACAATGTTTGTTCCCAGCCAGTCTACATGGACTGCCAGATTAAAATACCCAGACAGACCCACACACAAATAAAGGGATCAAAATAAAGAAATCAATCAGTGAATAACAATACCAGCTATGACAGCATTCTGCAGTACAGGGATTAGGAAAATGGCACCTGCGATGTTAATACTTCTGAAATGTAAACCCACGTTACTGCCCATACGGCCAGTGCCGCATGGTTACTGTACAGAGAAAGTGCATGTCAAGTGCGTCCAGGTCATGGCCCCAGACCTCACCTCGTAAGTAGGGTGACATGGATAATGGCAAGCCAGTGTCATCTTAATTGTTCACCGCTATAATAGGGCCCTGTGAAGAGCAAGACACAGTCCAGTCTCTTCACGGGAGCACTTGGGCCAGATGTAGATGGCCAGGGTAAGGATAGGCTGGGGAGTGGGTGTGGGAGGGCTCTCGGGGAGGGTACAAAGGGGAGTGGGGGCTGGAGGATCGGCCTCTTCAGCGCCAGCAAGTCAAGCTGCGCAGAGGTTGGCCACCCGCCCACCCTACATGTAGGAAGAAGCAAAGGATGGGTCCGGTGTGAGAGTGTATGAAAGGGATGGGGGGGGACTTTCATTGCCAGTTTTAGGGCAGGTTGCTTGGTGCGGGCAGTAGATGGGGAGGGTGGAGAGTCAGATGCAGGCTTGTCCACCCTTCCAGGAGGGGGAAAGAAGCAGGTGAAGGATGACAGACTGGGGGAGGCCCGAGTCAGGCAGGGGATAAAAAGAAAAGGGGGATGTGTGGGAATGGAAGAGGAAATTGGATGAGCGAAGGATAAGTGGTGGATTGAAGTGAGGATGGAAGAAGGGGAGTTACAAGGTTAAAGATAAAAAGTTGTCATTTAAGTTCCGGTTACATTGATGTTGTATTATGATGAACAAGCCTGTCCTAATAAATGGCCTTTTACACTAAAACAAGAGTGTCGGAGTCTATGTCCCGAAATATTTTGTGGGCCCCTGTTTGGAGTAACTTTAAATTTTATTACTAATTCAAGACATATTTTTTCTAACAATATTGAATTGCACGTTAATGTTTAGATACAAAAATACACAGAGGTGAGGTGGCGAGATAGTTCGCTTTGTCGGTGGGCACCTTGGAAGGTGGGGGCTCTGGGCAATTGTCAACCTTGCCCATGCCTTAAAATGTCTCTGGGGCGAGAAACCATACAACTGTTATGGCAGCCCCCTTCATTACCGCAATTCACCCAATGCCGCCTTTGCTCATAAACACAGATCCCGGAGTTGTGAGTATTAAACACATCAGCATGTCTTCTGACAATGTTGCTGTTGGTTCTAACGCGTAAGTGGCTGACACATTTGCAGACGTAACCAGAAGTCCGCATTTTGTATTTTTCCAGCGAATGATAAAAGCAGAAGCAGATACACCATCGTGTAGTCGGGTTACGTTGCTATGCGTGAAAAGATGATCGGTGAGTAACCCCACCACTGGCTTTTGCCCTCCAGTACACACAGACACACCTCCTTATCTCCACGCTTCATTGCTAGTGTGTGATGAAAGTGATTTAACACACACAACGAAAGGCTGAGGCACCAAGGCCACGCCATAAAGTCACTATCTATGAAAGACTAGAAGCATTTTTGTTGAAGCACTGATAAAAGCACTGATAATTTGATAAAATGAGATGCAAAGGTGACTATTTTTGTGCAGTGTGCGTTTTTATGTATTCTATGGCCTGTTGACCCTGACCAAATGTGTCACTTCTATAACATTCTTACTTCCTAGAAACACCAGCATTGGCTGACTAAACCATCCTTTGTTTACCCCTGTGCCCTTTGCTTTTTTCCCATGGCAAATCACTTAATCTCCCTGTGTGTAAAATGTATCTGTGTAATTCCAATTTACTCTATACAAGATCGCCTCCCTACACCTCATCTAATGTATAGCGCTCCTTGTTTCAAACCTAGGTTTGCGTTATATAAGTATCAAAACAAAAAAAAACAAGAGCAGTCTCCTGCATTTGTTTTTTAAAGCCCTTCTACTCTGTGTCTCCAGCAGAGGAAGATAGAACCCGCGCGTCACAGTCAGATACAGATTACGCTCCAGTACATAATCAGTTCACCTCCAGGAAGGATTCTAGATCTTTTTCTGCTATGGGATCTCTGAGCGCACAGGCTTGCTTTATCTTTGCCAAGCCCAAGAGTTAGGGTGGCTTGTCCTTTCCAGAAGCTGAGCTTCAACTGCGGCACCTGCTACGTTTATATTTCTAAGTGCTTCCTTTGAGGTTTAGTTTCTGTAAAATGAGCATCGTGGTCTACCCAACCGGAGTATTTTCTACGAGTATGTCAGTAGGCGTTACCTAGCATGTTTTATACGCCCCGTTTATATTGTACACTAAGGGTACGTGATGGGCCACGGGGTAAAACGTCTCCAGCAACCTTGTGTGCCTTTGGCAATATGATTGTTACTAGTGCGTCTTTGTGGAGATGTCCTCGTGCTTCTGCGCATCAACAACGCACCACCTGAATCGGCGGTAAACGCAGTGGGGTCGTTTTGGAAAGCTGTCCATCATCGTGGTAAAAGGCGGGAATTCCTTTACCTACTTCGAGGGTGGACGGGGCGTGGCTCAGCGGGCGGAGCTTACAGGTGCTTTATAAAGGGAGAACCTTCTACTCTGTGTCTCCAGCAGAGGAAGATAGAACCCGCGCGTCACAGTCAGATACAGATTAAGCTCCAGTACATCATCAGTTCACCTCCAGGATGGATTCTAGATCTTTTTCTGCTATGGGATCTCTGAGCGCACAGCCTTGCTTTATCTTTGCCAAGCCCAAGAGTTAGGGTGGCTTGTCATTTCCAGAAGCTGAGCTTCAACTGCGGCACCTGCTACGATTATATTTGTAAGTGCTTCCTTTGAGGTTTAGTTTCTGTAAAATGAGCATCGTGGCCTACCCAACCGGAGTATTTTCTACGAGTATGTCAGTAAGCGTTACCTATCATGTTTTATACGCCCCGTTTATATTGTACACTAAGGGTACGTGATGGGCCACGGGGTAAACGTCTCCAGCAACCTTGTGTGCCTTTGGCAATGTTATTGTTACTAGTGCGTCTTTGTGGAGATGTCCTCGTGCTTCTGCGCATCAACAACGCACCACCTGAATCGGCGGTAAACGCAGTGGGGTCGTTTTGGAAAGCTATCCATCATCCTGGTAAAAGGCGGGAATTCCTTTACCTACTTCGAGGGTGGACGGGGCGTGGCTCAGCGGGCGGAGCTTACAGGTGCTTTATGAAGGGAGAACCTTCTACTCTGTGTCTCCAGGAGAGGAAGATAGAACCCGCGCGTCACAGTCAGATACAGATTACGCTCCAGTACATCATCAATTCACCTCCAGGAAGGATTCTAGATCTTTTCTGATATGGGATCTCTGACCGCACAGCCGTGCTTTATCTTTGCCAAGCCCAAGAGTTAGGGTGGCTTGTCCTTTCCAGAAGCTGAGCTTTAACTGCAGCACATGCTACGTTTATATTGTACACTAGGGGTACGTGATGGGCCACGGGGTAAACGTCTCCAGCAACCTTGTGTGCCTTTGGCAATGTTATTGTTACTAGTGCGTCTTTGTGGAGATGTCCTCGTGCTTCTTCGCATCAACAACGCACCACGTGAATCGGCGGTAAACGCAGTGGGGTCGTTTGGAAAGCTGTCCATCATCCTGGTAAAAGCGGGAATTCCTTTACCTACTTCGAGGGTGGACGGGGCGTGGCTCAGCGGGCGGAGCTTACAGGTGCTTGATGAAGGGAGAACCTTCTACTCTGTGTCTCCAGGAGAGGAAGATAGAACCCGTGCGTCACAGTCAGATACAGATTACGCTCCAGTACATCATCAGTTCACCTCCAGGAAGGATTCTAGATCTTTTCTGCTATGGGATCTCTGAGCGCACAGCCGTGCTTTATCTATGCCAAGCCCAAGAGTTAGGGTGGCTTGTCCTTTCCAGAAGCTGAGCTTCAACTGCGGCACCTGCTACGTTTATATTGTACACTAGGGGTACGTGATGGGCCACGGGGTAAACGTCTCCAGCAACCTTGTGTGCCTTTGGCAATGTTATTGTTACTAGTGCGTCTTTGTGGAGATGTCCTCGTGCTTCTGCGCATCAACAACGCACCACGTGAATCAGCGGTAAACGCAGTGGGGTCGTTTTGGAAAGCTGTCCATCATCGTGGTAAAAGGCGGGAATTCCTTTACCTACTTCGAGGGTGGACGGGCGTGGCTTAGCGGGCGGAGCTTACAGGTGCTTTATAAAGGGCGAACCTTCTACTCTGTGTCTCCAGCAGAGGAAGATAGAACCCGCGCGTCACAGTCAGATACAGATTACGCTCCTGTACATCATCAGTTCACCTCCAGGAAGGATTCTAGATCTTTTTCTGCTATGGGATCTCTGAGCGCACAGCCTTGCTTTATCTTTGCCAAGCCCAAGAGTTAGGGTGGCTTGTCCTTTCCAGAAGCTGAGCTTCAACTGCAGCACCTGCTACGTTTATATTTGGAAGTGCTTCCTTTGAGGTTTAGTTTCTGTAAAATGAGCATCGTGGCCTACCCAACCGGAGTATTTTCTACGAGTATGTCAGTAAGCGTTACCTAGCATGTTTTATACGCCCCGTTTATATTGTACACTAAGGGTACGTGATGGGACACTGGGTAAACGTCTCCAGCAACCTTGTGTGCCTTTGGCAATGTGATTGTTACTAGTGCGTCTTTGTGGAGATGTCCTTGTGCTTCTGAGCATCAACAACGCACCACCGGAATCGGCGGTAAACGCATTGGGGTCGTTTTGGAAAGCTGTCCATCATCGTGGTAAAAGGCGGGAATTCCTTTACCTACTTCGAGGGTGGACGGGGCGTGGCTCAGCGGGCGGAGCTTACAGGTGCTTTATAAAGGGAGAACCTTCTACTCTGTGTCTCTAGCAGAGGAAGATAGAACCTGCGCGTCTCAGTCAGATACAGATTACGCTCCAGTACATCATCAGTTCACCTCCAGGATGGATTCTAGATCTTTTTCTGCTATGGGATCTCTGAGCGCACAGCCTTGCTTTAGTTTCCAAAGAAACTATAAATAAATAGAAATATACATATAATCTGAAAAAAATAATTATCCACATAGGCATATGCAGTTCATAGTTGTTTGAAAAAGGTGGTTATGAAGGAAAGAGACAACTCTTGAGTAGTTTCCTGAAAACAAGAAAGTTATCTGTGGCTCTTATAGTTGGGGGTAATGAATTCCATAGTTTGGCTGCTTGGACGGAGAAGGATGTACCACCTACAGTCTTTTTCTTGTATGGTGGTGTTCTAAGGCGGGGTGCCAGTCTTGAGCGGAGGGTTCTTTGTTGGATGTATTTGGTAATTTTCTTTCTGATGAAAAGCGGTCCTGTTCCATGTATAGCTTTGTGGGTGATACAAAGCAGCTTGAAAGTGCATCTTCTGGCAACGGGTAACCAGTGTAGTGCTCTCAAGGCAGGGGAGATGTGGGCTTGCGGCTTTATATGTAATAGTAGCCTGGCTGCAGAATTCTGGATACGTTGTAGTTTTTTCATAACAGATAGAGATGATCCATGGTAGAGGCTATTGGCATAATCCAGTTTGGATAATACAAGTGAGATAGTAGCTTGCACCTTGTGTGGAAATCCGAGGTGAGGGAAAATGCGTTGTAAAGTCTTTAAGGTGATGAAGCTTGTGCGTGCTAATTTGTCTACTTGGGCATTCATAGTTAGTTTAGAATCCATGGTGATTCCTAGGTTTTTCACTTCCTTGGATAATTGAGGAGGTGGTCCGAGATCGTCAGGCCAGACGCACAGAGGGTCATAATGTTTCCAGTCTCCACATATGAGTATTTCAGTTTTGGAGGTATTTAGTTTGAGATGGCTCCAGGTCATCCACTGATCAACGTCTCTGAGGCAACTGAAGATTTGAGAGTTTTCAATGTTTTTGGGGTCTTCTAATTGATGTAGTATTTGTGTGTCATCTGCATAGTTGTAGCATGTGAGATGGAAATCATTGATCAGTTCTGGTAAAGATATCATGTAGATGTTAAAAAGCAAAGGTGAGATGATTGACCCTTGGGGGACCCCTGTTTTTGTGAGGTAGGGTTCGGATGAGAAGGGGGGTGAGTGGATGATATTTGCTCTTTTTTGGAGATAGGAAGTAATCCAGTCGAGCGCAATCCCTTGTATGCCGGCTTCGTGGAGTCTTTGAGTTAGGGTGTCATGGTCAACCGTATCAAAGGCAGCTGAGAGGTCCAAGAGAAGTAGTGCAGCAACTCCATTTCTGTCAACTGTGTTTTTAAGATCGTCCCAGATTGCCATGAGTGCCGATTCAGTGCTTCTTCCTGGGCGGAATCCAGTTTGGAAGTCTGAAAGTATAGAATTGTCTTCAATGAATTGTGACATCTGGGCGAATGCTGCTCTTTCTATCAATTTGCCCAGGAAAGGTCCATTTGTGATAGGTCTGTAGTTGTTGGGGTCTTGCGGGTCTAGATTTGTTTTCTTTAATAATGGTCGTATGTATGCCTTTTCCAGGTCTGTAGGAAAAGTTCCTGAAGTTAAAGAGTTGTTGATGATTCTTCTTACAGGTGTGGCAGCGGAAGTAGATAGCAGGATGTTCTTGAAGATCTGTGGTGGGCAAGGGTCAGAAGGGCAACCAGAAGGTCTGCTTGCTTTGATCAAATCCATAAATTCATCCTGGGATATTTGTTTGAAGGACTGTAGAGGTTGGGATGGTTTATTCTTAAAGGGTATTTTAGTAAAGGGGTTGGTGCTGATGGTTTTCTTCTGTTTTAAATAGGAGTCCAATGTGTCTGCCTTGGTTGTGTAGTGAGTTGCCAATTTGTTTGTGAAATCTTGAGTGGTGGGATGACTTCCTTCCATGCATGTGGGTTTTCGAAATTCATTGAGAATTTTGTAAAATTCCTTGGTTGTAGATTGAGCATTTAGAATTCTGTCGGAGTAGTATCTTTTTTTAGCTTTTTTGATTGATGATTTGTATATCCTGTTAAGTTTGTGTAGCTGCAGTTTGTCTTGACTGTTGTTTGTTTTGAGCCAGGTCCGCTGCAACTTTCTGATTTGTTTCTTTATCTTTTTAAGTTCTGTGTTTCTCCAAGGTGTTGGTTTTCTTTTGTCATGTTTAGTTTTTCTGAGTGGTATTAGGACATCAAAAGCTTCCTGTAGCCACTCATAAAGTTTAGGTACAGAATTGATTGTATCTAGATCTGTGTTTGCTGTTAGTTGTGTTTCTAAGTGATCCAAATTGAGTTTTCTCCATGGTCGATAGGTGTATGTATGTAAGTGGTTGTGGGGTGTGTTGATTTGTGGAGTTGTCTGTCGGAAAGTTATCAGATGGTGGTCTGATCAGGTGGTTGGTGTGATGCTATGAATAGTAACAAGTTCAGGCTTAGCAAAAATTACATCTAGGATGTGACCAGCGATGTGTGTGGGATTGTGTACAATCTGATGTAGATTCAATGCGAGTAGGCCAGTGGTGATAGCTTTTGGATGGGGCATATTGGGTTTGTCAAACCAAATGTTTAGATCCCCAAGAATTCATAGATTGGAGTATAGTGTAATAAGGTTTGAGACTATGTCAAGAAAGGCATCTGGGAAAGTGGAGTTGTTAGGTGGAGGTCTGTAAAGGAGGAGAAAGTTACAGGTGGAAGTTGGAGTAGGGTGGCATCTGGTAAGGAGGGCTTCACAACCTTGTATGGAGATGTTGTCTGTTTTACTGAGGTTTATTGCCTGTTTGAATATAATAGCTAGTCCACCTCCTCTCTTGCCTATACGGTTTTGTGTGATGGTTTGATAGCCTGGAGGAAGGGCTTCGTGCAATACTGGTGCCATGTAATCTCTCAACCAGGTTTCCGTAATGAATAGTAAGTCAGGTTGTGTGTCTGTGAGAAGGTCGTAGATGTGGTGCTTGTTTTTTGAGAGTGATCGAGCATTTATGAGCTGGCAGTTTAGATAGGGTGTGTTAGTGGTAGTGTTGTTTTGTTTAGTAGAAGGGTAAGTAGTATAATGTGAGCTTGAAGCAGGAGTGTTGCTAGTTGTGTTGACTGTTAGAGGCTCACAATAGTCTTGCTTTTCAACATAGTGTTCCTCTTCCAGCAGGTTAAGGAGGCATTTTGTTGGGTCTGTGTGTGTGGGTGGTGAACTTGGTGGCTGAGAGAGCCATGAGGAGTTTAGTGTTTTTTGTAGGGTAGTTTTATTATGAAACAAACAAGGGGATGCGAGGTTGCTATGAGTGGCATGTTTTTTATTTTGTTTGCGTTTGTTTAGTGTGGATGGAGTATGGGTTAGGGGTGGTGGAGGAGCATGTAAATCATGATGTAAGGCTCTAAATTGTGCAATGGAGGAGAGGCGACTGAATGAAGGTTGCTGGGATGGTGTGCTTGTGGTAGGTGTTTGTGAAGAGTGGGGGGGTAGGGGTGGAGATAGGGTGGAATTTGTATCCTTTGTGTAGTCTTGGGGGTGAGAGTGGGTATGATGATGAGTGTAATGTAAGTTTGTGTTGCTTTGATGTGCTGATGTTTGTGGTTGGTATTGTTTTTGTGGAATAATGAGAGGGGCTATTGGTGTAGTTGTTTTTGGTGAGGGACTTGTATGTGAGTTAGTGCTGTTAAGTGGAATTTGAGTGTTAGATGGGGTGTTGATGTGTTTTGGAGATGAATGTATGAGGTGTATATGAGGTGATGGATGTGTGTCAGGGAGATAAGTATTAGTTGAGATGACTGGAAGAGGTAATATGTGTGGTGGAGTGAAATGTGGGAATTGTATGGTTGTGTGTAATTGGTGAGCAGAGGGGAAGAGTGTGTGTAGATGATGTTTATGAAGGCAGGGTTTTGGCATTGTTATGAGTTCAGGCGGTCTGTGTGAAGCGAACAGCGGATAGTGTTTTTGGTTAGTATGTGTAGAGAGTGTGTATCTGGGAGACTGAAACTGAGAGAATTGTATGTTATAGTTTTGTATTGTGTGGGCGGTGGCAGGTAGTGTTAGTGGGAGGGGACAGAGGAGTGTTTGCTGTGAGTATGAAGGTGTTTGACTGTAGTAGTTATGGGGTGTATGTGTATATGTGTTGTATGTAGGGTATTGTGTTGGGTGGTGGGGCAATGCAATATGTCTGTGGTCAGTTTGTGATGCATGAGTTGGATATCTTTGCAGATAATGTGTTTGCATGTTGAGGGATGTGTTGGGGTAGAAACCATTCCTGGTGGAATGAGAATTGGGCAGCATTTTTGGTCCTAGTCCCTAGTCCCTACCTGTCCCGAACAGGCCCAAACAGGCAACTGCCCTTGTCCTCTCCGCCCTTTGCCTCGACGCCCGGGCTCAGACGCCCTGAATCCTAGCCTTTTATAGCCCTACTGGCCAATAAGAAGCTGGTCCTAACCCTAGCCAATCCGATTTTAAACCCTGATTTAGCCAACTAATGGGAGACCCAGCCCTAATCACCAGTCACAGCCCTATTTCCTGACCCCCAATCACAGCCCCAGCCCTACAAGCAACAGCCAGTCAGAATCCCAGCCCTATCCACTAATCATAGCCCTAGAACCAAAAGCCAATCAGAATCCCAGCCCTATCCACCAATCATAGCCCTAGAACCAACAGCCAATCAGAATCCTAGCCCTATCCACCAATCACAGCCCTAGAAACCAACAGCCAATCAGAATCCTAGCCCTATCCACCAATCATAAATGCATCCCTGGAGCTAGCCACCAATGAAACACCATCTCCCAAAAACCAATCACAACAGCATATGCAACAGCCACGAGGAACCTATATAAGGAGCAAGTTAACTAAAAGTCCAGTCCCTGTGGCCTGGGGGGAGGCTACTGCTGCTCTATTCAGTATCTCCTTGGATACAGACAGGATGAATCCACACTTCCAAGCTAGCAGAGTCTACTTTTCAGGTAAGGGGGAGATTGTTTAAGAGACAAACACTGCAATAGTTCTGGGCGCACACTCTAAAATCGGGCTTTTTTAAGGCAAAAAATACAGGGGGGCAGACAGCTTTTAAGCACAATTTAAATCACACAAACAGATTAAAAACAGTCTCCTAAAACCACACTCTGAAAGATCTATGTAGTCTTTTTACTAAGAATAGGGGTGAAAAAAGGGGGGCAGAGGGGAGGAAAAAAAGGGGGGGGAGCCACAAACTAGCAAGGGAATTCACACAGTCACAGCAAAAACGATTTTGAAACAAACACCACTTTAAAAGAGGCTAGGCTGCCTGAAAACACAGAGAGTCCACAGTAAAACAAACACTTTTTGAACAATTAATACTATTTGACTAGAAAATATCTTTGGGCTCCTTACCTAGGTCTCTTTGCAATCCTTGAACACTGGGCTGTATCAGGACACAGGAGAGATGCACAGAGGAACACAAAATGGAGGTGCCTATCTTTGGCCTTCCCTCCACAAACTTAAGGAGCCAGAGCAGGTGGGGGGGGGGGCGGGTCTCAGGTGTAGCAGAGACTCAGGGAGCCAATCAGCTAAGTCCAGTCCCTGGGGCCTGGGGGGAGGCTACTGCTGCTCTATTCAGTATCTCCTTGGATACAGACAGGCTGAATCCACACTTCCAAGCTAGCAGAGTCTACTTTTCAGGTAAGGGGGAGATTGTTTAAGAGACAAACACTGCAATAGTTCTGGGCGCACACTCTAAAATCGGGCTTTTTTAAGGCAAAAAATACAGGGGGGCAGACAGCTTTTAAGCACAATTTAAATCACACAAACAGATTAAAAACAGTCTCCTAAAACCACACTCTGAAAGATCTATGTAGTCTTTTTACTAAGAATAGGGGTGAAAAAAGGGGGGCAGAGGGGGTGGGGAAAAAAGGGGGGGGGGAGCCACAAACTAGCAAGGGAATTCACACAGTCACAGCAAAAACGATTTTGAAACAAACACCACTTTAAAAGAGGCTAGGCTGACTGAAAACACAGAGAGTCCACAGTAAAACAAACACTTTTTGAACAATTAATACTATTTGACTAGAAAATATCTTTGGGCTCCTTACCTAGGTCTCTTTGCAATCCTTGAACACTGGGCTGTATCAGGACACAGGAGAGATGCACAGAGGAACACAAAATGGAGGTGCCTGTCTTTGGCCTTCCCTCCACAAACTTAAGGAGCCAGAGCAGGTGGGGGGGGGCAGGTCTCAGGTGCAGCAGAGACTCAGGGAGCCAATCAGCTAAGTCCAGTCCCTGGGGCCTGGGGGGAGGCTACTGCTGCTCTATTCAGTATCTCCTTGGATACAGACAGGCTGAATCCACACTTCCAAGCTAGCAGAGTCTACTTTTCAGGTAAGGGGGAGATTGTTTAAGAGACAAACACTGCAATAGTTCTGGGCGCACACTCTAAAATCGGGCTTTTTTAAGGCAAAAAATACAGGGGGGCAGACAGCTTTTAAGCACAATTTAAATCACACAAACAGATTAAAAACAGTCTCCTAAAACCACACTCTGAAAGATCTATGTAGTCTTTTTACTAAGAATAGGGGTGAAAAAAGGGGGGCAGAGGGGGGGGGAAAAAGGGGGGGGGGAAGGAGCCACAAACTAGCAAGGGAATTCACACAGTCACAGCAAAAACGATTTTGAGGTCTCTTTGCAATCCTTGAACACTGGGCTGTATCAGGACACAGGAGAGATGCACCTAGGAACACAAAATGGAGTTCAGCGAATGGTTTAGGCTGTTTGCCGAATGTCTGGCGGGGATGTTGCCGCCATAGTTGCTACCTCTCCGCTGGGCCCATTATGAGTTTCCCACTAGGTCAGCGGGCAGAAATCTTGGGTTCTGCCCCCTGGCCTAGCGGGAAACAGCCTACAGCATTGTCTCTGGCTCGTAATTGAGCTGGCAACAATGCTGTAGGATACAGGGTGCATCATCGCAACATTGCGATGGTGCTGGACAGGGCATGGCCAGTGTAGGGGCCCCCCTGTACCTTTTCATGGCACTGCTACCACCATGAAAAGGCTGGCAGAGAAAGTATAATCCCCAGCGCTGCCCTGGCGGATTAGGACCTCCGCAACCACCAGACCACCGGGATCTCTGATTCTGGTGGTGCTGGCAGTCCTACTGCAGCATGACCACTGTGGTCAAAATATGGCACTCGGACTGCCGCCAATACGCCATCCGCGAGTCTGGAGGCCAAGTGACCGCCAGACTCATGATGAGGCCCCATGTGTGTGCCATATTTACATATTTACATTATAGCGCACCATGGTAGTTGTGTCCACATTAGTGTCATAGTTTTTTTGCGCCATTATGGCGCTTTCCTGAATTAGCGCCATAATTTAGGGTGCTAATGCAGCAAAGCACAGAGAGGCCCATTGTTTTTAATGGGAGCGTCATCTTAATGCCTGCCTCAGGCAGGCATTAATAATGACGCTAAAAATGGTGCAGTGACATGTAGTAAATTTCATTGCGCCATTTTGTGGCAGCCCTACGTGGGAATGCCCTCCTTGCATACATTATGCCTGGTGCAGGCATTATCTGGCGCAAGGGTTTACAAAGAGGAGCAATTCTTGCATTACGCCACTTTGTAACTATGCCGAATAGGAAATGCCATCTTAACGCCACATTTGTGTCAAAAAAATGACGCATATGTGGCACAAGGTGGTGCTAGGGGCATCATAAATATGCTCTAAAGAAATATTTTTTCTCTCAAATTTTAATTACAAAATATATATGCATTTAAGGGTAAAAAAAACGTGTGTGTCATAGTCATTTGAAAATTAATTTTATTTTTGATAGTAATAAAGAATAAGCAATTACTTGCATAAACTCAACATCAGACATGAAAAAACAACCAAACTTGGACCACACATAAAAGGCTCAAGACAAAACACATAACACAACAGATGAGACAAATTCCGACAAACAACTAATATTTACATCATATATCAAAAATGTCATGCTTGCAAAATCATACACATAATATCGAATACAGAAATACAATTTTTCAAATAATCTATGAGCCCTAGAGCAGTCTGTATCTGAATCTTCCTTTGTCAGTAATATCAATTTGCTTTGCTTTTCACAGTCTTAGAATTGTCCTTCACTCATCAATGTCTTTTATTCCAATATGTTTCCATATATTTCCAATCAGATATATACAAAGACATTTTTTGTTATATCAGCTTCAACCTTGTTATGTGTTGCTTTTATTGTGGTGAAATATATCAAAGATGAAGTACCCCCTGCCCTATATAATAAGGATATTGCAAGTCACAGAGGAGCTCCATAACCATATAGAGGAGCAAGGCTGAGGCTGAGTTCCTTTCTGAGGTTATGAAACTTCGAGGTAACTTTTAATATCCTTATCATGTACAGCAGGGTATTCTTTATCCCATATAATACATCCTCACACCACCACCCTTCCCACAAACCACTTAAAACCTTGGTGCATAGCTATTTCATATGAACAAGAGAGCATATTTGCGAACATGAAGAGCAAAAATAGAACATCTAGTTCAATATTAAACACACCAAATACCTGTTATATTTTTGTTGCAAAAGTAGTAGAAAGTCATATTAAAAACAATGAAGTAGCTAGGAATGTGTAGAAACATGCAGAAGGATCCTAACTTTTCTATAATTATGTAAGGAGTGCAAAAAATAAATGTGATCTCTCATTGTAAACTAGAACAAGCATTGGCCAAGCCTACATGTCTCATCTATGGGCGAGCTATTACCCTTGGCAATTGGGTGGAGGTGAAAATCAGAACAGTAAAAAAAAATATGAAGCGGCCAGCATGTACAAAGGCATAGCTCTTTTTTCCCTTCTGTCTGTTGGGAGGTGGGAGAAGAAACAGGGACAGGTGGTTGGGGTGCAAAAAGAAACAGTGGCAGGGGCAAGTTTTAGGGAGATGAGATAGGGGCATTTGGAGGGAGAAGAACTAGGAATGGGTGGGTGGAGGGAGAAGAAACAGGAAGGAGTGGTTGGAATGGAGATAAAATTGAAAGGGGGCAAGTGGTGAGAGAAGAAACAAAGATGTGGTGGGGCGGGGCTAGAGGAAACAGGTTGGAGGAAAAAGAAGCAACATGGACAGGGCTTCGCGGGTGGGAAAGAAAGCAACATGGATGGGATTGTGGGAAAAAGCACATGTACATGGGGCTGGGAGAAGAAGCAACATGGATTGGAGGCAAAGGGAGGTGGAGAAGAAATAAATAAAAAAATAACGGCCCAATTACAGTGTCAGCAGCGGAAGGACCTTAATAAACTTGTAGCAATCAGTACTTGGTCTGTGCTCCTGCAGAAAGAAGAGGAAGTGAAGACAGCTCATGCAGCCCTATTAGAAGGCATCAAATGAGCATGACAATCAAGCCCATAATTGGTAAGCAATAGGCGGGCTCCAAGCCCCTTTTTCAAGACAATGTCGCTCACCAGTGAGAGCTCATGCACTAGTGTGGCAAGCGCTCATGCAGACGAGGCCTAAAAAGACGCAATGTGGGCAGCATAACATTTATTACAGGCAGCTGCATGATTTGCTGTCAGAGAGATGTAAAGCTCCTGAGGAGTGCCCCAGGCTCTGTGGTTTTGGAAACTTCCATGGGATACTGTTTGCATGAGAAATGCCTGAAAACTTTATGTATTTCTGGGCAATTTATCTGTCACATTGGGCTATAAATTGTTGTTTTACTCAATTTCTCTGTATTTTATTGCCCTTTTTCACGCGGTATTAATCAGCTACAATTTAAATTAAAAAAAGAATACATTTCATAATAAGGTAGCCCAAAGTGCAATGAGGAACTGTTGATTTTGAACCGTAATGGCGAGGGAAATGTTGGTCATATGCTAATACAAATGCTCTCCAGGTACAATTTTTTTTTTTTTTAACTTTGGACAATTGCGTAGTGATCAGTTTATAGTTCTCCCCTTGTTTGTATGGAACACTGTCCTACTGCAAAGGTGATCAAAAACTTGTTTACATATTCATTGAGCAAATTACTATCAATATTTATCAAGCGGTTATACATTTGAAAAAATCAGCCTATTGCACACTGTTTGAGTTTGATAATCGGAATTTCATAATGTGAATTTATTTGGGATTTTATTTTATCTATTCTTAGTTTTTACTGATATTTGAAATCTCTTCATCAGGGCAAGCAAAGATCAAAATTGACTCTAAAACAAAAACACGAATAAAATCATCCTACACAATGGGGATTCTCGCTATGCAAATTGTGGGCCTGATTTAGAACTCGGCGGACAAGTTACTCCATCACAACGGTCTGCCGAGTTCTAAATCCGGCCCTCTATCTTGGGTTGGCTCTATAATTATGGTTCATTAATTATGAACGAACCATAATTATGTAGCTACGTCATGACTCATATTAATAGAAAGGAGTACCCTAAGGATATAAACAGATTATATCATTGGATAATAATACTTTAGATCATTAGAACACAAAGCAGCATTGACAGAAACAAATCATGAGAAACAATATTGAAATTTCTTTCCCTGTGCATGAAGTGATATTGGGCAAGGCAAGGTGTACATGCACAAAATGCATGTTGTTCCTTTCCCAAAATCACTTCATTCACATTTGAAGAAATGTCAATATTGTTTCTCATGTTTTATTTCTGTCAACGCTGCATTGAAGGGCCAGTGGTATCCAGTATGTGAGAGGACACTGAGATTCATATACACGGATGTCAAGAACACCATCATAAATCGTGCAACACTGTCAGTAAACACAGAGACACATAGTTAATGGTAAAGGATGTGGCGTAACGGACAGAGCCGTTGTCTTTGGAACCAGGAACCCAGTTCAAGTCTCTGCATTGACTCAAGATTCTGTGATACTGGGCAAATTACTTAAGGGCATTGTAACCGGACGTCTACGGACGCCGGTCCTCAAAATATTGTGACGGCCGCCATCGATGGGGCCCGACACACTTGAGAGCGACGCAAGCCTATGACGTCAGACGCCTTCGGCGTCTGGACGACGACCGAAAGAAAAGACGGACCAAAAGGAAAAGGAGAGAGAGAGACGGAGGAAGACGCTCGGCAAGCGCGACCCGAAGAAAAGGAAACCCGGACACCGAGGACGGAGAGGAAGGAGCCCGTCGAAGGATTGGGAGATCCGCAGGAGAGAGAGAAGCACCGGGGGCCTCCCGCCCCCGTCAGAGAAAAGCCGGGAGACTGCCAAAGTGCCGGCCGCGTCCCTGGAGGGGCGTGGCCACCTCAGGTACGTTCGTACCACAGCTGGGGGTTCGCGAGAGGGTGGTTATTAGGAATAGGGGGGGATAAGGGAAAGAGAGGGAGGTCCTGCAGGGAAGGGGAGACTACATGACAGAGAGCCCTAAAGTAAAGTAAATCTAACCTCACAAAGAAACCGACAGCCAGAGGATTTCTGCAAAGAAGGAAATGTCTGAGAACACCTATAGGGAAAACCACAAACTAAAGGACAGTTATACCCTCACTTTCCGTCACTCATACCTATTCCCCCCCACCACCCTACTAACCCTATATACTGACAATATATATATCCCACTTACCTGTGTTGTTGTCCTTCTTCTATTTTTTTTGAGAGCCTGGCCCACTGACGTAGAGGAAGATCGGAGACCTTCCCAAAGCTGGACCGGTCACTTATGGACTATCACCAAACCCCTGAAAGAGAAGAAAAAGGAAACTTTGTTAATTTCTTTGGACTACAAGTGCGTTATCCTTGTGAACAAGAAACATGGGATAAAAAAGCTCCATCCTTAAAACCAAAGCAAGAATAAATTGGCTAAACCCTCACCTTCTGCGCCTGTCAATTATTCCAATATCCCCTTTATTTGTTTCGGGATAAAGAACCCATTACAGTGGTGTCAGAAGTGGGATATTGGAACAACGACAGGTAACCTAAAACGATGGAGGGTACACCCACCCTATCAGAGATGATGCAGCAGCTAGCCGCAGGGCAGAGGCATCTACAAGTAGTGTGGGAAGAGCAACAGAAGGAGGCTAAAGTGGAAAGGGAGGCCCTACAAAGCGCTCTTAGAAGTCAGGCCACTATCATGGCCAACAATCAGTTGGTCCATGAGACTGCAATCAAAAACCTCACGGACACTATTGCCGCCACCCGGGTGCATCCGAACGTACCCAGTTCGGTCCTGCAGCGATATCAGGAAGGCGAAGACCCGGATGCCTTTTTCACCAATTTCGAGCGGGTTGCTACTTCGGCCACCTGGCCCCAGGATAGGTGGGGCCAATATATCGCCCCGTTATTAACAGGAACTCTCCAAGCGGCGTATCAAGCGGTAAACCCAGGCGGAACGACACCCTTTCAGGATATTAAAAAGAGTATCCTAGAGCGAGTGGGGTTTGATACCGAACATTACCGGGTCCGGTTCAGGAAAGCCAAATGGGGACCCTCAGAGA
The DNA here is from genome assembly GCF_031143425.1 of Pleurodeles waltl. NCBI lineage: Eukaryota > Metazoa > Chordata > Amphibia > Caudata > Salamandridae > Pleurodeles > Pleurodeles waltl. The sequence goes on from NC_090439.1 coordinate 502,787,267, forward strand.
ATCCCCGGGCCCTGTATTTCCGGATTAAGGACTTGGGACTCAAGTGGCTAGGTCCCATTGGGACCAATAGGGAGGATATCATTGAGGTTGTTCTCTTAGAACAATATCTAGACGCCTTACATACCAATACCCGTAATTGGATCAAGCAACACCCAAGTCCAGATACTAACACCACTATTGAATTAGCTTGTGCCTTTCACCGCTCCCTCGAGTTCAAAATCCCTCCCGTACGGCCAACACTTAACCCCATCCGACAGAACCCCGGACCCTCCCCATCCCTGGGGCGGAAACCAACCGAGGATCCGGGAAAATTGCGAGGATTAGAAAGATCCTATATGCAACAACCACAGTGTTTTAGCTGTGGAGAGTGGGGACATATCGCCCGGGTTTGCCCGCTGAAAACGGAAAAATCAGAACCGATGGAAATAGGAGTCACTAGGGGGAGAGTCTTCTATACAGGCGGAAAGGAAACCCGATACAAGAAGAGACTTGTTGTCAATGGACGAACCACAGTGCCACTCATTGACTCAGGTTGCAGTCAGTCTGTAATTCGTGCTGATTTACTGGAAAGCCCCCCTTTTACTTCAGGACTTACGGTATCCATATGTTGTATTCATGGAGATACAAAAGAATACCCCCTAATCTGGACAACCCTGTCCTGGGATGGAAAAGAAGTCCCCATAAGGATGGGGGTGGTGGAAAGGCTAGTCGAAGAAGCTATCATAGGAACCGACTTCCCTGACTTTTCGGAACTTCTTGACAGTACAAAAGACTCTGAAGACATGAGTACATGGTGGAAAAGAGCTCCTTTTTCTAGCACGCCTATAACACCACCGGTGGTTAGATACAGACCCTCCCGAAAAGAAAAAAGAGAAACCAGAAAAGTCTACGCCCAAGGAAACATGAGTCCAACTAGGGTAATTACAAAGGTCCTTACCCTTACTGACCTTCCCCCATTCCGTAGTTGTCAAAGAGAAGATCCGAGTTTGATCCATGCCTGGAAAAGCGCACGACCCCGGAACCCCCAAGACAAAAGCCCTTCTTTTACCATAATCAAAAATCTATTATACCGTGTCACTGGTAACAACCGAGAAGAAAAGAAGCAGCTATTAGTCCCCGAACCTTATAGACCACAAGTCCTACACCTAGCCCATAGCCAGCCGGGGGGGGGTCACTATGGAAGAGAGAAAACGGAAGAATATCTGTTGAGGAAGTTCTACTGGCCGGGGGTCTTTTCACAAATTAGGAGATTCTGTCAGCAATGTCCTAAATGCCAAATGATTCATCCGGGTCCCAAAAGAAGAGCTCCCTTGCAACCGCTTCCCATTATAGACATCCCTTTTTCAAGAATAGGAATGGACATTGTAGGCCCTCTCCTACCTTCTTCCAGAGGATACCGTTATATACTAGTATTGGTAGATTATGCCACCAGATACCCAGAAGCCATCCCACTCAGCAGTATTAACTCCAAGAGCGTAGCCTATGCAATGATAGGGTTCTTCTCTCGAATAGGTTTTCCCCGAGAAATCTTAACAGACCAAGGTACCCAGTTCATGTCCAACTTGACATCACAAATATGTCAACTTCTGGGGATCAAACAGTTGCGAACAGCGGTTTATCATCCTCAAACGGATGGTTTGGTGGAAAGGTATAACTGCACTCTGAAAACTCTACTAAAGAAATCTATTTCAGAGACAGGTAAGGACTGGGATAGAAAACTCCCATTAGTGTTATACGCTATCAGGACCCATGAGCAAGCATCCACGGGCCATAGTCCATTTGAATTATTGTTCGGACGACAGCCTTGTTAGATATGGCTGCAGAGTTATGGGAGGAGGAGGATGGAGAAAAATCCCTCTTAGAATATACCCAGGAGTTAAAAACCAACATCCAAAATGTGTGGGAAAACGTGAGGGAACATATGGAGAAGGCTCAAGAAAAGCAGAAAAGATATAGGATACAGGAATACTCAATTAAGGACCTTTACCCTAGGTGATAAGGTGTTAGTGCTTCTCCCCAGTTCAGACAACAAGTTGCTGGCAAAGTGGCAGGGACCCTATAAAGTAATAGGGGTAGTAACACCCGTGACCTATAAGATCCAGCTCACAGACAGTTCCAACCGGTCACAGATCTTTCATGTCAATCTATTTAAAAAGTGGGAAGAACCACAGGGAGAACCCACCAGGGGATGCCTAGTTAACACCGTTAAGGAATTGGAGATAGGGTGGTGTCCCACTGAGCAGCCTAGCGGAAAGGAGATGCCTCCCATAAATAGTGAAATCTCGATCCAACAGAGTGAGCAATTAACCCAGCTCCTCCATGATCATGCCCATGTGTTCTCCTCGATACCAGGCAGGACCAAGTTGGTGCATCATCAAATCATAACCCCACCTGGTAAGGTCATACGCTTAAGGCCATATCGTATTCCTGAAGCGAGAAAGATCCTGGTAGAAAACGAAATAGAAAAGATGTTAGACCTAGGCATTATAGAGCCTTCCCAGAGTCCCTGGTGTTCACCGGTGGTATTAGTGCCAAAGCCCGATGGGTCTATACGTTTCTGTATTGACTTTAGACAAGTCAATTCTATATCCCAGTTTGACACATATCCCCTTCCAAGGGTGGACGAACTCTTAGAGAAGTTGGGAAAAGCTAAGTACATGTCTACACTCGACTTGACCAAAGGTTACTGGCAGATTCCTTTGACGCCAGAAGATAAAGAGAAAACGGCTTTCTCTACTCCCTCTGGGCTATATCATTTTAATGTTCTCCCTTTCGGGTTACATGGGGCACCCGCCACCTTCCAGCGTCTCATCGACACCATTCTACGACCTCATACCAGGTACGCTGCCGCGTATCTGGATGATATCGTTATTCACAGCGAGACTTGGGAAGACCACTTGGCACATTTGAACAAAATCTTTATAGCGTTACGAGGGGCTGGATTAACAGCCAACGCCTCCAAAAGCCGGTTGGCATTCAATGAGATCTCTTATCTAGGATATCATATAGGGAAAGGTATACTTAGACCACAAATGAATAAAGTTGAAGCCATCCTACGGATAGATACACCCACAACGAAAAAGGAGGTCCGGTCATTCTTAGGCTTGGTAGGGTACTATCGAAGATTTATACCCCATTATTCCACCGTGGCCGCTCCCCTAACCGATCTCCTGAGGAAAGGCCAACCCAAAAATATCACGAATTTAAACCCAGTACAATCCCATAGTTACCATACCCTGCAAAGATATCTCACTACCCAACCAATTTTAAAATGTCCTGACTTCACTATCCCATTTCACCTCCAAACGGATGCCTCAGACGTGGGTCTGGGGGCCGTACTTTTTAGTCGTAAACTTTTTCCCAGGGAGCAAAAATATCCCATTATAGAACGGGAATGTCTCGCCATCAAGTGGGCGATTGAAAGCCTCCAATACTACCTCCTAGGAAGATCCTTTCTATTATATACGGATCACGCTCCCCTCACCTGGCTCTCGAGATATAAAGATACTAACAGTCGCATATTGAGATGGTTTATGGAGCTTCAACCTTTCTCCTTCCAGGTTTGCCATCTCCCTGGTGATCTTATGGGACAGGCTGACTATTTATCCCGGTTCCCAGGACCTTTGGGTCTCGAACAGCCCCATTCAAGGGAGGGGATGTGTAACCGGACGTCTCCGGACGCCGGTCCTCAAAATATTGTGACGGCCGCCATCGATGGGGCCCGACACACTCGAGAGCGACGCAAGCCTATGACGTCAGACGCCTTCGGCGTCTGGACGACGACCGAAAGAAAAGACGGACCAAAAGGAAAAGGAGAGCGAGAGACGGAGGAAGACGATCGGCAAGCGCGACCCGAAGAAAAGGAAACCCAGACACCGAGGACGGAGAGGAAGGAGCCCGTCGAAGGATCGGGAGATCCGCAGGAGAGAGAGAAGCACCGGGGCCCTCCCGCCCCCCGTCAGAGAAAAGCCGGGAGACTGCCAAAGTGCCGGCCGCGTCCCTGGAGGGGCGTGGCCACCTCAGGTACGTTCGTACCACAGCTGGGGGTTCGCGAGAGGGTGGTTATTAGGAATAGGGGGGGATAAGGGAAAGAGAGGGAGGTCCTGCAGGGAAGGGGAGACTACATGACAGAGAGCCCTAAAGTAAAGTAAATCTAACCTCACAAAGAAACCGACAGCCAGAGGATTTCTGCAAAGAAGGAAATGTCTGCGAACACCTATAGGGAAAACCACAAACTAAAGGACAGTTATACCCTCACTTTCCGTCACTCATACCTATTCCCCCCCACCACCCTACTAACCCTATATACTGACAATATATATATCCCACTTACCTGTGTTGTTGTCCTTCTTCTATTTTTTTTGAGAGCCTGGCCCACTGACGTAGAGGAAGATCGGAGACCTTCCCAAAGCTGGACCGGTCACTTATGGACTATCACCAAACCCCTGAAAGAGAAGAAAAAGGAAACTTTGTTAATTTCTTTGGACTACAAGTGCGTTATTCTTGTGAACAAGAAACATGGGATAAAAAAGCTCCATCCTTAAAACCAAAGCAAGACTAAATTGGCTAAACCCTCACCTTCTGCGCCTGTCAATTATTCCAATATCCCCTTTATTTGTTTCGGGATAAAGAACCCATTACAGGCATATTTATAGGCCCCTAGCACCACCTTGTGCCACATTAACGTAATTTATTTTGACGTTAATGTGGCCCAACTATGCCAAAATCCTGCTCCATATTTACAGTTTGGCGCAATGGATGCATTGCACCACTCTGTAACTCTTGGCGCTACATTATGCCTGCGCCATGCATAATGTATGCAAAGGGGGCGTTCCCCCGCTAGGGGAGCTGGAAAAGTTGCTTAAGGAAATCTATGAGATATCATTGCGCCTTTTTTTATGGCACCTTTAACGCCTGCTCAAGAGCAGGCATTAAAAGGGGGCTTCCATTCTTTAGAATGAGCCCCTATGTACTCTGCAGGAGTAGCACCAATATTTTGGTGCTACTCCTGCAGAGTACATCAATAGCGCCATAAAAAATGACACTATTGCCCCCTACCCTGCGCCATGGTGCAGTGTATTGTAAATACAGTGGACATATTGTGGCGGTACGGGGTGCTAAGGGGTGCAGGGAAAGTGGCGCGGCACTCTGTGCCATAACTCTTGCCCTTAATCTCCCCATGCCTAAAAAACAAAAAAAATGAAAGTGTTCATGTACAATGTGCTCCTTATGCTCATGTAAAGCAGCAGTTTACATTACACAATGTATCCAGTTTGTGCTATATAAACTGCAAAAATAAAAAAAACACAACATAAACACTAATGACTGAAAGAAATACAGATAACGGGCAGGTGAGTAGGGGAATAAAGAAAGACAAACAAACAGTACCTGAATCAGAACGTGATTAGCGGAGGCACACTAATTGAAATTAATAAATGTGTGGTTGGGCCATGTGCCCCAGACAAAACAGGAAGTGACGACAAGGCACATACTGACCTAGTAAGTGTCAGTAAATAAGACTGACAAAGGGGGCAACGAACGTTAATCAGTGGGAGGGATGCAATCCCCTTACTGAACACAACAGCATCTTGTCAGCAAGAGCGCACAGGCTCGCACATGCTGCTCGTGCAGGCTCAAAACGAAAAATAGAGCGGAAGAAAGAAAAGCAACAGTTTTTGTTAGTAAACAGCTGCTTCAATTATGCTTATTGATATGGCCTGCCTTTCATCTCGGCTGCTGGCTCTAGCAGCAGGGATTGTGAGGTCAGAACGCCACTGTAATAACCTTATAATAGTTGAGTTCTGATATCTTTCCCTCATAATCCACAACTGGGTGCATCACAAGTGCCCGATTGCAAAGTTATTAGAGACCAGCGTTTATGGCGTTTATAGAGGGATTGCAGAATCCCATGTATTTAAATTGTTAAACAGTGCTTTCAGGTTGCAGTCATTAAATCGGGTTGCATGGGTTGGCAGGCGGTACCCATCTGATCAGAAGTGAGGTTTAGGAATGGTGATGTTTCAATAGTGCCTGTGGATAATATCAATGTATTTTTGATTTATTTGAATTTAATGCAAATATAATTGCACCAAATCTATCCAAGAATATCTTTTTCCAGTTATCTTCCCCAGGAAGTGTCTGAGTTGGAAGGGGCAGAGGCCCTGTTTATATACCCAAATGTGCCTTTGAAGTGGGAGAGACTTCAAAGAGTGGCTTAGAAGTGCACCAGGTCCCCTTTCAGATCAATCCTGTCTGCCAGGGTCCCAGTAGGGGGTGTGGCAGTACTTTGTGTGCGAGCAGGCCCTCCACCCTCCCAGCCCAGGAAGACCCATTCAATATGCAAATGTATGCAAGTGAGGCTGAGTATCCTGTGTTTCGGGTGTGTCTGAGTGAATGCACAAGGAGCTGTCAACTAAACCCAGCCAGACGTGGATTGTAAGGCACAGAAAGATTTAAGTGCAGAGAAATGCTCACTTTCCTAAAGTGACATTTCTAAAATACTAATATTAAATCCAACTTCACCAGTCAGCAGGATTTTATATCACCATTCTGGCAATACTAAATATGACCTTCCTACTCCTTTCAGATCAGCAGCTACCACTCAAACAATGTATGAGGGAGCCCCAATGTTAGCCTATGAAAGGAGCAGGCCTCACAGCAGTGTAATATGAATTTGGGAGGATTACACTACCAGGACATGTAAACTACATAGGTACATGTCCTGCCTTTTGCCTACACAACAACCTGCCCTATGGGTTACCTAGGGCACACCTTAGGGGTGTCTTGTATGTAGAAAAAGGGGAGTGTTAGGCTTGGCAAGTACTTTTAAATGCCAAGTCAAATTGGCAGTGAAACTGCACACACAGGCTTTGCAATGGCAGGCCTGAGACAAGGTTAAGGGGCTGCTTAAGTGGGTGGCACAATCAGTGCTGCAGGCCCACTAGTAGCATTTAATCTACACGCCCTGGGCGCATATAGTGCACTCTACTGGGGACTTATAAGTAAATTAAATAGTCCAATTGGGTATGATCCAATGTTACCATGTTTAAAGGGAGAGAGCATATGTAATTTAGCACTGGTTAGCAGTGGTAAAGTGCGCAGAGTCTAAAAACCAGCAAAAACAGTGTCCAAAAAGTGGAGGGAGGCAGGCAAAAAGCTAGGGGTGACCACCGAAGCCTGCCAGGTCTAACACACAGCATCACAAAATATGAAACAACATTAAGTGAGTCACATGGGTCATCAATGGGGGTAGAGGCAAGGTTGATCGGTACACCTGAGTATTCACTTAGGATCTGAAATCAAGATGAGTTTATACAATACAACTTTATATCTCAAAATGTTATCTTCCTTATACATGTATGCCCTTTCTAAGTAGTTCTGTATTTCTATATTTATTTATTTATTTATTTATTACTTTATGCCTACTGTAGAAGAATAAAAACCTTTTACTCTCTCCAATGCTCTACTCTATGTCTCATCCTATACCTCTCTAAATATATCCTCAAACTCCACTCATCCCAAAACTCATCCCCATCCCAAAACTCATTTTACTACTATGATCCCCAAAATAACCCTTTCCAAACTCTTCCCTCCTCTATCTCTCCTTGGCTTACCCCAAACCTCATCCCTATCCCAAAACTCATTCTACTACTATGACCTCCAAAATAACCCTTTCCAAACTCTTCCCTCCTCTATCTCTCCTTGGCTCACCCCAAAACTCATTTTACTACTATGATGTCCCGGACAACTCTTTTTAGATTCCTCCCTTTTGTATCCCTCCTTTAACTCATCCCAAATCTCATTTTACTACTTTGATGTCTCTAATCCTTTTCTAGACTCTTCCCTTCTCCATCTCTCCTTTTACTCATCCCAAACCTCATCTCACCAATATGATATTCCAAATAACACTTTCTAGACTCTTCCCTCCTCTATCCCTCCATTATTCAATCTAACTAAGACACTTGCATGCCCACCGCTCAAATTAACTCATATTTCCTTTTACTAATCCACCACTAATCCTTTGGGGTTCCAGAGTACCGTGCTACTCCGCGAAGAGCGATTTAAGGCCTCATCAGGGGTATTAAGTGCTAGAAAAATACAATTACGATTACAATATACTTCCTTGGGCTTATATATGACATCAACTAAATCACAGAAAGAATGTTTTTGCCATTTAAATGAAGCATCTCACCAGTCCAATCAGAAACTAATGGGGATCTGGATAGCACGCTACAAAATGCAACCCTTCTAAGGGCAATTAGTGTGCCTTTCTGCAATACCTGGAAAAGCCTCCTAATGACTGAGTACAAATATCTAGTTAAAAAGTCTGGGGCAACAATTTTTTCTTGAGCATCAAATAATACCTCAGATACCCACACACAGAGGGCAGCATGCACTGAGTGGCTCTGCCTCTATCAAAGAGAAACAGAACACTGGAATCGACACCCTATCATTTGCATCAATTGGACTTTCACATTGTAACCACATCTCCCTTTTCTAAACATACAAAATAACCCTTATGCATTTTCAGCTATAAACCAGGTATTTCTCTACCCAACACTGCACACACAAAACAATTAACCAAACAGAATAAAACTTTGAGTCCTAATGCCAACTAATAGTAAAGAAGAACAGTGTGAGGAAATACATCCACAGTAAAGGAATGAAGGAGATTTACTTTGAAATTAACCATCTAGGTGTTTTTTCACACCCTTCTCTCCTCACACCCATCTCATCCTGACCTCTTGTTTTACACCAACAGCAAATATTGCACCTTCATCACCATTGTTACACGTTTTCCTTTCTATGTTCCATCATACTTTCCCTCGAATCATAACAGGTTCACCACTCACTTATCCTGGCTCCCTAAACTTACTGTTCCCCTAAAGCCCATCCAGTGCACCCACTTACATACATCAATGTTCTCATCATGCCTTACAGCACCATGTCTAGCATCCTAACACTGCTACAAATTTTGTTCATAAATGTTAAACTTGGGTCGCATCTCAAAGCCCATAGATCTAGAATTTATGGTGTTCTGGTGCTATTTCCTCATACATGATTGATACAGTTTGGAAAGAGGTGTCATACCTCTTAAACTGCAAATTAATTGAAACCAGCAATGGAGTGGGACTGGTTTCCATTTAATTGGTGTGACCACAACATCATGTTTACTGCCCTATTATTGTTCAGACACTCTTCCTAACTCACTGAATGCATTTAGTCAAGACTGTCTGAGAGGCCTTTTAAGATGGGGTGATACAACACCACTCTGATGTTTAACACCACCCTCTTTTAAGAATCCCACAATCTCCCTATTCACGAATTGGACTCCATAATCTGAGATAATTTCTTTAGGTAAACATTCCTTGCTGAAAACTTTCTCAAAAAATGTGATTTCCATCCTGGTACATGATTCTGCAATAAATTCCATCTCCCACCACTTACTGTAGTAATCCACCAAAACTAAAGCATATCTGCTCCTATAACCCAATTCACTGATTGGTCCTGCAGAGTTCACTGTCAGCATCTCCCAAGGTTTCCTCAACAAAGAAAATGGTTTTAGTGGAGGTGTGAGAGTTTCTAGTTGCTTGTCACTTCCATACACCATACTACCTTTAATGACAGCATTGACTTGCATATCCATACGTGTCTATCAGAACCCTGCATGCGATCTGTGCTTCATTATAGTTTGTCCAAGATGGCCCATGTGTCCCCAATCATATATTTCTATAACTAATTTCATAAAGTGGGACAAATCTGTCCCCACAGATTAAAATACAACCTCCCTCCCTGGTGAAAAACTGGAATTACTTTCAAATACCTGCAGTCTAAAACCCCCTTTAGCAAATGGAACTAGAATGTTGTAATTGGCACCTTTCTAAGTGGTATCACATTGCCACTGTCACAATATAACAAACGCATTTCTCAAGGTTGATCATATTAAATCTGGCAAGTGAATGACACAACATGAGGGCATACTTGTAGTGTATAATATATAGCCTTAACACATGTGATGCATTCCTATGGCTACCTGTGATTATGCAACCTCTTCTCAGGGCTATCTCTTTATTGTAAGCTGAAACATGATATGTCAGGAGGGCAGTCATCTACTACTGTCTTTTCTGGAATATAAAGTAGACATGTTACCAGTAAGGAATGCAGCTTGCATTGCATAATGTACAATGTGTGATGTGTTTGGAGGACAGGGGAAGCTAGGCAAGGTTTTCCCTATGCAGTTCTGAGTCTGTGCTATTTGGAAAAAGACGTGCAGAATTGCAAATTTTCTCGACCATATTTGCTTTCACAAGAAAGAATGTCCTTCCAGCAGAACACTTCAAAATGAATCCATGTTCAAAACATTTGGCAAAGTTATTGAATTTTCAAAAGAGAATCCCATGCCAGGCATATGTCATATTCCAGACTCTGGCAAGAACCACATAGAGGGTTTTGTTTCATGCACAATCTGCTGCCAGCGCCATTAAATGACATCAATGGTTCTAGATATTCATAAGGACAAATCTGAGAACTTGTCAAAAATGTACAAATCAAGTTGGGAGCACAGTCAGTACCAGAGCATGGAGGAGGACTAGTTGTAATAAACCAAGACAAGGCATAGGTACACAGAAATGCCAATCAATAACTCTTCTAGACTAAAGCTGATAACTTGTCATGAAAATATTTCCTTGCAGTGGTTCTGCAGCTAACTATGTAGCTGACTCACATTGTTTTGCCACCCTACAGTACCGTTGTTGAGACAAGAGATCACCTGCGTGGCTCTTGAGAGCTGTATGGTGGGGGCGTGGCTCGGCATCGTTGCCAGATGGCTGCCTCTCCGTGAGCTCCGAGGCAGTTCCAGAGAGAAAATGGGCTTGAGTACCTCTGTGAAGCATAATGCACTGTCTGATGTAAAGGAATTGCCGGGGGAACTCCTCCTGAACTAACAGGTTCCTTGCAGAGAGGTTTCCTTGCAACTTTAATGTAATTATTTTCAGAGGACTTCAGCGGGCACTGAGAAAACAATGGCACCTACCATTTTGTTTACAAAAAAAACTCAGGAATGTTATTTTTTTTTACCCTGAATGCTGAAGTGTGCTCACAAATTATTTTGAAAAAGCTAAGGACATGATCCCTATGGTATTCTGTTATTCTTCATTTCAATGTGCATCCTCCTGCAGTATTCCATATTTTTTAAGATACTCTGTATAATATAAATACTAACCACGATTTTTCTAATATATTTGATCATTTTAATATATCGTACTACATATGGGAAGGTCCAGGAATCTCCAGGTCTCCAGTAATAAAGTAGAAACCAACAAGTTTTAACCAAAATCCCTATATATAATTTGTTTTCAGTACTGACAGACATGGAGACTATAGGGGATGCCTGTCAGGATTTAATCTCATCTTCACCTGTTTTGACAGGCGCTCACTCATCGTCTAATAATAAACTGACCTCTAAACTTGCTACAGCCTCTTCTATCTCCACTAACAAGAGACCTAAAAAAGACCCTTCGTCACACATTAAAACTAATGCAGCAATTTCCATGGATCTGCTTCTTGAGGAAATATGAGTGCTCAAACCATATATGAAGGAAACTAACAAATAATTGCAAATACTGGATGATAAATTGTCACATGTGGACGATTGGGTCAAGCAGGTAGAAAGGAGAGTTGAGTGCTTGAAGAATCTTCACTATCTGTTAAAATGTTGCAGTCTGAAGTTGCATCATTAAAAAAACATGCTGAGGACATGGAGAATTACAAACAAAGAAATAATCTACATATTTACGGCCTGGTTGAGGGAATAGAGGGATCGGATCCCACATCATTCTTTCAAACATTTTCACACAAAGTCCTGGATCTTCCTACATCACCAATTTGGAACATACAAGGTGCTTACAGATTTGGTCATCCTTCACATTGGGCTTCTTCCTCTCAGAAGCATATAGGAGTAATCATTTAGTTTCTAGTATATCTGGACCTCCTCAAAGTTATCAAGGCTGCCAAAGCCAAAGGTTGTATCTCCTGGTCTTGGTCCAATCTCTTCTTCGCACAAGAATTTGCCAAGTTTACAGCAGACAGGCAGAAGCTATTCCTGGATATGCATCCGTCGCTCAGCTCTCTAAATGCTAGATATGGTCTTTTCCACCCCTGCTTTTTCAAGGTGACTACCGCCTATGAGGATCTTTTTCTCTTGTAGAAATGTATTGGTAACTGCAAGGATGAGACGTTGGACATCTCCAAGGTTCCTGCTACTTGGTCTTCCTAAACTATCGATTTCTGACCGTTGTAGTATTCCTGACATGTTCATATGTTTTTATCCGTCTCTTACAGATGTCGCAATGCATTTAGGATATTTATCAACTGATTGTTAATTGTTCATTTCTGTTCATTTTTCTCCCTCTTAGGTGTGATCCATGTGCACTTGCATCTCTTTGAAAATGTACTCTCTGGGCCGGTCTTCCCTCTCGTGTCAGTTGCTTTGGAGTTTTAGTCGTGTCATTTCCCTCATTTGGCTTCTCCACCCGCACCTCTATGTTTGTTCTGTGGGTATGTTTCCATTGTTAGTTGCATTCTTCTATCTATCTATCTTTCTATAATTAATTTTTCCATATCTCACTCAGCTTTCTCTTCTCTACCTTTTCTTCTCTTCCTTCTCACTGATGTAATTCTCTCATCCTTATTGTATTTTTCTTGCATTATATCTCATCATTGATTCTCTTATTAAAATCTTCACTATTTATGTATTATTATTTTTCCATTTCATTGGTATATACAATATGTTAAAGATTTCTTATTACATTTTAAATGACATTAAGAATTGTTTCTTGGAATGTTAAAGGTTTGAGTTCTCCTATAAAATGTCAAAGAATTTTAACACATTTATATAAAAATAAAAGGTGATATTGTTTCATTGCAAGAGACTCGTGTGACTGATACTGAAACAGCTGAACTGAAAAAAATGGGTGGACATATGTTTTTGACATCAGGTACAGGAAAACAAATGTAGTGCCGATATTCTGTCAAAAATCCTTGGATATTCAGATTATTTCTCAAGATTCAGACACTGCGGATCGATGGATAGCTATGTCTGGCACTATTGATAACATACATGTAACAATTGTTAATGTATATGCACCCACACAGTTAGATAAATCCTTTTGGCCTGAGATTTTATCTAAATTAATTATTCTTACTGATAACTATTTATTATTTGGGGATGACTTCAACGTGATTATGGAACCCTTTATCAACCGTAATTCCAAGACTAAGGGGGTCATTCTGACCCTGGCGGACACTGAAATACGCGACGGGTGCCACTGCACCCGTCGCACCTTCCCACTCCGCCGGCTCAATTCTGAGCCACCGTCCTCGTGGGAAGGATGATTTGCCCTGGGCTGGGGGGCGGCCATTTGGCGGTCGCCCGCCAGCCCAGGGCAAATCCCAAAATACCCTCAGCGGTCTTTCGACCGCGGAGCGGTATGTTGGAGGGGGAAGTCTGGCGGGCGGCCTCCGCCGCCCGCCAGACTTAGAATGACCCCCTAAATCTTTTCCATCATCCATGCACTCACAATTTACCTCAACTATCAAACAAAGAATAATTACTGATACTTGGAGATTTCATAACCCTATCTTACAAGAATATACCTTTTTCTCTCCTACTCACTCCGCTCAATAATGACTTGGTTATTTATTTGTATCACAACAGTTTGTACAGCACATTTGGTGTTCGGAAATTAGGTCCATATTAATTTTCAACCATGCTCCAGTTATTGTAGACTTAGATCTTCTACCACATACTCTGGGAAACAGGAGATGGAGATTCAATAATTTGTTACTTCTTGGTACTAATTTCACTCACCTTTTTGAAACATTTGCAACTTAATATTTTAGAGATAATGATACATCTGAGGTGTCCACTTAGACTGTTTGGGACACATTTAAAGCAGCATCCAGAGATTTCAGCATTTCATATGTGGCTAATAAGAAAAAGTCAACTTCCAAAAAATGTCTTCAAACCATGAATCGTGTTAAACAACTAGAACACTTATATTATACTTTTAAGTCTAAGGCCTGTCTCAATAAACTAATTCAAGCCAAGTTTACTTTTAATAAGAATTCATCAGAAATTGCTAATTCTTACCTCCTTAAACCCAGTGCTAAATATTATGGGTCACAAAATAAATCTGGGAAACTTCTTGCAAATTATCTTGAGATTTACAAAGATCATAATGAAGTAGAGTCTAGTTTAGATGCTTCTAATCCTCTTATCCATAAAATGAAGACATTTTAAATGAATTTGCTGTTTTTTCACTGATCTTTATACTTCCGTACCTCAAGTTACTCAGCAACATATTTTTCCATATTAACCTCTTAGCTGCTGGGCCCTTCCCCTCCTCAGTGCTGAGCCCTTTTTTGGCTATTTGGGGTAGTTCGCGCTTAGGCCTTCATAACTTTTTGTCCACATAAGCTATCCACGCCAAATTTGCGTCCTTTTTTCCAACATCCTAGTGATTCTAATGGTGCCCAGAGTTTGTGGTTTCCCCTGGAGGAGACCAAGAAATTAGCCAAAATACAGTGAAAATTTCGTTTTTTTAAAACAAAAATGGAAAAAAGGGCTGCCGAAGAAGGCTTGTGTTTTTTTCCCTGAGAATGGCATCAACAAAGGGTTTCTGGTGCTAAAATCATCATCTTCCCACCTTTCAGGAACAGGCAGACTTGAATCAGAAAACCACATTTTTCAACACAAATTTGGCATTTTACTGGGACATACCCCATTTTTACTATTTTTGGTTCTTTCAGCCTCCTTCCAGTTAGTGACAGGAATAGGTGTGAAACCAATGCTGGATCCCGGAAAGCTAAACATTTCTGAAAAGTAGACAAAATTCTGAATTCAGCAAGGGGTCATTTGTGTAGATTCTACAAGGTTTTCCTACAGAAAATAACAGCTGAAATAAAAAAAATATAGAAATTGAGCTGAAAACAACAGCCATTTTTCTTTATGTTTTAATCTGTAACTTTTTCCTGCGATGTCAGATTTTTTAAAGCAATATACCGTTACGTCTGCTGGACTCTTCTGGTTGCGGGGATATATAGGGCTTTTAGGTTCATCAAGAACCCTAGGTACCCAGAGCCAATAAATGAGCTGCACCCTGCAGTTGGTTTTCATTCTTTACAGCAATTCATTTGCTGAAATATGAAGAGTGAAAAATAGGTATCAAGAAAACCTTTGCATTTCCAAAATGGGCTCAAGATAAGGTTTTGAGGAGCAGTGGTTATTTGCACATCTCTGACTTCCGGGGTGCCCATACTAGCATGTGAATTGCAGGGCATTTCTCAAATAGACGTCTTTTTTACACACTCTCTTATATTTGGAAGGAAAAAATGTAGAGAAAGATAAGGGCCAATAGCACTTGTTTTGCTATTCTATGTTCCCCGAAGTCTCCCGATAAAAATGATACCTCACTTGTGTGGGTAGGCCTAGTGCCCGCGACAGGAAATGTCCCAAAACACAACGTGGACACATCCCATTTTTTGACAGAAAACAGAGCTGTTTTTTTGCAAAGTGCCTACCTGTAGATTTTGGCCTCTAGCTCAGCCGGCACCTACGGAAACCTACCAAACCTGTGCATTTTTTTAAACTAGAGACCTAGGGGAATCCAAGATGGGGTGACTTGTGGGGCTCTGACCAGGTTCTGCTACCCAGAATGCTTTGCAAACCTCAAAATGTGGCTAAAAAAACACGTTTTCCTCATATTTCGGTGACAGAAAGTTCTGGAATCTGAGAGGAGCCACAAATTTCCTTCCACCCAGCGTTCCCCCAAGTCTCCCGATAAAAATGATGCCTCACTTGTGTGGGTAGGCCTAGTGCCCGCGACAGGAAATGCCCCAAAACACAACGTGGACACATCCCATTTTTTGACAGAAAACAGAGCTGTTTTTTGCAAAGTGCCTACCTGTAGATTTTAGCCTTTAGCTCAGCCAGCACCTAGGGAAACCTACCAAACCTGTGCATTTTTGAAGACTAGATACCTAGGGCAATCCAAGATGGGGTGACTTGTGGGGCTCTGACCAGGTTCTGTTACCCAGAATCCTTTGCAAACCTCAAAATGGGGCTAAAAAAACACGTTTTCCTCACATTTCGGTGCCAGAAAGTTCTGGAATCTGAGAGGAGCCACAAATTTCCTTCCACCCAGCGTTCCCCCAAGTCTCCCGATAAAAATGATACCTCACTTGTGTGGGTAGGCCTAGCGCCCGCGACAGGAAATGCCCCAAAACTCAACGTGGACACATCCCATTTTTTTACAGAAAACAGAGCTGTTGTTTGCAAAGTGCCTACCTGTAGATTTTGGCCTCTAGCTCAGCCGGCACCTAGGGAAACCTACCAAACCTGTGCATTTTTTAAAACTAAAGACCTAGGGGAATCCAAGATGGGGTGACTTGTGGGGCTCTGACCAGGTTCTGTTACCCAGAATCCTTTGCAAACCTCAAAATGTGGCTAAAAACACGTTTTCCTCACATTTCGGTGACAGAAAGTTCTGGAATCTATGAGGAGCCACAAATTTCCTTCCACCCAGCATTCCCCCAAGTCTCCCGATAAAAATGGTACCTCACTTGTGTGGGTAGGCCTGGTGCCCGTGACAGGAATAGATCACACAACGGTCAATGTTGGTCCTTACATGAGGCAGCTGTTGACCCTTGGGTGATCCATTCCTGACGCAGGCACTAGGTGTAGGCACTCAAGTGGGGTAGTGTGTTTATCAGGACAGGTGAGGAATCACTGGGTGGTAGGAATTTTGTGGATCCCAGCATATTCCTGTAGTTTGTGTGACAGAAATGCGAGAAAAATAGAGGGCCTGATTACAACTTTGGAGGAGGTGTTAATCCGTCCCAAATGTGACGGATATACCACCAGATGTATTACTAGTTCCATAGGATATAATGGACTCGTAATACGGCTAGTGGTATATCCGTCACTTTACCGTCACTTTTGGGACGGATTAACACCTCCTCCAAAGTTGTAATCAGGCCCAGAGTTTTTATTCAACATTTCAGCTTTGCAGGGTATTCTGGGTAAGAAAACTTTGGGGAATCAACACAAGTCACACCTCTGTGGACTCCCCCAAATATCTAGTTTCCAGAAATGTTTGAGTTTAGTGTGTTTCTCTGTATGGCCGCCGAACCCAGGACCAAAAACACAGGTGACTGCCTTACAAAACCAGTTTGTTTTGCGATAGATAATTTTGATGTCTCCACAATACGATTTGGGCGGTGGAATTTGGGGCTGCACTAAATTGTGGGAGCTCCCAAGAGGGCACTCTCTCTCTCTGCTTGCCGCCGCATTCACCTGCTCTCTGGGTTGGGCTAACCCACTATTACCCAGTTGCACAGACTGCTTGCGAAGGGACAGCAGGACTGTCCTCATCACCTCCCTCATAATTTACTGGAAGAGGAGTTATCGAATGGGACTCCTCCGACTGAAAAATCACTCCCAGAGTCTGCGCCATTGTCCTATCCCTCAGATGCTGTCTCAGTATCTCATGTCTCAGTCTCTGATCCTATGTCAGAGCTGTCCTCTATAACCCGAGTGACGGCAGCAGTCATCCATCAAGATGCCATCTCTGCTATTGGCTAAACTGTTGCTCTAAAACACTAGCCTACGTAGACAGTCACAAAATCGATGGTGTGTGTGAGATACGTGCAACAGTAGAGGCCACCTTACCTGCGCTTCTTCCCTCAATCAGCACGTTCTTTCAAGACACTCAAAAAACACCTTGTCACATAACATTCGTCACAGTCTTTAGCACCTCCTGCGCCCAGTCCAACAATCATTATTGGTGCTCCCACTCCCTCCTCCTCGTGTTCCCTCATTACCACCCAGCAAAAGTGCCCTTCATCTCTCCATAGCCGCCCTCCACCCCGCACATACATTTCATTTGTATTATAGCGCAGGTAATGGCTGACTTTACTAATGTACTCAGCTATTTACATAAAATACAGATTTGCTCTTTGCAGTAGGCATATAAACCTTCTGCGCTTCTTTATGGCACTAAAACTGCCACTAGACAAGTCTGACCCTTTTGTAGCAGAAACATAATCACAATACTTACTTGACTTTTTTATTGCTGCCTAAAAGCTACAGTTGAAAAGCGTCAGTTGAAGTATGTGCATTGCTTTGAAGACGCAAGCTGCAACTGCAAGACAACTGGTGGCAAATCTCTCTCTCTCTCTCTCTCTATATATATATATATATATATATATATATATACATATATATATATATATATATATCACTTATATACTGTATATGGGTCTGGTTTTCCTGGGGGCCGATCGCAGCCCCGAGGGAAACCACACACGTATTGACAAAAGTGATATATATATATATATATATATATATCTACATAGATATATCTATAGATAGATCTATATATATATATAAATATATACATATATCTATATATATCTATAGATCTATCTATAGATATATCCATGTAGATAGATATATCTACATAGATCTATAGATCTAGATATATAGATCTATATTTTTTTTAGTTGTTGTATGGTTTCCTTGGGGGCCAAAATGGCCCCCAGGGAAACCCTACAACAACTAAAAAAAATATTGCCCCCACAGGGAGTCACCCTGCCCACGGGCGACCCCCTGTCCATTTATTTTTCTTTCTTTAAAAAAAAAAAAAAAATGTAGCCCCCAGGGGGGGCGGCCCATTTTCCGAGGGGGCCGACCCCCCCAAGTGAAATCCCTGGTGTCTAGTGGTGTTTCCTGGCCCCCGATCGCAGCTGTGCTGCGATTGGGGGCCAGGAAACACTTTCAGAAGGCCGCATAAGAAAGGGGAGATTCTCCCCTTTCTTACGAGGCCTTCCCGAATGTGGGGAAGGCCGTTTGTGCCCGTTTTCCCAAATGGAGCAGGAAGCGGCCGCAAAGCCGCTTCCTGCTCCGATGGGGAAATCCACATAGTTACGGACATCACAAAGGGGCGGGTGGGGGAGCGGGGGGAGACACAGAAGAACTTCCGTGTCTCCCAGGGAACAAAAAAAATAAAATAATAATCCTCCGGTGCAACGCACCCGAGGATTTATTAACCCCCTCCCTAGTGTCGGCCACTGGTCGTGACCCGCACCAGGGAGGTAGTGCAGGCGTCGGCCAGTGGCCGACGCCTGCATTTAAAGGGTTAAGCACCCTTCAAACCACCCCAACATTCAGATATTGATTTTTTTTTCTTTAGATAAGGACACTTGTATTACATCTCATCAAAAATGGCAAGGCCCCAGGTGGTTTTACTATAGAATTTTAGTTATATTTCTCCAAACTCTTAACTCCAAAATTACACCATCTCTTTTCATATTTTATTTCATCTAACCCTTGTGGTGGTTCTTTTCAAGACAATTTAATATGTCTAATCCCCAAAGACGAATAAGGATCCAAAGAGATGTAAAAATTACAGATCCCTTTCCTGTGTTAATTTAGATAATAAAATATTTGCCAAACGTTTAGCTCTTTGTCTTGAACCCTCACTTCCTCAGTTTATTGAAGGAAGATTAATCTCAGGTAACACTAAACTATTTTTTAATGTCTTCAGTAAATCCAAGATGAATCAAGACTTATTGGCAGCCATTGCATTGGGCACAGAAACAGCATTTGATTGAGTCGCTTGGCCTTTTATTTTTTCCGCCCTTTCTTGGTTTGAATTTGGTCCGAAATGTATAAAACTAATCTCCTTTCTCAACTCTTTGCCCAAAGGCCTCCATTGTTGTAAATGGCCTTATATCCTCCCCTTTTGCACTTCATTGGGGAGTCTGACAAACATGTCTTTTGTCCCCCTTTTTATTTGTTCATGCACTGGAACCCTTTTTAATGACATTTTGTTGGAATCCTCATATTTATGGTTTCCAATATGGGAATGATCAATTAAATTTTTCTGCTTGTGCAGATGGTATGCTGCTTTTTATGTCCAAATCACAAGTTTTATACCAGCTTTCCTGGCGGAAGTCACCTGTTTTGCTTCAGTCTCTGTATATAAATTAAACAAAGAAAAATGTGAGATACTTCCTTTAAATCAGCTATGTTTTCATGCTGATTTTAGTGCCTCCATCATTCACTGGAATCAAGAAAGAATTAAACACTTGGGTCTTTGGTTTAAAGCCCCCACCAAAGAAACAGTCTCCTCCAGTATGATACAGGTTCTTATCACTATTCATTCTCTTATATCCAAATGGAATCCTCTCTTCTTATACTGGAGGGGTAGATTGGACATCCTATAGATGATGATAGTCCCAATAATATTTTTCTATTTATCCAACATTCCTATAAACATTCCCAGTCAGTATTTTATTAAAAAAAAAATATCATACTTATCTAAATTTTTATGGAATAATAAAATACATTGAATGTTCAATCAAAAGACCTAACATATGGGAAGAGTAAATTTCCCAGATTTACATTCATACCATATTGCATTTTTCCTCAAACCACCTTCTTTTTCATTAAATGAGGATCTCTCTATTGCATTCCCCCTCTGGGTAGATATTCCTGCTCACTGCTTTTTTAACTGTTACACAGAAACTTCTCTCTCTATGTCTTCCTGTTTTGAAAAATACATGTAGGATTCTGTGTCCCATTTATACTACACATAATAATATTAAGGATCAGTTCTTAAATTCTTCAATTTGGTACAATAAGCATATTAAGATCAATATTAAAACTATTTTTTGGAAATCATGGCATACAAAAGGTCTGAAATTGTTAATCAACTTTTTGACAATGATCTTTTTCTTTCCTTTATGCAAGTTCAACAACAATTCTCCTTTCCAACCAAATGTTCAACTAAATACCTCACACTCATAAATTTCATACAAACAGCCTATGAAAAATGTATACTCGACAATGACTCCACGTCTCACACTTCCTAGTTGAAGACGTTATTATTATTCTTTCCTTCAGCATCCTGCATTTACCTTACAATCACATCTGCTCCCCCTGTTTTTTGCCTCAAAAAAGCCACATTTCTGAGTGCGCGACAAGCAGTATTCCAGTGTTTGTTTTTAAACAATCTTTCCCTTACCTGGAAAGTAGACTCTGCTAGCTTGGAAGTGTGGATTCAGCCTGTCTGTATCAAAGGAGATTCTGAATAGAGCAGCAGCTGCCTCCTCCCTGGCCACAGGGACTGGACTTCAGTTAACTTGCTCCTTATAAAAGTTCCTATTGGTTGTTGCATATGTTGTTGTGATAGGTCGTTGGGAGCTGGTCTTTCCATTGGTTGCTGGCTCTAGGGCTGGGGCTGTGATTGGTGGATAGGGCTGAGATTCTGATTGGCTGTTTGGTTCTAGGGCTATGATTGGTGGATAGGGCTGAGATTCTGATTGGCTGTTTGGTTCAAGGGCTGTGATTGGTGGATAGGGCTGAGATTCTGATTGGCTGTTTGGTTCAAGGGCTGTGATTGGTGGATAGGGCTGGGAATCTGATTGGTTGCTGGTTCTAGGGTTGGGCTGTGATTGGTGGTCAGGATTAGGGGTAAGATTGGTGATTAGGGCTGGATCTCCCATTAGTTGTTTGAATCAGGGTTACAAATCGGATTGGTTAGGGTTAGGACCAGGTTACTATTGGCCAGTAGGGCTATTTAAGCCTAGGACTCAGGGCGTCTCAGCCCGGGCGTCGAGGCAAAGGGCGGAAAGGACAATGGCAGTTGCCTGTTTGGGCCTGTTCGGGACAGGTAGGGACTAGGGCCAGAAACGCTGCCCAATTCTCAATTGACCAGGAATAATTGAAATCCCTACACATACATCAATATGCAAACACATTATCTGCAAAGACATCCAACTCATGCATCACAAACTGACCACAGACAGATTGAAATGTCCCATCACCCAACACAATACCCATTATACAACACATATAAACATTTCCTCCACAACTACAACAAACACCTGCATTCTCACAACAAACACTACTCTGTCCACTCCCACTAACACAACCTGCCATCACCCACACAACACAAAACCACGCTATACATTTCTTTCATCCTTCCAGATACACACTCCCTGCTCATACTAACCAACAACACTATCCTCTGTTTGCTCCACACAGACCACCTTTCATCATAAAAATGCCTAAACCCGGCCTTCCAATACATCATCTACACACACCCTTCCCCTCTCTTCACCAATTACACACAACCATACAATCCCCACACTTCACTCCACCACACATATTACATCTTCCAGTCATCACAATTAACACTAACTCCCCTGACACACATCCATCGCCTCTTACACACCTCGTACATTCATCTCCAAAACATATCAACACCCCATCTAACACTAATTCCACTCACCAGCACTATCTCACATACAAATCCCTCACCAAAAACACCTACATCAATATCCCCTCTCTATTCCACAAAAACAATACAGACCACACACATCAGCACATCAAATCAACACAAACTTTCATTATACTTATCGTCACACCCACTCCCACCCTCAGGACTACACAAATAATATAAGTCCTGTCCTATCTTTACTCCTACTTTCTCAATCTTCACAAACACCTACCACAAGCACCCCAACCCAGCAACTTTCTTTCACTTTCCTCTCCTCCATTGCACAATTTAGAGCCTTACGTCATGATCCACATGCTCCTCCACCATCCCTAACCCATACTCCATCCACAATAAACAGACGCAAACAAAATAAACATTACAGAAACAACAGATTGTGGCTGTGTAAGAGTGGTGCACACTTCTAAAATGTAAGCTAAGGGTTGTTTCCGAAATGCTGGTCCATCGAGTCCCAATTTAATTCTTAAGAGTGACCAAGCGGTTTTAACACCCAGCCACAGGGTGTGATGTCTGTCATCCCAGAAAGTCCACAGTTGATTCACAGATAGAAGAAAAACCATGGCACATCGCAGATTTGTAGAAGTAGCTATTTATTCTTCCGTGATAAGTCTGACAGACGTGCACCCTAGAGTTAACCCAGCAGCACAGCTGACAGATGTGTCATCAGGCCAAAACAGTTCTCATGTTGATGTATAACAACAGCTGACACGTGTTTCGTCAATAATGATTTTATCAAGGCTGTGAACACAATGATATAAAGATGGAATATATCAGTCACATGTATCTCATTGACTCATTTACAATATTGTGCCTAATGTAAGAAATAAAATTAAAATTGAAGTTGTGTGCAAAAGGAAAGGCCCAGGCCAGATAACAACCTGACTTACTATTCATAACTGAATCCTGGTTGGGAGATGACATGGTCCCAGTGTTGCACAAAGCCCTTCCTCTGGGATATCAAACGATCACACAAAACCGAATAGGCAAGAGAGGAGGTGGACTAGCTATTACATTCAAACAGGCAATAAACCTCAGTAAAACAGACAACATTTCCATACAAGGTTGTGAAGCTCTCCTTACCAGATGCCACCCTACTCCAACTTCCTCCTGTAACTTTCTCCTCCTTTACAGACCTCCACCTAACAACTCAACATTCCCAGATACATGTTCAAACCTTATTACACTCTACTCCAACCTATGCATTCTTGGAGATCTAAACATTTGCTTTGACAAACCCAATATGAAGCATCCAAAAGCTATCACCACTGGCCTAGTCACATTGAACCTACATCAGATTGTACACACACATCGCTGGACACATCCTAGATGTCATTTTTGCTAAGCCTGAACTAGTTACCATTCAAAGCATCACGCCAATCACTTGGTCAGACCACCATTTCATAACTTTACAACATCAAACTCCACAAATCAACACACCTCACAACTGCTTACATACATGCACCTATCAACCATGGAGCAAACTCAATTTGGATGACTTAGAAACACAACTAACAGGCAACACAGATCTAGACAGAATTAATTATGTCCCGAAATTTTATGAGTGGCTACAGGAAGCTTTTGATATCCTAATACCACTCAGAAAAACTAAACACGACAAAAGAAAACCAACACCTTGGAGAAACACAAAACTTAAAAAGATAAAGCAACAAATCAGAAAGTTGCAGCGGACCTGGCTCAAAACAAATAACAGTCAAGACAAACTGCAGCTACACAAACCTAACAGAATATACAAATCATCAATCAAAAAAGCTTAAAAAAGGTACTATTCAGACAGAATTAAAAATGCTAAATCTACAACCAAGGAATTTTTTTAAATTCTCAATGAATTTCGCAAACCTACATGCATGGAAGGAAGTCATCCCACTACTCAAGATTTCACAAACAAATTGGCAACTCACTACACAACCAAGGCAGACACATTGGACTCCTATTTAAAACAGAAGAAAACCATCAGCACCAATCCCTTTCCTAAAATACCCTCTAAGAATCAACCAACCCATCCTCTACAGTCCTTCCAACAAATATCCCAAGGTGAATTTATGGATTTGGTCAAGGCAAGCAGGCCTTCCGGTTGCCCTTCTGACCCTTATCCACCACAAATCTTCAAGAACATTCTTTTGTCTACTTCTGCTGCCACACCTGTAAGAAGAATCATCAACAACTCTTTAACTACAGGAACCTTTCCTGTTGACATGAAAAAGACATACATACGACTGTTATTAAAGAAAACAAACCTAGACCCGCAGGACCCCAACAACCACAGACCAATCACAAATGGACCTTTCCTGGGCAAATTGATAGAAAGAGTAGCGTTCACCCAGATGTCACAATTCATTGAAGACAATTCTATACTTTCAGACTTCCAAACTGGATACCGCCCAGGAAGAGGCACTGAATCGGCACTCATAGCAATCTGGGATGATCTTAAAAACACAGTCGACCACAATTGAGTTGCTGCACTACTTCTCTTGGACCTCTCGGCTGCCTTTGATACGGTTGACCATGACACCCTAATTCAAAGACTCCACGAAGCCGGCATACAAGGGACTGCCCCCGACTGGATTACTTCCTATCTTCAAAAAAGATCTAATATCATCTACTCGCCCCCCTTCTCGTCCAAACCCTACCTCACAAAAGCAGGGGTCCCCCAAGGATCAATCATCTCACCTTTGCTTTCCAACATCTACATGGTATCATTATCAGAACTGATCAATGATTTTCATCTCACATGCCACAACTATGCAGATGACACACAAATACTACTTAAATACTACTTAAATTAGAATGCCCCAAAAAAATTGAAAACTCCGAAATCTTCAGTTGCCTCAGAGCCGTTGATCAGTGGATTACCTGGAGACATCTCAAACTAAATACCTCCAAAACAGAAATACTCATATGTGGTGACTGGAAAAGTTATGACCCTCTGTGCGTCTGGCCTGACGATCTCTGGCCAACTCCTCAATTATCAAAGGAAGTTAAAAACCTTGGAATCACCATGGATTCCAAGTTAACTATGAATGCCCAAGTGGACAAATTAGCACGAACAAGCTTCATCACCTTGAAGACTCTACGACGCATCTTCCCCCACCTCAGATTTCTACACAAGGTGCAAGCTGCTATCTCGCTTGTACTATCCAAACTGGATTATGCCAATGGCCTCTACCATGGATCATCTCTATCTATTATGAAAAAACTATAATGTATTCAGAACTCCGCAGCCAGGCTTCTATTACATGTAAAGCCGCAAGCCCACATCTCTACTGCCTTGAGAGCACTACACTGGTTACCCGTTGCCAGAAGATGCACTTTCAAGCTGCTTTGTATCACCTGCAAAGCTATACATGGAACAGGACCGCTTTTTATCAGAAACAAAATAACCAAATACATCCAACAAAGAAACCTCTGCTCAAGATTGCCACCCCACCATAGAACACCACCATACAAGAAAAAGACTATAGGTGGTACATCCTTCTCCGTTTATGCAGCCAAACTACGGAATTCATTACCCCCAACTAGAAGAGCCACAGATAACTTTCTTATCTTCAGAAAACTACTCTAGAGTTGGCTCTTTCCTTCATAACCACCATATTCAAACAACTATGGACTGCATATGCCTATGTTGATAAATATTTTTTCTGATTATGTGTATATTTCTAGTTATGTATAGTTCTTTAGAAAATATGTATCACTACTATGTCATAACAATAAAATACACACACACTCTTTAAACTTGTTTGACTAAGTATATTTACCCATGGTTCTAATTATGTATTGTATGTACATATATGTGTGCATATGTGTGTGTATTCATGTGTGTATGTATGTGTGTGTGTGTGTATACATATATATATATATGTATGTATGTATGTGGTAATGTTGTTCTGTGCTTGGCATGTTCGTGGATCATTGCATGGCTCCTGGGTGGGTTGTTATATTAGATATCTACGAATCCCTGCTCTCATCTTATCACACCTATCTACCCATCATCATATGTCATGTTTCTATCAATCTATCCTCCATTCCCACTCTGACTCATCCCAAATCCATTCTACTACTTTCATCTCCTAAATAACTCTGCCTAAGCTCTTCCCTCCGCTTCCACATCTAACTCACCAAACCTCACTCTACTACCATGACCTCCCAAACAACTCTACTAAATTCGCCCTCATTTATCTCACCCTGCTACTATGATCTCTCTAACCCTTCCACAGACTCTTCCCTTCTCCATCCCCCTTTACTCATCCCAAGCCTTTGGGATGAGTAAATGAGGGATATACTCCCAATTAACACTTCTGGATTTCTTTCCTCCTCCACCCCTCCATTACTCCAGTCAATCTAACTAACAAACTCTCATATCCGTGGCTCAAATTAACTCATAATAATACTAAAACTATACTCATATTTCCCGATACTAATCCATCACTAATTCTTGTTGGGTTCCGGAGTAGCGTGCTACTCGCCGAATAGCGCTTCGAAGCCTAGTCAGGGGTAGTAAGCGCTATATGAATACTATTACAATACAATACAATACATCTCACATTTTGCTTTTCTTTTCTCTTTCTGTTCTTGATAACTTTCCAATATTTGTTTTTTATCATATTAAACTTGCTGAATGTATATTTATTAATTGTTCTATTATAAAATGCTAATGAAATCTATCTTCAAACTTGAAGAACTGTACAGTGGTGTCCTGTGTCTTTTTCAAGTACAGTGTTTGTGTTATGTTGTTTTTCCACCAGCGAGCCCAACATCCAAGGATGCTCGCTGTTCCTTGATAAATGGACTGATTCCACAGAGTTGTAATCTGAGATCAAGGAGTCACTAAAAGAGCACCCCTCTTTTAGAGAGCTGAACCAGCTCTCGCTTGATGTATCCTGTGGGGCTGGCAGTCAAAGGAGAATACTCTGTGAAAGGACACGTTTTTTTACCCACTGCCCACCAGCCTCTCTATAGCTGTGAGCATATAACGCTATCCCTACTAACATTTATATAAGTATATGGTTTTTTCTCAATGCAAAATGCAAAAAATTGAAGGATGGAATATTCAAATTTACCTCAGCCAAAAATAATTCCACTAGGTGGCATCCCATATCATCATGTTTTGCTCATCCTCCCACCTCAGATTAGACCCAGTCATATGCAAACCACCCTTATCAGTCCAGGCCAATCATCCAAGCCAGATCATCTCTGAACAGAAAAAGAAGCAATCCCAGCCTAGATGGGCCTCTTCAATCAGGTACAGTTTGGTTCCAGTGGTACAGTAAACACAGGACATACATCTGGGCAGAGCCGCTGTACTTAGGGCATCACAATACAAATTACTAAAAATGATGGATGAATGCTTGAATTAATGTCAGCCACTGGTAATTATTCGGGCCACACTCAATGCCATTTTTCTCAACATGCTCTTTAATTCAAGCAGATTAGACTGATCCATATGTAAATTAGCCTTGGTCCTGCTCCTGTGTCACAGGGCGCTATACCTCACTGATGAGACATAATCTGGTGGAATCTATTCTGGGGTTGCTTGAGTTCCCATCAGGAGGGGAACAGGCTGGACCCTACCCTCTGCACTGGGTATTCCAGACATCCTCGTGGGCTAAATAGGAGCCATAGTATGAGCAAAGTGATAAAGCAGTTGGTACATATGATGGCAGTATGAGAAAATGTATCAATTGCAGATGGTTTGTTGTCGGGCGGCATTGCAGTCTGAGTGTGTGTCAGAATGATAATAATAAAAGGAAAAAACACTGTCCTGGTAAGGATAGCAGCCTGGTATCGTCAGTGTCCTCATATTGTCAGTAAACCCCGAAAGTTAACAATAGGGTCCTTACCAGAAACCTATAAATATCCAATCCACAGGCATGCAGTTTCATCCAGCAGACATCCATTGTCATAAAAAATCCAATATTTCAGACACTCTACTGTTACACACAATCCACCGGTGGTATTCAAAGAAACTTGAAATGTATATACAACAATCAAAAGTCAAAGGATCCTGAAATTCAAAATTTTCCTCCTGCCAACCAATCTCTTGTTTCCGGGTGCCCCGGCAGGTCCTCGGGAGGAAACCAGAGCTCCCTCCACCCTCCCCCCCTTGGGGCACAGGCATCATTGAAGACAGGGGCAGAAACGACCCGGCCTGAGGTAGTGACGGACAAATAAAGCAGAGCACCACCTGCCTGCTGAGCTGAGGCAGACCCCTGCCACCCCTTCTGGCCAGATCTCTGTCTCCAACCTCTCCAACCCCACCAGCTGAGGACACTACCGTCACAGCCCCTCCAGCTGAGTCCCTGGACAAACCCACCGGCTGTCCACCAAGACTGTTGTCCCAGCCCCACCGGCTGAGAACAGTACTGGTGCAGCCCCTCAAGGTGTGCCCATGGGCAACATCTCCGGTTGTCCACACCCAAAACACAGCTCTACTGGCTGCAAATATCACCAAGATCTGTTCTCGCTTACGAAACAAACACAAAGAAGCACCACTGTTAACCCAGGAGGAAAGGGGATAGTAAACAAAATGTGAAGAGGGAGAGCAGCAAATTACCACAGAATTCCAGAATCCAACGTGTGGCAGACAGCCACCAATGCAAAATCAGGAGCAACCACCTGAACGGGGGTGGCGTGACGGGCATGCCACCGAAGACATAGGAGAAAGAGAACCAGAAAGAAAATACCACTCTCCTCTGATCTAGAGACAGCCAAAACCTACAAGCAAAGCGAGAGGCGATTAGGATGTGAACGATACTTACCACAGCACTGGCTCCCTTTCCAGGGAGGGCCACTCCGAGCACGGCGGGGAAATCCACAGGAGCCAGGCATGGGAGACCGTCAATCCAAGCACAGTATTCTTCCACCAAGATGTTGAAGCCTCTTTTAGATCAGAAACAAAACCAAAGACCAGCCAGTCCTTAGGGTATAAAGAAAGACAATTTATTTACATGCACAGGGACTGTTGGCTTGAAAGGCCAACTCCAAGCAGTCCAAATTAAGGAAGTCATACCTGATCTTTTATTTCAGCAAACCACAAGGCGTGTTCGTGCATCCCATTAATTCTCAACATTAGAATGTGATCATTTCTTGAACATTGTAGAAGATATTACTGGTAATCCTTTATATTGCACCAAATAAGGTAAGGTACAGTACAGCAAGGAAGTTGCAGAATATAGCCTACGTGCCTCACATTGCAAGGTGGAACTACTTTCCATCTTACAGAGATGACACGTACACAGGATAGTACATTTCTTCATACATATTGCTTCAGCTAGCGTGCAATGATCTTTCACGAGGGCTGTCTTGATAGCAAGTCTTGCATCATAATGCATTCCGAGCAAACAGAAAAGAACAGTAAACAAAGTTCTTCTAGGTCATGAGCTGTTCAACAAACAGGCCTTGTTATCATTGAGTATCACAGGGCCTAGCAGGCCCAAAATGGACTCAAGGTAAAATGCAATTCCACAGGAGCAGGATCAAGACTGATGTGCACAACGGTCTCTGTCCAGAATGGCACAGCTGAAGACAAATGATGGTCTGGACTGCACAACGGGCAATTGCTGGTGGCTGAGATGAATTCAAACATTCCTTCCTCTACCTTTTTATTTTCATGGCGGCATAGGACTCTTACCATGAGGGTAAGACTGCTTGGTTTTGAGTGGCAGCACCACAGCGTGTGAGTGACTGAGTCAGTCCCACACCGACTGGATGGTGTAATCCTGACCTTCTCGGCTAGCTAGCAGCATCTCACACAAACCTAGAAAGTAAAGGCCTGTGTGGTGTTTATATAATATAGCATGTTGTGCTCTGAAAACAGGCCTGACATGATAATATCTTTAGGTTTAGAAGGTTGACTCCATAACTCCTGGACTAGCAATACCAAGTACATTATTTTGTGCAATGACAGCCTTGAGCAGAGCACATAATGAAATGTCATGTAAACAAACTGACAACAATGCTTTCGCAGAAAGGCAGCTGATCAGAGTATAAAAACAACCCTGCTTAAAGCAAGCCATGCTAAAATATAATAAAATTAATGAATGTGCATATCGGTAAAAGGGCACAGGCCGCAGGCCTAGAGCTTAAATAAAAGTGCACAATCTAAGCGCTAAAAGGAACCCACAACACCCTCCTCATTGTTGGTACAAGAGTGCACAGTCCAAGACCTAAGATAACCTATGCAAAAACTACTATTTAAAAGGAAGCTAAAAATATACATAAAAGAGATAAAAAAGTTGACAAGCAGACCAGGCCAACATGTGACCAAATTCAAAACAGGACAATTTAATATTTTCAGAAAAAAGTCAAATGCCAAATTAAAAATAATCATGGTCTCGCAGGATATCTCCAAGCCTATGGATGGAAAGGGAAACCAGAATGGACCACACTTTGCCAGGCGATAAATCCAGTAGTTCATCAGATAAAAGGTGGAAAGAGCACACATATTCTGTTGCCTCGGCATCATGTCTGGCTGAGGAAGCAGCATTTTGCGCAGTGCCAGATGTTGAAGCACCAGAAAATCCACGAAGGGAGGCTCATAGAAGGCATCTTGCAACAACCGTATTATCATTGTGCAGTTCCAGAAATGAACCATCATTGAGAACATCATCAGATTTACAACAATAGATATTGTAAGGCAAGACAAACCTCTAGTGTAGTTTCAAAAGGGCACCACAAGCAGAGAAAGACGGGGGTGCACACAATGGAGAACCAGTTGAAATTGCAGTGACCTGTTCCTGTCTAGTTGTTCCAAGAGTGATGCTCTAAAGTAATGCATCATGCGGTCACGACACAGGTTGGATGGTGGGAGCGCCATCATTTCTCATTATTGAGATGGGACAGCCATTGTGAATCAAAAATAGCAACAGCAGGATACCACTAATTAACGTCAACGTAGTCGTAAATCCTTCAAAAACACTTGAAAAAAGTGAAGGTGTGGATAAAGGTATAACTCCAAAGACAGTCTGGAAAGTGCAGACAAAATTAGAACCTACAGCCTTAAAAAAGTATACAATCCCAGAGGTTTAGAAGCATTAAAGATGCAACTAATTAATTCACCGAAATGCCTTGGAAAGTTGGTATTTTAAAGGGACTGTATCTCTGCAGACAACCTTGCCACATGGAAACCATAGGTTTCATGGGCTGATATGAGAGCCACGTGTTTCTGAAACAAAAGGGCTTTCAGTCTGCTCAGCGTGGCAAAATGTACATTATAAGTAGCAATGTGAGGCCACATATCTGCTGCTCTGATGTCATGCATAGGGGGGAAGCAGGTTCCCGGAACAAGTCAGTTTAGAGACCGAAATTACATAAGGAATGTCAGGTCTCGTCCCACAGCACACCTGTTTGCTCAGCAAGTAACTCCCAGTTGATAGCAACTGAAACACCAAGCAAATCCGCATTTTTAACATCATGCCCAGTAAAATAAGAAAACTTTCCTACATATGTTTAGAACTCCCCACTGGTGGAGTTGGACAATGTTCCCACTGTGTGTAATTATAGACTGTTCTTGGGGTACTAGCTCTGTGCAGAAAATGATGTCTGTAATAGTGCTAACAAAATATTTCCCCATAATTCTCTGTTGTCATATAAATATCCTGACGTTCAAATATAGTATGGTATTCAAGCTTAAAACGCGTAGAACCAACTGTTTTTACATTCCAGTCATCAGAAACTCCAGTGTCATGATATCACTCAATGATCCTTTAAAGACATAAGGAATTTGAATAATTTCCATGGGCCAAAGATATCCAAAGATACTTTATCCCAAACAATGCCATCAGGAACAGCTGAAATGTTCACAAAGGACAAGTCTCTTTGGACATTATGTGATGATAGGTAAGGTTTTAAAACCTCATCCATCAGTTCAACATCAGAGTGCTCAGGAAGATAATGACCATGTATCAGCAGAAAGAAAATGATGACAAAACTGCTCCAAACAGAAAGGCAAGTAAAGTCTGATGATACCATTGGCAAACCAAATAGTTATGTTTAAGCCACATGTAGAGCTTACTTGCGTTTGATACAGGTACTGTAGACGATGCTGAAGAATTTCAAGAAAAGTCGTAAATGTCAGCAAAGTAACCAGAAGCAGTCTGTGCAAAAACTGAAGCCAGTGCAGGTGAAAGGGAACTGGTAGATGTATCCATTGGTGGTTCATAATAAATGGTTTTATCCATTTGTGTTGCATTTGAAGAGTGCAGATTTCAATTTGAGTCATTTCTTGTTGATTAAGTGGTGACAGGAATCAACAAAAGTTCATTCTCCACCCTCCCATGCTCAGGGAAATAATATCAGCATTGTTGAGTGCTTGTAGAGGTGCATCCTGAATAGTGGTGAGAGGGGTACGGGAACTACCCAGGAGTCCTCATAGTCTACTGTGTAGGATGGACTACATGGTGCAATTTAACATTGTCAATCGAAAACAAAACATTTTTCTTTAGAACCAGGCAGCGGTGGTAGAATGACAGATCTGGTACCGTGTGCTCCCAGGACTGGAACTGGTGCTCTATATGATCGGCCAAACTCCTTCTTCACAGGTATTTTTTCACGAACTAGATCCCTAACTTTAGAAATCTTGAATGGTTGGTGGCAAATCCCTCATTCCCAAGGTTGTGGCATGTTCAGATCAATTTTCATCATGGAACTGTTGTAATTTCTGCAAGACAGTGAAACATTCATTTATGTCAAAAGGTGTTACTGCTGCCACTGCGCAAAGGCCATTAAGATCTGGGACATACATAGGTATACCAAACAGGACTTTGTATAGGGACATCCTCCCAAAGACCTCCTGGACAAATTGTTTAGTGCCCTCTGGAATCCATATAGGTGATGGAACCAACTATGACCTGAAGCTAATACTCTAGCTGTTAAGGATTGCTTTAATCTTGGTTTATCTACTCAACAATTGCATTTCCCTCAGGATTATATGGAGACAAGAAATGCACTTGAAGACCCATCATTATCATGGTGTCTCTGAATGCACTGGAGGCAAAGGCAGAGCCCTGGCCAGAGTGGAATGCTGCAACTGCACATGTCTCAATGAAGACTTGCAAATCTTAACAACATTTCGAGCATCAGCCAATCGTTGTGGCCACACCTATAGAAATCTAGAGAATGAATCAACAACGACTAGAATATATTTGTGTGTACCATCGGGCTATAAGGGGCCACAATCGCCCAAGTACGCACATTTCAATGGCTTGTTTGAAACTAATAGAGGTGTCTGAGGTGGGCATTTGATGGTGGACCCTTTAATTGTTTGGCAGATGTCACAACTAAGGACATACTGCTTGGTCTGTATGTATGGACCAGGCCACTAACAGTGTTTCTACAATAGTGAGATGGTAGCTGCCACACCAAAATGGGCAGCAACAACAACTTCATTTGCTGCTGTGATGAGATCTAATCTCTGGTCTTGGTTGGGGACCAAGTGATCACCTGCCCCTGGTACTGTTGTAAAGGCAATGTTTTAGGCACTTGATTGGTTGGAATATTTTGCAGGATATGCTTTTGGTAGGGGCTTGCCATCAGCCGAAGCAGCCAATGTTTCACCATCCAACCTCGTATGGGAGCGAGTAACTGCAGCAACAGAAGCCGTAGCTACTGCAGATTTGGCTACTTCATCAGCCAAAGTGTTTCCTACAACATGTATTCCAACACGTTGATGACCCAATGTATGTACTACATGAGCGTGTAGTAGCTTGTCTTTTAGATATTCTACCTTCCCCCACAAGAATGTATGTTTTATGGTGTTTCCTTTGGAGTCTTTGAACCTATTTAGATGCCAGTAGTGTATGTATCCATTAAAGGACTGGACACAGTAACACGAATCACATACAATCAAAGTAGAAAGTTCAGGATCTGTGTGTTCCAGTGCCAAGACTAGAGCCTTAAGCTCTGCAAGTTGTGCTGTGCAGTCCCCTAGGATTTGCGTGTAAGTCTGTTAAGGGAGAAATTTCCCATCCTTACCCTGAAAACAGCTATGCAAGTGAGCTGAACCATCGGTGAAAATGATGATTTGATATTGATCAAGAGTCAAAATGTTGGTGGACCTAGGGTATTCAAGTTCATAGTGAAGGAATTCTTGGGACTGAAGTTTTGGATCAAAAACAAAATCAACATCAGTGGCAGTCAGAGAGGTAGACACTTGAACCTAACATGGATGTAATGCTTTTGCGTTCGGGAAGCCTGCTTTGGTGACAGCCTCAAGGGCTAGTATTGGGGTATCGACAATAATGTGTTTCTCTTGGGCTAGGTGGTCTCTCCTTTATGACAACCATTTGGACAACAGTCAGTATTTTTTATGTGGGTGCAAAACGCTATTCAGCGTTGGAGTACAAATGAGATTTTTATGCTATTGGTATGGTGTCACCTTCATTGAATGTAACATAGGTGATTCCAATTGCACCAGGAATTATCCGGACTACCAGGTTTGTTTTTTATTTCACATGTGTGCAAGTGCTTTGCTACAAGCATGTCTATCTGTAATGCTCTGAGAATGTGTGCGTGTTATGGTGCCCAATGTTTGCTTGAGAAACCTGGACGAATTAAATGATAGAGTGAGTTTATGCATTGTGCATATTCTGGAATGTAAGTTTTGCCAAAGCTGTAGTTTATTGATGGTGTGTGTTGGT
Organism: Pleurodeles waltl; assembly: GCF_031143425.1. Lineage (NCBI taxonomy): Eukaryota > Metazoa > Chordata > Amphibia > Caudata > Salamandridae > Pleurodeles > Pleurodeles waltl. Next base: position 502,822,278 of record NC_090439.1, read on the forward strand.
TGACATAAGACAACGCCTCAGGATCAATAGCATGCAATATTGATGTCACATGGGCTGAGAACAATCCTGAACTGTTCTTATACCCCTGAGGAAGTCTACAAAATATTCTTTGAGAGCCAAGCCCCATGAAGGCGCTTAAGTCCCTGCTGTCAGATGCTAGATTTTAGCAGAAAAAAACATTACAAATATCCAAGATTGCTTTGTATTTTGTGTGCACTGTGTTGTTAATAAGAGCTGTGCTATGTGAATTTTGTATGGCAAATGTGCGTGAGTGACTGCTTAAGTGTTTATGATCAAAGACTACTCTGTATGAATGGTCCCGCACAGCTATGGGAAACAAAGGGTTAATCATTGTAGATACACAGGGTTCAATTACTCCCGGGTACTCAAGTTGTGAGAGAATTTCCCTCACTGGTGCCCTAGCCTGATGTTTAATGGAATATTGTGGTTGGATCTGTGGAGTGGCGCTTATTGGTATAACGTGGTAAGAAGAATCCCTATCCGATTCCACATGGTTGCGGTACATCGCTGGTGCTTGCACCAATGCCCAATATGCAGTGTAAATTTCCTTGCACTGCATCTGAAACAAGAACTGAGAAAGAAGGCAAAATTACATCTTCATCTTGTGGAAGCGTACAGACAAATTCAGGTTGCCAATCTTTTCCTGCCAATATAATGTCGTAGCTTAGTGTTAGTGTTCCCCAGAAGGTCACTTTGAGGATGCGCTCTATGTTCCCCTCAATTTGAATTCTTAGGGACATATTTATACCCCGTTTGTGCCGAATGTGCGTCTTTTTTTTTTTACATAAATTCAGCGCAAAACTAACTCCATATTTATATTTTGACGTTAGACACATCTAATGTCAAAATATTGGAGTTTGCACCATTTTTTAGATGTGTGATCCTAACTTGATGCAATGAGATGCAAGGTAGGAGTTCCCATCTAAAAAGTGGTGTGAATCCCATAGCCCCATATTTATCCCCCATGCTAAAATGACGCATGGGAGGGAGGAGGGGCTAAATAATGGTGCAAATGTCTAACGTCATTTTTTAACACTAGCCCACCCTTTGCACCGGCTTCCATCATTCCATAAATATAGTGCCCGGCTGGTGCTCAGGAAGCCGGTGTTAAACTTTTTGGTGAAAAACTGTGTTAGTGCAGTTTTGCACTAAAAAGTATAAATATGCCCCTTAATTCTATTATTCTTATATCATCTATCAGTTCTCTCCTGTGCAGCCATTTTCCAGTTTTTGGCACACAGTTTCAACTTATTTACTTACTGTCTTCATCAGGATATATGTAAAATACTGACTGATGTCATAATTCATACATCATACATTTCATATTGTCCTCATAGAGATGGTGTGTCTGCCTTAATTGCATCATTTGTATCATATACTGGGGGTACGGCATATAATAGTGCCAACTTTTCATCTTAAATTAATTCCTCCTTACTTTCTGTATTTTCCATGCACCCATTCAACTTTATTGTACCTAATCGATCCATATCTGTCACATTATTTAATGAGGGAAGATATATAATTCCATTCTAATGCATTTTTTTGATTAAGGTCATGTTTCTTCCTCTCTGTAATGTTGACTGATGTACTACCTATGTTACGTTATGTGTATTTGTGAAATGCACTGCCACCCGTCAGGGTATCCTGGTGCTACATTCCCAAAAGAATGGAAAAATATGAAAACAATGTTCAAACCTTAATAAGTCTCTTAGCCCCTGTCATGCACAGATTTCTCATCAATAATTTCATTGTAAATGTTGCAGTGATATTATCAATTATGTAATTCAAGATATCATTAGTGATGTAATATGTTGGGTAATACTTTATCACCATATGTACAGCATACCCCCTGCCGCAGATGGCCTGTGGCTGTTTGTGGCAGAGGGTTGACTGCAGGGCCTGGCTTGTGGCCCGCCCCTGCAGTCAGCCAACCCCACGCAGAGCATGGCTTTTGGCCAAGCACAGCATGGGGTTAGCAACAGGGAATGGCCATAGGGCTATATGGCCAGCCCACCCGGAGGCAGCTAAGCCCCCTTCAGGCAGCCAACCCCACACTGCGGTTGGCCTTTCATTGTGCGTGGCATGGGGTTGACCCCAGGGCCTGGCTTGCAGGCAGGCCCTGCATCCAACTCCTCCCAGGTAGCCCACTCTACTCTACACAGGTCTTAAGTCATGCGTGGTATGGGGTGGCCGCAGTTCATGGTCATGTGGCCCCTCTTCCCAAACCTTATTAGGCCTCTGGGACCTTATTCCCCGGGGGCGCATGATAATAGAAAAAGGAAGAGGGCTGCACAGCTTCCTCCCCAAGCCTATGTTGACCCCCGGGACCCACCCTAGGGGCATTTTTTTATCATAGGTGGGTGCCCTGGTGACCACCTGGGGCACCTACCAACCACCACATTGGGGGCCGCGAGGGGAGCCCCAGGGCCCTCACAGCCCCAGCTCTCCTTATGTTGCGGGAGCTGCCATTGCTCCCACTTGGAGGGAGCAGCTGTTTTCTGATTGCTCCCTCTGGGCTGGAGCAATGTGTGTTCTGTTTCTTGCTCCTGTCTGGCTGTTCCGAGGGGTCGGCTCCCTAAGACACAATCACTGAGCCGGCCCTGGGGGATGAGGGCCTTAAAGGCTCAGGGCAGCTCAGTGAGGGGTGGAGAGCCTGCAGCCCTACTCCCTCATATTTAGTGTGACAGCCCTAGGGGATGGTGTCCGGTGCCTAATTAGATTCCAGGAGAAGGGCTGCACACCCCCTCCTTTTGTTAACCTCAGCCTGAGGGATGGGGTCCCTGAGGCCTCTCAAAACCTCTAGAGGGGGGGCATGCAGCCGCCTCCCCTTTTACTTACATTTCAGCCCCAGAGGATGGGTCTGTGGGTCCTAATTAGTTCTGGAGGGGTGCGCATGCCCTCTCCCTTAATTTAATTACTCAGCCACAGGGCTAGGGTCCCAGGGGCCTTTTTAGGCTCAGGGAGCAGGGCCACGTGCCCCCTCGCATTTTTAACCTCCGCCCTGGGGGGGCGGGGTCCCAGGGCCTCTCAGAGGCTTGAGGATGGGGACCATACATCCCCTACCCAAAATAAATGTATTTGACCCCCTCCCCAGGTGCTGGCCCATCCATGGGGGGGTCCTTTGACACAAGCATGAAGCCTGTGCTAGTTTTAAAAAAAAGGATTTTGCTGCAGATTCACAAATCCTCAACAAATTTGCGGCAAAATGTTTTTAAAATGTTTTTGTCTCCGGGTGGGATTCCTCTGAGACCCCACCACCAGGCCTTGGGGGCCAGGGTGTCTCTATCCTGCCCACAATGTCTTTGTATGTGTTTTTTAGGACTCTGGACTGAGCCTCGAATCCTAGAATGCATGCCACCACTTCCTGTTGTTAAGAAGCTACAACTTATCGCCTAAAGGTACTTTAGAGCCCGAGTAATAGTTTCTTCAGATAATCATAACTATAACTGCTGAATTCCAATGGTTTGTGTGAATAAAATGTGAACCTAACTGTAACATCCCTGTAACCTTTGTTTTTTTCAGTGAATTTCTATGGGGTGTTTTAAAGTAAAGTAACATTTAATCACGTTAATCCAACCACCAGCGCGCATATCTATATATATATATATATATATATATATATGCTCCTTAACTTCCATTCATTGTATTTTTATTTGGGTGAACCACTTACCAATTATTTTATTCAATCAAACATATATACATATATATATATATATATTCGTAACCAAGTCCCGGAATGCAGGTGCTCCACACAGCGGTCCTGGATGGGCTCCGAGAGGCCCTAATATAGCCTTGAACACTCCCTAAATACCAGGAGAACCAGGACACCTACAATATGAAAATTCAATTTATTTCAGCACAAAATCCAACGCGTTTCGGCAACAGCCTTAGTCATGGATACAACATAACTGAAGTGCTCCACATAAATAACCCAAGTTAGTCATAAAGATAAAAAACAGACAAATCCTAATTCACCCACTAGAAAGCACGTATTTGTGGCGGCCATCTTTAAAATGCACATTCAGTCTTGATACACAGTAGTTAATATCATATAGTTTTTAGAATTCATTCAGTATCCCCCATAAGATTTTGTAAATCAAAAACTTGATCAAAAAGATTCCTCATGATGTTACTCTCCAACAGATAAATACTTGTTACAAAATTACAAAATTATAAAATTATTCAATTATTAAATAGTTCATTTTCTGACATTTGGGTAAAATATCTATATATGTTTTCAAGTTAAAATCCAATATACTTCGTATAAATATTTAGTACTTAAACCCATGTCTAAATTAATACCATTACATCTTGTATTACCCAGATGGGCATATATACTTGCAAGTAACTACTCTGGAGGATATCATGTCATTTCAGATGTTGTTCACAAATAACCTCATTCTACTTGTACATCATGACTTCTTAACCCAAGTGGGTGGACACACAAACTCCATTCTTGAAAAAAACGTACTAAAAACCCGACACCTAATTCCTTAAATTAATAGACATTGAAATATCACCAACACTCCAAAGTGCTATTGTAGTAAAAGGTCACCACATTCCCCCAACATACTTGAAAATATATCAATTACTCTAGATGGATACTCAGCTCTTCACTCGAATTCAACCCTACAGGTTCCAATGTCTCAAACTCAATTATATATTTAGACTCCAAAATACGCAGCGACCTTTCTCTGTTGCCGCCCCTTTTGTTGATCTTCACTTGATCAATGACTACAAATTTCAACAAATTCTCATTACCAAAGTGTTGAGTAAAGAAATGCCTCGCTACCGGGTAGTTTCTGTCATAGTTCTTGATAGCTCGTCTATGTTCCAGAACTCTTTTCTTTGCACTGTGTATCGTACTCCCCACGTACAATTTGTCACATGGGCATATCAGACAGTAAACACAATAAGTTGTGTTGCAGTTGTAATTACCTCTAATTACAAAATTGTCTGTCCTTCCTGGAACATTCAATGTCCTACAGTTGTTACTAGTTCTGCAAGCTTTGCATTTCATACAACAGGCAAAACCTACCACTCTAGTACTTTCCATGTGTCCTTTCAATGTTACATCATTACGACATATCAAATCAAACATATATACATATATATATATATATATATATATATATATATATATATATATGTGTTTGACTGAATAAAGTAATTGCTAAGTGGTTCACCCACATAAAAATACAATGAATGGGGGTTAAGTTGTAAAAAAAAAATAAGTCTAGGAATGTAAAATACAGAATGAATAAAGTAGCATTGTGGAGGTAAATAAACTAAAAAATATAGAATGCATTTCGGTAAATATACACTTTGGCAATCAGTCTACACTTTTTGCATGCTGCGTACAGTTAAAAAATTGTGTATCACGTTAGTTCATAGCCACTGTTTGGAATATTTGGCTTTTTTTATTGGGTCTGACTAACAGCCTCAAAGCTGGTTAGTAAGACAGTTCAGTGGGCTAACATGTTTGCTGTAGAGTTCCTCACAAAACTAGTAGGTCACATGTTCCAATCCCAAAAGAGCTGGCACAGACTTCCATCCTTCCAAGGTCTATAAAGTGTGTACTACTGAACTGAGCAATACTTACAAATGGAAAACAGCACACATTCCAGGATTGCCAGAGTTGGTAAGAGTTCACTCAATCCAAGAGGCTGGATTTTACACAAAAAGTGTAGTAACTTGCATAAACAGTGGCACAAAGAGAGAGAAAGATAGGAGAACTCTTGCACCCTGCAGAGCCATTCCATAGTGGACTAGACCTCAACACAGGCTGGAGGCACGAACAGCAGCTCTCCTTCATTGCATATTGAGCATGGGTAAGACTAGATGGCAGATGGACTGTGGTGCTGTTGAAAACTCCAATCTTCACTCCTTTTTTCTTCACCACTGCTTACCTTTTGATACTTTTCTTGGAGAACCCATTTTAGGATTTCAAAAATCCCTCCTGGATTTCAAGTGTTACACTCTGGTTTAAAGTGATCCTTCACAGTGTGAGCAAATTGAAATTTCTGTGATCATTTTGGGGCATGGAGTGCAAGACTAGGGCGCTCATCCTGGGACAAAAAATACTGCAGTAATTTGGAGTAGGATACATTGAAGCAGGACATGATAGTGTTAACCAATCAAAATGATTTCCCCATGACCACTTTTATCAAAGTTTTTAGTTTAATCTGTAACAGAAAAATCTGAATACAGATACCCCAGTTCTATTGTAGGCGTGAGACATCTACATATATAATTGGAAGTCGTTTTGGGAGCTGAAATGCATGATTTAGGCCCTGATTTATACTTTTTTTGCACCGTCAAAGAGTCATTTTGTGACGCAAAAGCAGCACAAACTTACAAAATACAATTGTATTTTGTAAGTTTGTGCCACTTTTGTGTCAAAAAATGACGCTAATGCAGTGCAAAAAAATATATATATCAGGGCGTTGGGGGCAGATTTATACTTTTTTACGCAAATCTGCGTTAGCGCAGTTTTGTGTAAAAAAGTATTGCGCTGGCTAGTGTCATTCCATGTTTATGGAATGGTGCTAGCCGGCGCTAATGCCCTGTCAGAGTCCTTGGAAAGGACGCTAGCAGGGCTGGCGAGGCATAGGGGAAACCAGGGCTTATGCGCCGAATTATGGCGCTACACTGTTCAGAGTCAGAAAAAATGCCTCTAAGCAGTGTAGCTCCATTTTCTGGTGCACAACCCCCATGGACATGGCTCCTGTCTTAGTAAAGACAGGAGCCATGCCCACCACCCCAATGGCCATGCCCAGGGGACAAATGTCCCCTGGGCATGGCCATTGGGGCCAGCGTGTGCAGGGGGCCCCAAATCGGGGCCCCGAGCGGTGTTGGAGAAAAAAATATATATACTTACCGGGACTTACCTCAGATGGGTCCCCCATCCTTAGGTGTCCTCCTGGTGTGGGTGGGGGTGGGTGGGGGTGTCCCTGGAGCCAGGGAAGGGCACCTGTGGGCAATTTCCATGGTCTCTGACCATGGAAATATGCCTTCAGATCCCCTCAAGCCTGCCCATACCCAGGCGTTAAACAATGGCGCTAAGCAAGCTTAGCCCCATTTTTTAAGGCTCCCATCCCCCCATGTTGGATTTTAGCACGGGGGATAAATATGGCTCAAAGGCCATATCGTCCTTTTCTGGACGGGAATTCCTACCTTGCATCTCATTGACGCAAGGTAGGTTTTCCCGCTCAGAAAACGACGTTAACTCCATAACATTGGCGCTAGACGTGTCTAGCGCCAAAGTATAAATATGGAGTTAGGTTTGTGCTGAATTGGTTAAAAAAAAATTATGCTAATTCAGCGCAAACCGAGTATAAATATGGGCCTTAGTGTTTAAAATTCAACATGTTGATTGCATACATCTCTCTCAGTTAACCGGATCGCTTGTTAAATTTAAACAAAGCTACCATAAGTCTGTATAATAGCTTGAAGTTTGTGTTTTATTGTTGTAGCCTTAATATAACACAAAACGTGCTACATTTACGCCTGTTTTCCTCTAAAGCACAGTTAAGCAGTATGTCATCCTAAATGTGTTAGACTTCCTTATCTATTTGCTGTAATCAGAATATCATATTGTAAGCAAATTGTGACAGGCCATGTTATGATTTGACCCACAATAATCTCAAAAGATTAACTGAAACTGACCACAAAGGTGTGAATTATTTCGCCAGGATCGCAGGGTGCCTTGTGCATTTATTGTATGTTTATACTGTCAAATAAAAGAAATCACATGTTATTGTAACCTCGTTTAGGGTTTGGCCCCACCGAAGAATAGATTTGAGTTGCTCGTACGTCTAAATCAATTAGATTACACTAGCCGACACCTAGTTTAAAGGGCATGCCCCTAGACAGGGTAGTTTAAGTAAATATTTGGTTGACTGTTACACAAATAAATGTGCATTTCCCCATTTTTACATAAGTTGCGATTTGCCTGAATTGACTGTGGTAGTTTCTGAGGCCTGTAATAATCAGTGCTTCTTAAAGTGAAAGTCCGGATTGGAATGTACACCTGTTATAAGTTTCAAATGATATAATGGGTTTAAGGTAATTAGGCCATCAAAAGACTAATGTCATTTTGGAAGGACCTCCCTGATATAATTTAGTTACATCTTTCGACACATGTGCTTGTATCCTGACCTGGACAAGATGTTGGCCCTCACTTCTGTTGCTGCTCTAAATTAGGCTCGCTAAACATGCTTGAATTTGCATATGTCAGTTCGCCTCTAATAGATCTCACTAAGAAGAGAGGCATTTACAAGTGGTCGAGGAAGTACCAGCTGGCGTTTGAGAACCCCATTCAGAAGCAGAGAATGCAGCCTGGTTTGATCCTTCATTATGCACTGAGATTGGGTAACTGCTCCATGTCAAGCAAATTGCATATACCAACTGCAGTCTCACGAACCCAGAAAAGGTATATTCACAATTTGAAAACAAGAGCCTTGCTGGTTTATGAACACTTCCACCTGTTCGTATACAGGAAACCTATTGTGGTCTTCCACGTTCAGCAATCCAAAAGTCAAGATGCCCCTGAGTATAAAAAAGGTGGTTTCTTAGTTTACAAAGTTACGAGTTCAAATTAATTTATCAGACATTGTGGCCCTCATTCTGACCTTGGCGGTCGGCGGAGAGGCGGCGGTCGGACCGCGAACAGACCGGCGGTATTAAAAATGGCATTCTGACCGCGGCGGTCACCGCCGCGACCGACCGCCACTTCCCCACTCCGACAGCCACGGCGGTCATGACCGAGGGGCTGGAGTCTGCGCACTCCGGTCCGGCGGTCGACCCAAGACCGCCAACGGTATCATGACCCTGCTTACCGCCGCGGTTTCTGGCGTTCGGGACCCGCCATGCGAACCATGGCGGTAGGCACTATCGGGGCCAGGGAATTCCTTCCCTGGCACTGATAGGGGTCTCCCCCACCCCCCACTGCACCCCTGAGTCCTCCCCCCACACCCTCCACCCCCCTGCCACCCCCCAGAGGTGGTACGAACCCCCTCCCCACCCCACCCCGACATGCACATACACGCACCCCGACATGCACACACCCCCAACATGCACATATACACACCCCCTACACACACACATACACAACGGGGACACATACCCGCACACATACATGCCGACATGCGCACCCGCCGAACTACACACATTGCCCATAGGCACAGCAGCACTCCCCGCCCGCATGCACGCACTCACACACCCCCTCTACACACTCACACGCACACCCCATGCACGCACACATCACACAACACCCCCCCACCCCCTCCCCTCACGGACGAACAACTTACCTTGTGCGTTGGTCCTCCGGGAGGTGACAGGAGCCATGGGGAGGTGACCGCCAACAGAAGACCGCCAACAGAAGACCGCCACACAGAAATGTGGGTCGTAATTCTGTGGGCGGTGTTCTGCTGGCGTGGCGGTGGAGGTTGACCAGTCTCCACTTTCCCGCCGACCGCCAGTGTGGCTGCTGGCGGTTTTCCGGCGGAACGCTCCCAGCGGTCAGAATGCGCACAGCGGCATACCGCCGCGGTCGGCGGTCTTCACCGCGGCAGTAACTCGGCGGTCTCGCGAAAAGACCGCCAAGGTCAGAATGAGGGCCTGTGTGTCAAAGTAAAACTCTGTTATACAATCTCTGGCTGCTCTCAGTGACACACAAAGATGAAGAAATCTAAAACACATACAAAAGAAACACAGGCACTCCCACCTAAAAGATCTTAAAGCTTTCAGTGTGAACACAGCGAATTGGCAAAACATCACAATGATCTCATTCTAAGTCTCATTCTGAGAGGGACTTCTTTAATCATCACAAAGGCCATCAACACCAAGTTGTGAGCCTAGCATATGAGGACCCAGAGCAGTGCTTAATTTGTAAACACAAAGGTGCCGGTGCCCAAAACCCTCCTCTTAAACATGCGGCTGCTGTAATTAAATGTGTGAACATGGAATACTGAGGCGGCGTAGTCCTGAAGCCATCTCAGGCCTCTTCAATCCATATAAAGCCACTCGTTGCCCCTTCAGCTCACTCTTGAAGCTTTTCACTTTCTCCCTTTGTGACTCTTTTTCGTTTTTCCCGTCACCCGTCTTTCCTATATGTCTTTCGCTCGCAGCAAATGCTTGAGGCATAAGAATAAGCCCCGGCCCTCAGAAACAAGTGCCGGTGCTCAGCAGCGGAAACAACAAGCACAAATTAAGCACTGATCCAGAGGCTTTAAAGCCACCAAACACCCACTATGGCAAAAGGACTAATTTCACTTTCTTAAGGAAGAGCTAGAGAAACAAGGGGAGAATGCCGCTCTGACAAAATCTAATAAATGACAGCATCATTGAACCCATTCAAATGTCCACACTACTGAAAAGCATCTAGAAAGAAGTTGCAATTGACTTGTCAGGCCTATTTCCACAAGGTAACATCTGCTACAAGCAACAGATGAATGCTCTTGTTTTCCAGACATAATGAGTGTTCCTGCACTGGCACTGACATTGTCATGCCTTAACTGAATAAAATGTTTTACACATTTGGCATCACCTCCACAGTAAAATCTGACAATGGACTCTACTTTTGTGAAAAGGAATTCAAGGTTTTCTCTGAACATTAGCAAAGCCACTAAGTCCTCCATCCCAGAGACTCTCTATCTATCCTAACATGTCTACTAAGATACTTTGCATAGCACAACTGCAGCCTCACCTCCAGAAATCATTTTCAGAAGAAAGTTCAGACCCAAAATACCGCATCTCACAGCAGAGCCTAATCCATGACTACAAGGGGAAATAAGTGGTGATTCAGTAAGACAGGAAAAATGAATTCATATGCCAAACAAAGGAGAAGAATTTGACCTCATTTGCCTCATGAGATAGTACTTGTCAAATTCAGAGGCATTTGCAGGAACTTCCTGAACTTTGACCCACAGCCCCATCTGATCCAGACATCAAAGGATCTATGGTCACAGCATGTCAAGATGACCATGTCATAACCCGCAGCTCCTCGAATTTTCACAATCTGAAAGGTGACCCTTGTTAATGGGCTTCAACAAAGAAACTCAAATACATGCATGAACTTCAAAGAAGAATATGCAGCTGACATGAACCATTCCAGCGACACTGGATCTACCCCTGCTGATCAGATGTGGATCAGTGAATTGAATGGTCATACTTATGATGCCACAGAACCTTTTTTACTTATTTCTCCTTCTGCTTTCACTTCAATATCTATCCCCTCTTTAGTATCTGGTCGTCCTCGATATTACTAAGGACAAGAAGTATTTACTTGATGGGAAATGGTGTCCTCGACTTCTGCCTAGCCTGGGTGTCATTTCTGACTCACACAGGGCATGTTTTCCACCTGCGGAAAATGAAAAATGTGGGGCAAGGGCAGGGAGCACAGTTGTGCGTAGTCCGCCTAGTGAGTGGTGGTCATAGTACACATCCTTGATTGGTTTGTTCCCAAGGATGCATTCACTCAAAGACTTCCAGGACTTCTAGAGGCTCCTGTGCAGGTTTAAAGATGTTCATCTGTTTTCCGGAAATCATCTGCTAGTGGGGAAGACAGACTGAAATACATGAAGAGGGGAAGAGAGGAGTTCCAGACCATCACACGGCCTCCTTAGTAATACAAGTAGGGAAAAGGAGACATTAATGCTAGCCTGCTGCAAGATGATCTACTCCTGGGTGGGTAGGCAGTAATCAATGGATCAGACGACACCAGTGACAAGGACAACTGAGAACCCAAAGGAGTCCCCTGGCCCTACTGGACAGAGTTTTATAACACTGTTTGAAGACAGGTGAAGTAAATGTATTTTTAATGAAAGTAACATTTTCCATTCACAGGTATTAGGTCAAAGAGATAGCTTGTACACATGTTGTCAAGTCTGTTTCCTGCGATTTACAAGTAAATGTTTTTTGTGTATGTAGGAAGCTGGCCCTGTATATACTATACCAAAGTAAGGTGTAGTGTACACAGAGTCCAGTGGATCCCCAGAGGCCTTGCAGAGGCTAAAGTAAATAATACTATTGCTCTCATTTGGGTTAGTGTGGTCGAACAGTTAGGCTTATTAGGGGGTTGTGCTCAGCATTTGTTGTATACACACAGGCAAGAAATGAGGCACACACTCAATGACTAACTCCAGGCCAATTGTTTTATGTATCAAATATATACTTTGTCACTTTATTTCTAGAAGCAGAAGAATCTTTGTTGCAGGTAAGTACAGTGTCAAGAATGTATCACTTTCAAGTCTCAAATGCACTTTGTTGAGAATTCACAGATAAAGAAGTTTACTGGTAAGTAATACTTTTCAGTTTCAAAAGTGGACACGGTGCAATTTCTCATAGAAAGCAATGCCTTCCTAGGGGAGAAAAAGTAACAACACAGTTCACAGGTAAGTACTTAACTTACGATCCCAGTCTTCGGGGTTTAAGGTATCCACAGGGCAACATTTAGGAAGACACCAAGAGTGCACCACCAGCAACATGGGGCCGGCCGGGTGCAGAGGTCAAAGTTGGTGTTGGGCGCCCAATGGAATCCTGGCGCTCAGAAAGAAACAGCTTGCAGGTAAGTACCCCTACTTCAGGGTACAGACCTGGGAGGTTTCAATCAGCACCAGGACGGTCACAGGTCAGCACCAAACACACACCCTCAGTGGCACATGGGCAGCCTAGTGCAGAGTGCAAACACAGTATTGGGAGCCCAATGCTTTTTAATAGGGGAACCCCCGGGGATCACAAATATGCTGCAGGCGTTGTCCAGGGAGTTGACTGAAGAAAAACAACTGCTGGACCGGTAACTAGACAGCCCACTGGATTTTGATGGACCATTGGTTGGGTTCCCCAAGGCCAGGGGGCTGCGGGTGCACGGGTACCTTTAGGCATCGGGAAATCTTCACCTGAACAGGTTGCAGTCCGGTGGGGGGGTCCTCTGAATTTAGGCTGCAGGAGTCATCCTGTTGGTCAGGAGGGGTCAACCCAGGGTGGACTCGAGGTCAGAATTGCCTGGGGACCTTCTCTAGATCAATGGGCCACCTGAACACCGGCTGTGGGTGTTGGATGCAGAGTGGGCAGGACTCGTGGATCCAGGGCGGCACTGGAGTCCTTCTGGTGAGTTTCTTTGTGAACAGGGCTGCTGTCCTCTAGACATCTTGGTCCCTGGGTAGGCAGACAGTCCTCTGGGGATTTGAAGAGGTCACTGGTTCTGCAGGACAAGTTGTCTTCTTGTTACAGGATTCTTGAAGCTGCAGACAGGCTGGTAGGGCTGGGGCCAAGCCATTTGTTGTCTGGAGTCTTCTCTGCAGGTGCGGCTCTTTAGTGCTTCTTCTTCTTGTTAGGTCGCCAGGAATCTGAAGAGCAAGATTTCAGGGGTGCCCCTAAATACAAAATTTGGGGGCATTACAGGGGACAGAGGGCAGTAGTCAGTGACTAATGTCCCTGAGGGTGGCTACACCCTTCCTGTATCTCCTCCCTTTGGGGAGTGTGGCACATTCCTAACCCTATTGGCTAACTCCCTCCAAAGTAAGAAGGAGGATTCTGCCAGGAGGGGTTCACCTCAGCTCTGGGCAGCCTAGGGGCTCCCAGCTGGGATGGACACTCCTCCTGGTGTTTATTAATTTTTCCCCTGGACCTGCTGCCAAAAGTGGGTCCGGGTCCAGGGGGCAGGCATCTGCACTAGCTGAAGTACCCTGGGGCAGTGTAACAGGAGGCAGGAGCCTTTGAGGCTCACCACCAGGTGTTGCAGCTCTTGCAGGGGGCCCTGTGAAGAACCTCCACGCAGACCAGGCTTTGTTCCTGACCCCAGGGAGCACAAAAGCTCTAACCCCATGGGTGAAATACAGGGGGCATCTCTAAGATGACCTCTGTGTGCATTTTTCAATAAATCCAACACTGGAATCAGTGTGGGTTTATTGAGCTGAGAAGTCTGATTCCCATTCTTCAGTGTAGTCATCAAGGAGCTGTGGAGTTTGTAATGAGAAACTCCTAGCCTGTGCACTCAATATGGCCACATTGCACTTACAATGTCTAAGAATGGACTTAGACACTGTAGGGCCATATTGCTCATTGCTCATTCAGCTATGCCCTCACATGTGGTATAGTGCACCCTGCCTTAGAGCTGTAAGACCTGCTAGAGGGGTGACGTAGCTATGCCACAGGCAGTGGTTTGTGATTTGTGGGCTGGCACCCAGGGAGGGATGCCATGTCCACTTTACCTTTTTCCCCCCACCAGCTCACACAATCTGCAATGGCAGTGTGCATGGGCTGGGTGAGAGGTCCCTTAAGGTGGCACCATACATGCTGCAGCCCTTAGGGACCCTCCCTGGTAACAGGGCCCTTGGTACCACTGGTACCTTATACAAGGGACTGATCTGTGTACCAATTGTGGGAACAATGGTATAATTTAGGGAAAGAACACTTGTGCTGGGGCCTGGTTAGCAGGATACCAGCACACTCTCAGTCAAGTTGGCATCAGATACCAGGCAACAATTGTGGGGGTAACCATGCCAAAAGAGGCACTTTCCTACAGTGTAAGGTGGAAATTGCATCCTCTGTACCAAACACGAATTCCAGACAAGGAAAAAAAATACATCCCCTCACCGTGCACTTCTCATTTTCAACAGACAAAAGCTGTGGCGCCAGATTACGACCAGGCTGCATCCAGCGTCAAATAAATGCAGGTATTTGTTCCTCAAACCAGTGGAGTACCGGCACTTTTTGATTTTTAGTGGGAGAGTACCTGCACTTCTTGAGAAAAACATAATGCTTTTAATTGGAGAGTACCGGCATTTCTCAGAAATAAGCAGGTACTCTGGTACAGAGTACCTGCACTTCTATGTTTCCATTTCAAGCACTTTCAACCTATCTTGCTTGGCTGACTGATTTGAATACTGGTTGCAGTCATCACACAACTCAAGCGAATATATATATATATATATATATATATATATATATATATATATATATAACAATGCAACTGGACAGAAACATTTAAAAAGCGCTCTTAAAACACTTAGAGATACTGCAAGGTTGATCTACAAGACCTATGATTGGAGTAAGAATATGAAAAAATACCTTAGAAAACAAAATGTTAAAAGTATTACTCCACAAAGAACTAAGACGACTTATTTTCTCTCCAAGACGGTTGCTCAGTGAAAATCCCCACGATTAAAGAGCAATATTTTGAACAGTCATCTTGAAAAATGTGCTGTAGCTTCTTTCCATTTAAAGAAACGTTATTTATTTTATGGAATAGAAAATACAACGTTGCTTCATAACGCATGGAGATAGCGCCATCTGCCGTTTCTAGGTGTTCTTTTTTATTTATGGGTTAGTAAAGATTTTGTTAACGGTAAAGAAGGTTGGCTATCGAAATAACTAACGTAGGTAAGATGGCATCAAAGTCATCAACTGCCAGGGTTGTGTTGCCGCTGTTTTTCATACATGGAACGCATGATCGCAAACCAGGAAAATGCAAATTAATATTTATTTATTGTACGTATAGTACATACTGTTTTACGCGTGAGCTTCAATACAACTCAACCGAAATTAAAACAGGAGAAGACATTCATAACATATAGCAGAATAAGCCGTGCTTTAAATAAGCAGATACTCCCCGCGACTGAGTACCTGCACTTGTTTAATTTGAAATGGAGGGTACTTGCACTTCTCAGGGCTGCTGCAATACATCTAATGGGAGAGTACCTCCACTTCCCAGCACTGCTGCACATGGATATCAATTCACCAAATTCACACTTACACACACTCTCTCACATAATCACGCAAGCACGCACACAACATGCATTTATAAGCATTTTTACTTACCTCAGCTGCCATGGGAGGACATATTCAAATTTTTATGATACCAATAGTAAATAATAGTTTTATTATTCACTATTAGTGTAATAAAATATTTTTTATTATTCACTATTAGTGTAATAAAAATTGTCAGAAAACAAAGAGAGCGGAGCCCCAGCTGACGTCCATAAGGAGGAGCTGCCTCTGTGTTCCTGGCACTGAATTTGCCACCTCTGAAGCCAGGGGTCGCTGCGACTCCTAAATGACGTCCATGCTGCTGCAATATATTTAATGGGAGACTATGGCACTTCTCAGGAGCAAATAGGTACTGTAAATAGTGAGAACCTGCACTTTTACATTTCCGTTTAAAGAACTGGGAATAAGATTAATTGAAACATTAGTCTGTTGCAAATCTCTGTAATACTTGAATAGAAGACGAAATATCAAGGAAATATAAAGGAGGTGCAGTTCCATCGAACTGCCAAAGAGTTGCTCTTGCAGGCGCCATCTGCAAGTCCTCGGATAGTCATTATGAATAAGGAGGTCATGGAGGTTCAGACATTGCAGATGAAGAGGAGAAAGCATCTGCAGTGTCCATCCGTGGTGGTGAGCCGCACTAGAGTTCTAGGTCACTGCCGACCTCAGACCTATTGTCTGCAGTGCTTGTCTCTCGTGCCGTAAAGTTTTTGAAGAAAGATGTGTTCCTCGTCACTATTCCTGTCCTTCGTCTGGCAGTCACCGTAATACCCTGCACACGAATCACCTCCCATGGAGAATCTCAAATAGAATTTGAAACTTACTGGTAGGGTGCCTGTCTTTCATCAGTAATAGATCTACAGTACCAATGATAGGCTGCCGGCCTCGATGTCGAGTGCTGCATCAGTCATTTTTCCTTTTCGAGCATGCCAGGGTGATTTCTCCATCAGGGGAGTCAGTTGTCCAAAAGTCACTAATCAGTCAAACCTAGCCACAGCTCATTCATACTTAGGTGGCATGAGGAGTCTGTTTGCAGGCCTGGAAGAAAGCAGGTAGCCCATTTCATGTCTACCAGGAGCCATGGGCAAATGTGATGGATTTGATAACTGTCCTCATAAATCATTCAGCTTCTTCATTATCCCACAGCCACCTTGGTGTGATTCTAAGGTGGTTGATACATAAAGATGCTAGATACTCTGAGAAATGTTGATCCGTAAAAGGAAATCCATTATTTGTTCTGAGCTCCTTAATTACCCACTGGGTGGCCGTCATATGTTTTAGTTGTAGAAGTAGCCCTTCAGAAGTTGTGGACTTTTGGATCTCTTACTCATGGGTGTCAAGGGGTCCCTTCAGTGATTACAGTAGCAGATAGTTCAGGGAGACTGGAAGCTTGGCAGTGAGAACACTCTCTCTTGGTGCTTTCTACTATTTATTGTAAACCGGGGAACCAAGCTTTACTGCTGTTAGAAATTGGGTCTCTAGTTGGCAGAGGTATGCACCCCGTCCAAGTAGGGACCACAAGCCTAGTCAGGATAAGTCACAACACAACCTAAATTGTACTGTGCTCACCCTCTGGTATCTTGGCACAGAGCAGGCGAAGGCAATGTGTTGTATTTGTGCAACAACTCGCACAGTAACACAGTAAGAACACAACAAACGTACTCCACGCGAGTTTAGGAAAATACACAATATGTATCTGAATAAAATAAGACCAAAACTACAAAAATCCAATATGCACAAGTCTAGTTATCACTTTTTAATGGTTTAAATGAGTCTTAATCAATTAATGGTTTTATCCTTTTGACACACAGTACTTGGGATGCGTAAAAAATAACGAAGCAGAGGGCCAAAGAGGAGGAGTTGTGTCGGAAAGTAAAGCAATGCATTGGTATTTCCAGCACAGCAAAGGCGATGTGTTGTTTATTTCCACACAGCAAGGTGAGGCGTTGATTTTCTGGGAGCACAGTCTTAGTTCCTCACTGTGGTGCAGGGACATTTTGACACCCAGGGATGATGCATGAAAAATCCAGAGCATGCTGGTAGGATGGAGTAGGCACTGCGTCGATCTGGTAGGCGATGCAGTGACTTTTCAGCCAGGAGGCAGGTGCTGTGTCAATTTTTGCAGGCATTGCTTTGATTTTCCAACGTGCTCACATACCAAGACATAGACCACATATCTCGTATTGCAGTTGATGAAATCTTGGATCCTATAACTTTTGCTACCATTAAAGTTAAAAGTATAGGTCTTATGTAGAGCCAAATGACATTTATGTTGCATCTGCTGCAATTGAAAAAACCTTTAGGTTTTTCTAGTAGCCAAGTTAATGGTTTTTCCTTGAGAGGTGGTAAAAAGCTCTTGCATATTAAGTCCCTGATGGTAGTACCTTTTTTATGAATCATGTGGGGCTTCCTGGATAGTATGTGTTTTAAGGTGTTGTCAGTGTGTAAGACATTCCAATGTTTGAACAAAATCTTATAGATGTCATGGCTATTTTGACTAAATGAAGTGCAAAATGATATCGACCTTTTTGGTGTGACATTCTTATTTCCCCTATTCCTCAAAAGTACTGATCTTGGCAACTTGTTAAGTTTTTTTCTTGCACTGTTCAAAGTATGCCTAGAATAACCTCTCTGGGTAAATCTGTTCTCTAATTTAGTCAGTTCTATCTCACAGAGCCTATCATTGCTGCAATTCCTCTTTACCCAAACCATTTCCCCAAAGGGGATAGCTGTAATTTGTGTAGTTGGATGGGCACTCTTAGTATGTAACAATGCGTTACAGGCAGTCGATTTGCGGTGTAGGTTTGAATATACACAGTTGTTCTCTACAAATATTTCCAAATCTAGGAAGTTAATCCGATCTTTACTGTATTCATATGTCATATTGATGTTGAAGTCATTGTTGTTAATGTGATGAATAAGTTCAACCAACTGTGATTCATCACCAGTCCAGATCATGAGTACATCGTCAATGTACGTTCCCCAAAAGAATATGTGTTCCATCAGATTGGGAGGGCCGTTCAACCATAGATGTAATTTTTCAAAGAGTCCCACATATAAATTTGCGTACGAGGGCAAAAAGCGTGAACCCATCGCCACTCCTTGTGCCTGTTTATACCATTTGCCTTCGTGAACGAACACATTGTTCTCAAGTATAAATCAGATCCTGTCCAACTAGCATGTTAGTATGTTCCAAATAGGAAGCCGATCTATTTGCCAAGAAGTGACAAATAGCTTCAAGGCCTCTGTTTTTCAGCATACAAGTGTAGAGGGAACTAACATCTAAAGTTACCCACATCATTTCTGGAGACCATGTGATGTCTTCTAGTTTTGTCAGAACATCACGTGTGTTTTGTAAATACGAAGGGAGGTTTTTAACAAAAGGTTGTAGAAAGCTGTCAATATATTTGGATAGGGTTTCAGTGGGCGAATCCAATCCCGATATGATGGGTCTTCCAGGTGGTGCTGTCTTATGTTTATGTATTTTAGGGAGTATGCATATACAAGGTGCCTTTGGATATGCATTGAAGATGTATTTGTATTCAGCATCAGAGATTAGGCATTGTTCTAACCAGTTACGTAATAATGCCTCTTTTACAGGATTAGAGGATCTGAGTTAAATGTGTGGTATTTATGTTTGTAATTTGACATTGTTCTGACATATATGTTTCATTTCACGATTTTCTCTTTGCATGTATGTATGATATATTGGCATTTTTTGTATTAAACGTGTAATTGTAATAGTATAGTCTTGGAACCATCATATACCAATGCTAAATATATATTTTTTTGACTATACTATGTCCATTTACTAAACTTTCCAGTAGAATTCAAGATTTCATGGATACAACTAGAAATCTAACTTAATTTAACTCTTCTAAGTGTGCTCCGTTCTCAATTCGAGTCATGGCTCAGTGTACTGGCCTGTTTATTGATTGCTACCTTTTTTTGTTTTGTGCCCTCATACAGTGAAGATGCTGCCCAGAAAACGTGAGGCAAGAAATGCCGGGATCGAGAGACTGTGTGACAGAGAGACGAGGAGCCAAATTGAGGATCCAAACTGAGGAGCTGAGAGAAAGGTAATTTGTGCCTTGAAATATACTGAGCAGAAATGGGAGCGGGTTGTGGAGCGTGAAATGTGGGGAGTGGGGAACAGAGAGCAGGAAGAGAAACACTGGATTAAAAAACTAACCAGGAAGGAACTTAAAGCCAAGCGCGGCTACTATCTAGAATGCAGTATTTAACAGTGCCGCATCCAAAAGGACTGATAGATCACGCATGAGTATGTACTTTCACGATGATTCGTGTGTGATGTTGGCACCCATTAATGTAGGGGCCAGGACGCAGAAAGCGAATATCGATCCCCACAAAGGTATGCATAAAAAACAAAACACTACGACCAAAAATAAAAACACCTACTGATAACAGAGAATAGTGGGAGGCCTAGGGAGTAAACTATTCAGGACAGGGCCTCCTTTCCAGAAAAGTGCCACCTGCCCTCACGACCCATGCACCATACAAGCACAAGTCAAGCACATCGCAACACTGCAATAGGACTGCTCCCAGCCCAGTGGAGCTGGCATCTACTGACAAGTCTACCTTCAGAAGGATCAAAGTACTGAATAGTGCATGCTTCTTTTGTTGCATGAAATCATGTTTCTTTTAGTCCTGTTCCAAGTGGATGTGGACTTTGTTGGCTCTCTTAGTAGCTCCATCTGAAAAGTGAGATTCTTGATGGACCTCCCACAAGATGCATCCGTGCCAAGAAAGTTTCTGACTTCTAACACAGATGTGGGATGAAGTGCTAATTTAATGTCCTCAACTTTGGCCGGGTGAGCATCTATTCGTTCTGCCAAGAACCAGTACCCAAGGAAGCTGATGCCTGGTTTGATAAACTTGCTTTTCTTGCTGTTGATCATGAGACCACAGTCTTCCAGTCTTTCAAGAGTGCACCGTGCCTAGAATGATGTTTGGTGAGAGCTTTAACATGTACAAGAATGTCACTGCTGAAGATAGATACTGAATTTGACCCTCTTGAATTGAGATTGTAGAGAAGGTTGTGACGTACCTGGATTTTTGATCTAACAGAAGTTGATTGTATCCAGAATGGAGGTCCATCTTGTAAAACCAGTAAGCTCAGTTTTTTTTCTCCAGCTGGACATTTACATTCAGTCTGAGATGACATTTTCTTTTGATTGCTGCATTCTGGAGGTACATATGTACCTAGATGTACATAATTGGGTTGTAGGGGCTTTTGATCAACAATGATGAGTGATACCTACAGTGTAAGCTCTCCTACACATTCAGTTATGTCGTTTCTTTCAAGTTTAGGCAGTTCAGTCTCCATTTTTGGTTGTTGACCAAAACATGAAGGTTAGGTTGGAAGGAGTAGTCTGTATGCAGCCTCGCTGCGTGCCTTTCGTTCACCCAGTGCCACTGAACAGGTCATCACATTCTCTCCCCAGGTCATTGAAGTCATTGGTGTGGATGCTGTATACAAATTGCTTCCGACAGAGTTGCTTGGCGATTGACAACTTGCAGATGTTCCTGTTACTTCTTGAGTGACATATACATTTGCAGTGACAAAACAGTTGTCATATGTTAGTATCATGGTGAAAAAGCCTCTTAATGACAGTGGCGACTTGTTGCCCCATCAGTAAAGATGGACTTTTGTGAACCTGAGGTTTGCTGAATGCTTTAGAGAGGCAAATTGTGATTCAGCCATAACGTTTATGAATGCATCTGTGTCAGCTGGAACAATTGTATGCCCACCCACATGCCACCGTTAAGAGCAGCCGAGTTTGTTGCCTTATTCTATGTCATATTCCACAATTACTATTCCTACATTTTCTTCATCATCATAGAAGTCTTCTGCAGGAAACTATAGATTGTGAGGTGTAAAGGTGTTACAGTCCTTTTTGGGTCCCATTGGTTGGACCAGAGGAACATTAGACCTTTCTCAAAATGACTGCGTTTGCTACAGGCTGAACATTTCTTCCCTTAAGAGGGACTATCACCCATGTGCTAGAATGTTCCTCCACAGTGTCTAGTCTGGAAGGCCTGCTTTAACAGTGTGCGTGGTGTGGCTTTGAAGCGAGTGGAAGCAATAGTTACTTGATTTACTGTTTCTGTTTTCATGGGTTGATTGACGTCTGCTTTGACTTGCCACACTATAGAACTGGAAAGCCTCAATGATCAACCTAGTGTCAGGATGTCTAGGAAAGAGTTGTCCAATCCTCTTGTTGTAGCTTTAGATAGGCACATCCTTAAATTAACTGTGTACAGATCTCCTCTTTTGGGAAGTTCTTTGAGCCTGGTATGGAAGGCATACACTGATTCGTCAAGGCCTAGTTTTGCTTGGCACAGCAGCGTTTTCTCATATTCTGTGTTTGCTAGCATAGTAAAGCGGCAGTGGCAGAAGTGAATGGTGGCACAGATAAACAATATAATGACACAAGAACATTGTGTCTAAAATATCATCTACAAAAATAGTGAATTTGCATTAGAATATTGCCACAAAAATATAAAAATATCAAAAAGTATATATATATATCTATATCTATATATATATCTATATATATCATCATAAGTACATTTGTTACAATATTCAAATAGAAAACAGATAATATATTTGAAATTAAGTAGTTTTACCCAGTAATGTAAATAAAATATATACATATACTTGTATGTATGGAACAAATGCTCTTCTCTTCCTTGTATTGCTCCCTGATAGCTCTGACAAGACCTGTGTGCACAGAACAGAGTGCACAAGGGCATAGCTTTGGTGGGGAGATGTTTGGGGTGTTACAATCCTATAAAGAATGTATTCTGTGGTAAGTAGTTGGGTACAGTGGGTATGGTGATGTGTCTATTGGATTTCACCTGGGATTTTTACATGCTCACACTGACAAAAACACACACTCTCTTTCGCCTCTGTTTCAAAGGCCTTAAAAATATTATTTAGTTTGAAAAATGTTGTGTTTAAGTGCCCCTAACAATTCGCCCTCCTCTCTCTTTCCACTGCAGCTTAAGCTCCCCTCATGTTGTGTTTCTCATATAATGTGTTTTAACAAGATATCCCAGCTGGATTTTTGAGACATCTGAACCTCACAACCTCCTAATCATACTGACCAAGCTACACCCCTGAGTGTGTGAGGAGCCCTGTATAAACTCATCATCATTCTGTCATATCGAAGCACAGAAGTAGGCACACTCTAGAGTTGCATTATGAAAGCAATGTAGTTAAGTTACAACAAAAATACCCTACGTGTTTCGGCCAGATGGTCTTGGTCACTGGTCCTGTGATGTTCTCAATACAAGATGTGGCTTAGTTCTCCTACCTGTGAGGTCCCTTTCTGTTAGCATCATGGACAAGGGGCCATTATTTCACTATTTTTCATCACGTTCATCACACCTTCCTTCCTTTGTTGTCCCAGATTTTTGCTCCTATATGTTCTGTGATTACTTCTAGAGTTTTTCGCCTTTAGTTTACTTGGCTCTTTACTCGTTCCAGATGTCAGGAAGAGTTTGGCGCCTTGCTGTTATTATTTAATTAATCTGCAACGAAAAACTACAAGACTGCCAAGGAGTGTTTTTTTACTCCTTTGTGTGTTTTTTCTTCAAACTGTGACCATCTTAAGGAGACATTTGACTCTTTTAATGTACACTATTCTGCGCAGGGTGGCAATATTGCTAATGGGAGGAGCTGCCCTTTGCTTAGACAGCCAAGAAGGTGACTAAACAGACCTTTGAGGAGACACTTAACACCTTTACACCAAATAAAAAAAGGGTGCTTTCTGGACCAAGAGCTACTTTTCTGCCACATTTGGTGTAATTCTGTCCAGTGGTTCAGGCTATAGTTGTGCCTAAAATCCATATGGGAAATTGCATGGGGAAAAAGCATTTTTGGACCCCCCTTTATCTCGGCCCCCACTTGACAGATTACCCTGAAACTTTCAAGACAGCAGCTGAACTGACTGGTGTACCAGTTTTGAAATATTCATGAAGATTCCTCAAACGGCACCAGAGTTATTTTTCCTATGGAAACGAGGTCCTAACAATAACTACCTACTGATGACCTCCAGTAAGTTGTTTATATATATATATATATATATATATATATATACAGTATATATATATATATATATATATTGCAAGCAGTGGTATAACCAATGTCACATCTCCCTCAGGTAAGCAATGTAGGTATTGATAAGTTATAGTAGATTGCTCGACGAGTGAGAGCACTATACCACCAACTCAGTGCTATAAGGAGTGAAAGATAATCTCACATGAACAATAACAACAAAATACCCAGAGCAGAACAATATTATTCATAGGTCATTGGTAAGGAATCCAGTAACACCAATAAATCCAGTTCACTTGAGGAAACAGTAGAGAAATTAGATGTTTCATCCATAATGAACAGGCAGTCGGCACGTGTTTCGTCTTAAACGACTTTTTCAAGGGAATATTTGCAGTGGAAAAAGCATGGGGCATAGTAATTGTGTGAACTGTATTACGATGGTCAATAATAATAAAAACACTCAGCAAAGAAAGAGTGGGGACAAGGTACAGGCTCCTACTCGCACATCAAATCTGATGAAGGAAATAGGTATGGCAGACCGAAGTATAAGGGAAAAGCATCATTCAGAGAAATGTGCGTAGGAAACAGATAATGAAAGTGGGCGACTGCTTTGACCATCCAATTCCTACGCACGTCAGCAGCAGTTTACTAGAGAATCTTATCACAGTTTCTCTGAATGAAGCATGAGCGGAAACATAGCTTTAGAAAAATGTGCTTTGGGCTGCCTGAGCAAGAACTGGCTAAAAACCACTTCTGTCACTTATCACACATCCAGAGCTAGACTGCTTTTCCTTGGATAGGAGAATTAGGCCCTTATTACAACCCTGGCAGTCGGTGTTAAAGTGGCGGTAATACCGCCAACAGGCCAGCGGTAAAAAAAATGGGATCACAACCATTGCGGAAACCGCCATCATATATAGCCACTTTAGACAGGCGGAAGACAATGTACCGCCCACCCCATTACAACCCGCCAATCCACCAGCTTTTCTGGGGTGGTACCAAGGCTATCAAAAGCGCGGCAGAAACAGTGTTTGGAAGGGAAACCACTCACCTCTCGACACTCAACGAAGAACCAGGAAGCCATTGAGCCCGAGTTACAGGTCCTCCCCATGCTGGTGTACCTCCTCATACACCAGGAATATCAAAGGTGGCGGCGACGACCATGGTGAGTACTGCACCTAGCACACAGGGGGGGGGGAGGGAGAGACACACACACGCAACACCCCCACCCCTACCCTCACCCACAACACTATACACACAAACACATGCAGCAACATTCCATTTACACCCCGAGACCCCCTGGAAGAACGCAAGGACAAAAGCAATTGAGTTAAACAGTGATATTTTAGAAATAGGCAGATATACGTAACGATTCAAAAAACAGTATTCACAAAAATATACAATATGTACATAAGGGCGTACATTGTCTTATGCAAACGTCTGTGGCCCACTGGGCCAAAAATCATGGCCCAAACCCACACTTGACTTCTGCCTCTTTACAGAGAGAACACTGCAAGGGCATCAGGTCGAAAACACACAGGCACCTCAGAGGGATGGGGAAGGGGGGGCACCTCAGCCGGAAGATGGAATAACGCCACTGCTCCTCAAGGGGGCTCCATGCCCACTGCGTGGTCCTGGGAGTGCAAAGCCACAGTCTCTCAAGTCTCTCAAGTGGGTGGTTTGCCCACTGCTTGGTCCTGGGAATGTAAAGCCACAGTCTCTCAAGTGGGTGGTTTGCCCACTGCTTGGTCCTGGGGAGTGCAAGGCCACAGTCTCTCAAGTGGGTGGTTTGCCCACTGCTTGGTCCTGGGGAGTGCACAGCCACAGTCTCTCAAGTGGGTGGTTTGCCCACTGCTTGGTCCTGTGGAGTGCAAGACCACAGTCTCTCAAGTAGGTGGTTTGCCCACTGCTTGGTCCTGGGGAGTGCAAGGCCACAGTCTCTCAAGTGGGTGGTTTGCCCACTGCTTGGTCCTGGGGAGTGCAAAGCCACAGTCTCTCAACTGGGTGCTTTGCCCACTGCTTCGTCCTGGGGAGTGCAAAGCCACATTCTCGCAAGTTGATGCTTTGCCCACTGCTTGGTCCTCTGGAGTGCAAGGCCACGGTCTCTCAAGTGGATGCCTGCCTTCAGAGGTTCTGGAGGGGACTTGGTGCCCAGTCTGCTTCATCCTGACAAGGATTGGTTGAGTGGATGTCTTTCTCCACAGGTTCTGGAGGGGGCATTGTGCCCAGTCTGCTTCATCCTGACAAGGATTGGGTGAGTGGATGCCTTTCTCCACTGGGTCTGTAGGGGGCATGGTTCCCAGTGATGCAGCACATGAGGTGTTGCAGTTCACATTCCCTCACCTGGGTGTCTGAGGAACAAGATCTGCAGGGAACAGGTAGCAGGAAAGTCCATGGAGGCAGGGCCAGACTCCATCCTGCGGCGACTAAGGCTGCAAACTGGTGGTTGTTGCGGTGCTGGTGGGGGTGCTGTCAGTGGTGGTGGGAGGCTCCAGACCGTCTCCTGCAGCCCCGGACGGATGCACACTGGGGCTGCTGCTGCTGTTAGTGTCCTACTGACAGCGGCGCAGGTGGCGGTGCAGGTAGCGGTGCTTGCGGCGGGGATGCTGGCGGTGCTGGCTGTGGTGCAGGTGCCGGTGCTGCCAGTGGTGGAGGGAGGCACCATACCCTTCTCCTGCAGCCTCTGACAGCTGGCCACTGGGGATGCTGCCAGTAGTGATGGCAGCGGCGGTGCAGGTGGCGGTGCTTGCAGCGGGGATGCTGGCGTTGCTGCCCGCGGTGCAGGTTGCTGGGCTGTCGGTTCTGATGGTGGCCACCAGGCCCCCACCTGCAGGCTCCGACGCCTGAGGTGCCTTGCCTTGGCTTTTCTGCCCCTTCTTCACCTTGGCAGCTGCTGTTAGGACCTTGGCTCTGGCAGCTGCAGTTTTGGAGGAGGCCTTGCTGGGTGGGTCTTGCTCCTTGCCCTTGGTGCATGATGTCCCCTTCTTCACCTTGCCAGGTGGTGGCATGGTATGGTCCTTTGCAGGGGTCTGTGGCACACTGGCTGGCCTGACGGGTGCCCCCTTGAAGCCCCTGGGAGTTGCAGGTACCACAGCGGACGCCGACTTGGTGGCTGAGGTGCTGGCCTGGGTTCTGGACACCCTTGCCCGAGGGGAAGGACGGGGGAGGGAACAGGTCAATGATTGCCAGGAAAAGTTTTTTAGACACACTGGGGCAGGAAGATGGAGAGGGTTTGGGAGTGGAGGAAGAGGGAGTGGTTGTAGGAGATGTGTTTCTGCTGAGTTTGGTGAAGGCGCATGGGCTGGATGCTGTTGTGAGGTGGATGGCTGTTGGGTGGGTGGGTGCTTGCATTTTTGTACTTTGGGAGGAGGGGTCACAGACACACTGGGAGACGACACAGAGGACGTGTGCATGGATGTGGGGGTGGTGACTGCCAGTGAGGGGTGTGTAGTGATGGGCGTGCTGGGGATGGAGGTAGTGGATGAGGATGTAGTGCATGCAGGTGTGAGTGGAGATGATACTGGGAGGGAGGTGGACAAAGAGGAGGAGCGGGACACAGTGGAGGCAGTGGATGTTGGGTGAATGCTGGTCTGAAGGTGTGCCTGGGAAAGGCTGGGGTTTAGGGGATTGGGTCTGGGAAGAGGAAGTTGCGGGGGGAGGTTCAACACAGGGACAAGGGATGCCATCAGTGCTGAGGCCAGAGCCTGAAATGCTCTCTGTTGGGCCGCCACGCCAGAGTGAATGCCCTCCAGGTATGCATTTGTTTGTTGCAAATGCCCTGCTACACCCCGGATGGCATTCAGTATGGTTGACTGCCCACAAGTGAGGGATCTCAGGAGGTCAATAGCCTCCTCACTGAGGGCAGCAGGGCTGACTTGGGCAGGGCCTGAGGTGCCTGGGGCGAAGGAGATGCCCACCCTCCTGGGTGAGCGGGCACGGGAAACACGCTGAGGGGCTGCTGGGAGGGTGGTGCTGGTAGGCGGGGTGGCAGCTGTACCTGTTGTTGGGGTGGGCACAGAGGTGTCTGCCCCCCACCAGGGAGCTTCCATGGGAGGAGGAGTCACTGTCTGTGGTCTCCCCTCCTGTCCCTGTTGTGGTGCTCCCCTCGCCCTCCGTTCCACTGGTGCCCTCACACTCGGTGGATTTGACCTCATGGGCCATGTGGGATGCAGCTCCCTCCATCGCTGGTGCCTCTGCTCCTCCGCCAGATGATGCTAATGCACACAAGAACAGGGTGACAAAACAAAAAGGGGAGGGGATACCGAGGATACACTTGGTCAATGCCAGCAACACCACTATCGTTGGCGTACACAACACACAGGGAGCAGCCCTATGCACTAGGCCATGCCCAACCATTTACTAAGACAGTCACCAGCCCATGGGGTTCAATGCCTAACGCCATTAGCTGCACACCTGAAACCCACAGGACTGTGCCCAGGAGTAGATGGCCACCAACACTATTGGGGTAGGAGTGATACTGAGTCTGCCCAACAAGGGACCTACCCTGTCATGTTCGCCCTGGCCTAGGGGCACCCACATCCCCCACCCAGGTACCTCCTAACGCATACAAAGTCATGTTTCAGATTCTGTACTCACCCCCTTGTGGCTGCTGTGATGCCCTCAAGCGCCCATCCAACTCTGGATAGGCCACCGCCAGGATGCGGAACATCAGGGGGGTCATGGTGCGATGAGCACCCCTTCCTCATTGGGAGGCCAGCCCCAGCTGGGCCTCCGCTGTCGTCTTTGCCCAGCGGCGCAGGTCCTCCCACCTCTAGCGGCAGTGGGTGCTCCGCCTGTCAGAGACCCCTAGGGTCCGCACCTACTTGGCGATGGCACGCCAAATACCCTTTTTCTGGTGGCGCTGACCTGCAGGGAAAAGACAGCAGAAAAGGGAATTATTCACCCATTCGGACCGTCATACTCATTGCCCACCAGATCCCACACATCCCCTGACGCATATACATTGACCACCTTACATGCTGCATTCTGGCCAGGACCCCTCTGCCCCCCCTACATGTGGCTTACACACACAGCTCTCCATACATTCATGGCCCACACATCATGCTCACAGTGTACTCACCTGTTTGTCTGGAGGACCGTAGAGTAACGTGTACTGGGATAGGACCCCATCCACCAGTTTCTCCAACTCCTCTGCAGTGAAGGCAGGGGCCCTTTCCCCAGAAACATGCGCCATTGTCACTTCCAGATACAGGTCACCGCAGCACTTGCAGTGTAGGTCCTCTCCTGTTAAAGGCCAGGTAGCAAGAGAGTGATTAGATAGGAAATGGTGGTAATGTCCGTGGCAGTGCGTACCGTCACCGCCGGCGTACATCGCCATTGACTCCTGGAACCCATAGGGCCCAATGATAACCAATGCGAATTTGCGCGGCGGTCATTGACCGTCTATCGCGACGGGCACACCGCCAGCGCAATTACCTCATTTCCACTGTCCATCCTCACAGGTTAGGCAGCCGCCATTTCAGTGGGGCACAGGGCATGGCACCTAACTGCGTCACAGCAGACATTGGCACATCAACGGACTCTCGAGTTCACATACTGTTTCTGTAAAGTCAACAATTCATCATTAGTGCAATAGAAGTGTGAATATGACCCTCTGATCACCGTTCTCTTCCATAGGCTTCAACCGCTGAGGCAGATAATGAGATGGCGCCATCCTCCGGTGTACAGACCCCTGGTGGACCTAGCGACAATGGAGGACAGACACATTATCATTACCTACAGACTTGATTGTGCCACAATCCAAGAACTGTGTGCCCAATTGGAGCCAGACCTGATGTGTGTTATCCGCCAGCCCACAGGTATCCCCCCTCTAGTGCAGGTCCTTTCAGTGGTCCATTTCCTGGCAAGTGGTTCCTTCCAAACAACAGTGGTCATGGCATCAGGGATGTCTCAGCCAATGTTCTCTAACGTGTTGACCAGAGTGTTGTCTGCCGTGCTGAAACACATACGCAGCTACATCGTGTTGCCACAGTGAAAGTTGACTTTTATGCCCTGGGACATATCCCCAACATCATTGGTGCCATTGATGGTACACATGTGGCATTTGCCCCTCCACCCCCCGGAGAAATGAACAAGTTTACAGGAATAGAAAAAGCTATCACTCAATGAATGTGCAGATGGTGTGTTTGGCGGACCAGTACATCTCCCATGTGAATGCCAAATTCCCTGGCTCTGTGCATGACGCCTATATCTTGAGGAATAGCGGCATCCCATATGTGATGGGCCAACTCCAGAGGCACCGGGTGTGGCTAATAGGTGAGCCATAGGTCCCCACACAGTATGAATAGGTGTCTGGGTATCCGGTTGTCCCTAAGGGTTAGTGTGTCTAACAGTTGTCCCTCGATATTTGCAGGTGACTCTAGTTACCCCAACCTCTCATGGCTACTGACCCCTGCGAGGAATGCCAGGACAAGGGCAGAGGAAAGTTACAATGAGGCACATGGGCGTACAAGGAGGATTATAAAAAGACCCTTCGGCCTCCTGAAGGCCAGGTTCCGGTGCCTACATCTGACAGGTGGATCCCTGTACTACTCACCCAAGAAGGTGTGCCAGATCATCGTGGCATGTTGCATGTTGCACAACCTGGCCTTGAGATGCCAGGTGCCTTTTCTGCAGGAGTATGAGCCTGGAGATGGTCTTGTGGCAGCGTTGGAGCCTGTGGACAGTGAGGAAGAGGAGGCAGAGAAAGAAGATGTTGACAACAGAACCAATATTATTCGGCAGTATTTCCATTGACACACAGGTAAGACACTGTAACTTCACTTAACAATTCAGTTATCTCTTGGACATTGTACAAGGCAGCCTGTTTCCCTATGTCTGTGGTCACTGACTGTACCCTTTGGCATTTCCATTTTCAGATCTCAGTGCCCCACTCTGGCTCCTGCTATGTGTACTGCTGCCCACTAGAGGTGATCCTAAAGTATATTTCACTGTACTTTTGATTTGCAATGCTTTGATAACGTTGTACTAATACATATTTGAATCATTTGACAGATTCCAGATTGGTATTTGTTCCAAGGGTGTTTATTTAGGTGCTCATGAGTAGAGGGGGTGGTGCAAGGGGCTGGGCTGATGGTGGAAGGAAGTTCATGGTAGAGTCCAGTCTCTTGGTATCACAGATGCATTGCACAATGGGGCATAGGAAGGGGACTAATGGCAGTTCAAGGTGGACAGGGTGACAGAGTGGGACAGATGGGTGACAATTAGGAGAGTCTTTTTTCCTGGCGTGGTCTTGGCAATGTTCTCTGTCTTCTGCCTGGATCGCAGGGGCCATTTGCGGGGTGGTTCTCCTTTTGCAGGGGATGGGGTGCCAGTGGCCTGTTGTTCCAGTGGGGGCCTCCTGTCCACTAGCGCCGGCGGAGATGGAAGGCTGTTCCTCAGTTTGGCTAGTGTCAGGCACCCGTTGTTGTGCCACAGCCTCCCTCATGGTCTTGCCCATGTCTGCCAGAACCCCTGCAATGGTGACCAGGATGGTGTATATTTTTGTTAGGTCATCCATGATCCCCAGGTACTGTCCTGCCTGCAGCCGCTGGGTCTCCTGAAGCTTGGCCAGTATCTGGCCCATCGTCTCCTGGGAATGGTGGTATGCTCCCAGGATGTTGGAGAGTGCCTCGTGGCAAGTCGGTTCCCTGGGCCTGTCCTCTCCTTGTCACGCAGCAGTCCTCCCAACTTCCCTGTTGTCCTGTGCCTCTGTCCCCTGAACCGTGTGCCCACTGCCACTGACTCCAGCTCCATGGTCATCCTGGGTTTGTGGGGTTGCCTGGGGTCCCTGTAGTGGTGGACACACTGCTGATTGACGTGTCCTGGGGACAGTGGCATGGGCCTTCTGGGTGGGTGCTGTGCTGGTGTTTCCTGAGGGGGGAGGCTCTGTGGTGGGTTGGGGCTGTGCCAGGGTACCCGACTGTCCAGAGATCCCGGATGGGCCAGGTTGGTCATTGGGATCCAGGTGTGCAGAGCTGCTGTTGTCACTGTGGGGGGACTGGATGTAGCTGGCACCTCCTCTCCGGTGATGTTGACTATGGATCCTGTGGGGATGCAAATGCAGTGTTAGTCTATCTGCGTGGGCCATATTTTGCATGGGTGTGTTTCCCTCTATGATTGTGATTTCCCTGTCAGCTTGGCCTTGTGTGAGTGGTGATTTACTGGGCATGCTGTGGTGATGGGTGTCAATGCAGGTCTGTGATGGGGGTCCATGCATTGGTGTTGCATGCAGGGCTTGGTATTGGGATTGGTGGGGTATATGTGAGGTGATGGAGTGATGGGAGTGAGGGTATGGGTGGGGGTATGTGATGGCATGCAGGTAGGGTGGGGGGTATAATAGTAAAGATATGACTTACCAGAGTCCAGTCCTCCTGCTACTCCTGTGAGGCCCTCAGGATGCATTATCGCCAAGACTTGCTCTTCCCATATTGTTAGTTGTGGGGGAGGAGGTGGGGGTCCACCGCCAGTCCTCTGTATGGCTTCCTGGTGTCTTGCAACCACGGAACGCACCTTCCCCTGTAGGTCATTCCACCTCTTCCTGATGTCATCCCTTGTTCTGGGGTGCTGCCCCACGGCGTTGACCCTGTCCACTATTCTCTGCCATAGCTCCATCTTCCTAAGTATGGACGCCTGCTGCACCTGTGATCCGAAAAGCTGTGGCTCTACCCGGATGATTTCCTCCACCATGACCCTTAGCTCCTCCTCTGAGAACCTGGGGTGTCTTTGGGGTGCCATGGATGTGGTGTGTGTGAAATGTGTGAGGATGTGTGGGGTGATGTGTTGTGGTGTATGCTGTGATGTGTGTGGATGGTGTATGGTTGATGGTGTTCTGTGCCTCTGATTGAGTGGGTGCTCCTGCCTTGTCTTTCTCTGTGTGCTATCGTTTTTTTCACTGTAAAGGGTTGTGGGCAATGTGGGTGGGTGTTTTACAGTGGTTTGGGTGTGTGGATGTGGTGTGTGTATGTGTGTCAGGTATGTGTAGTTTGAATTGTCCAATGTGGTGGTGTTTTGTAAATGTGTGTGTATTTTGAGTGTGTGTATACCGCCAATGGTTTACCGCGTTTGAAAGACCACTGCAGTGATTCGTGGGTTGTGATACTGTGGCCGTATTCCTGTTGGCGTAATGGTGTGGGTTTTGCTATCACCAGTTTATCACTGACCTTTGGACTGGCGGACTTGTGTGGGTGTCTGTATTGTGGAGGATTTCTCAGTGTGGGTCATAAGACCTGTAGCGGAATACCACCGTGGTCACAGTATGTTGGCGGCCGTCAGCACGGCGGTAGGTGGCATTTACCACTAGGGTTGTAATGAGGGCCTTAATGTCCCTGGCACAGAGGAAAATCGCCTGCTTAGAGCCCATGAAGTATAGGTTTGTGTTACCTACTGACCACTTAGCAGGGATTAGCTATCTTGGAGTAGGCAGGACCAGCTGATAGAGGAGACGTCAGCCTTGGCATTACCTCTTTGGACCTAAAGATGCCACAGTGGGCTTTTCATTCCCATGGCCCTCCTAGACAGCCAGATCTCCTCACAGTGGATGGAAGAGCCAGTTTGGACCCTGTCAGGTGGGAAGGGAGCTCATATAACTAGCAGAGTTGTGAAGGAGCTGAATGGCAACCTGTACGGTGGCAGAAGTGTTCTGCCAAATTGAAAGTTTTTCATGGGTAGGTTTATAGCAAGACAAAGAGGAAGTGATGCATCAGAAGGCTGGGGACTGTGAAAATGTAGTCAGGAGTGGGTGGTAGAATTTCTCCAGTAACTGGCCAGTGCACAGGATAAATCCGGCATTCAAACACCATCCCCTGAGTACATTTCTGGACCTGGGAAGACTCCACCTGAAGAATAAGGAAATGTTGGGAGAAAAGGACTCACTCAGGGACTCAAGATTTCTGTTGAAAGAAGAAGACTTGAGACAACCTGCTTAAGGATTCAAGGACTCAAGAACTTCCGACTCATGCAGGCAGCTAGATAATGGAACTGATATTCAATGGTCACGTCAGGGCCCCACTAAATACAAAGGATTTACCCTGCAGGTGCCCTGGTTGCGATAGAGCAGGTGCCTAGAAACTTGCCCTGAGTAGCTAGAGGCTATAGGCTGACTGGGAGGAAGTTGGAAAAAAGTGTGACTTTTTTATTTGGTCCACATCTGGACAACTAGGATAAGGTGCTGAGGATTGCCCAGGGCGGTTGCACACAAAGTAGGCAAGAAAGCCAGGATATTTCTGCTCAGAAATGTTTGTTTTGACGAAAACAGGTTCAGCAGGACTTTGCAGTAATTGTATTAAGCCTTGTGGAGCCCTGTCCAGGGCAATGTGTCAAATCTATCCAACCAGTGCAGCACCGTTGGTGGCCTCAAAATCCAGCTTTGTCCTACTTAGATCTTTTGGCACTAAAACTAGTGACTTCAGTTGGACTCAATGAGAATGTATCTGACTTATGGGACCCTTGCTGGCCACAGCCTTGAACTTTACCCTGCTGGAAGATTATGACTTCCATTTTCAAAGGTAAAACAATGACTGGGATGACCCTTTTGGTTTATCCAACATCCTCTCTATTGCAGTTGGCCTGAAATTGGTCCTAGGTTATGGTCAACACAAACTGTTGATTTTCATTGGTGTTTTTCTTTTTCTAGCTGCTTTTTGCCTTAAAACTATAAATTCATGTCTCCAGTTGCTTTTATCGAATTTTAATGATCTTAAACGCTTTGTGCTCATTAATGTTTCTACTTTTTTGGGAAGTTTATTGTGTTATGTTATGTACTTTTAAATTATTGGTACTGCTTAAGCTTAACGCTCACTTCTCTGGGGATTGGCTGTCACTTATGATGGTCTCAAAGCGTTGTTTTGACCTCACCAGATTGTGCTTAGTACATTAGTAGCGAGTCACACTCTCACAAAATGGTGACACAGTTTTGACAGAATCATATACAAGGAGCCATTTCCCAGGGCTGGGTATGTCAACACATATTCAAAATATATTTTGGTGCTGATCAAGTGTCTGGGGGTGCAGGTAGGTCTTCTAGTATTCCAGGTGCTATTATGAGTCCTCATGCACCAATTTGGGAGGGTTAGTGATCAAAAGAGGCAGAATACAGCCCAGTATACCAGCCTATCAAGGGTGATCACTGAATCTCAATTAGGCCATGACAGTGGATAGTGAGGATAGTGAGGGGCATGCTTCATTGTGCCAGCAAGGCTGTTCAGACCACTGAGGTTGTTACTTAAGACGGTATGACCTTTGCAGGTTTATTATTGTCATGCTAGCATTCCCTGAATGTAAAACACCACAGACATGCTAGTTTCCAACTTTCCATAGTACATAAAGCACCATTACTGTCATGCATATCTTCACATGCCTCTCCCAGTGTTGGAAATGGCCCTTTTTGCAGGGTTATCCCCAAACGTTTTGCCTTCTTCCTCTTATTTTTTCAGGTCTGTTTTTGCTGGGTTATTGTCTCTGCGCACTTTACCACTGCTAATCAGTGCTAAAGTGCAACTGCTCCCTATAGAAATTGTACTGTTGATTGATTTATCCATGATTGGCATATTTGACTTACTGGTAAGTCCCTAGTAAAGTGCACTAGAGGTGCCCAGGGCCTGTAACTCAAATGCTACTAGTGGGCCTGCAGCACTGGTTGTGCCACCCACATAGGTAGCTCTGTAATCATGTCTCAGACTTGCCACTGCAGTGTCTGTGTGTGCAGTTTTGACTGTAACTTCGACTTGGCAAGTGTACCCACTTGCCAGGTGTAAACCTTCCCTTTGCTTACATGTCAGACACCCCTAAGGTAGGCCCTAAGTAGCCCCAAGGGCAGGGTGCAGTGTATGGTTAAGGTAGGACATATAGTAATGTGTTTTATATGTCCTGACAGTGAAATATTGCTAAATTTGTTTTTCACTGTTGCAAGGCCTGTCCCTCTCATAGGTAAACATGGGGGCTACCTTTAAATCTGAATAAAGTGTAGATTCCCTTTGGGAGTGGATAGACATGTGGAGTTTGGGGTCTCTGAGCTCACAATTTAAAAATACATCTTTTAGTAAAGTTGATTTTAAGATTGTGCGTTTGAAAATGCCACATTTTAGAAAGTAGGCATTTTCTTGCATGATCCATTCTGTGACTCTGCCTGTTTGTGGATTCCCTGTCTGGGTCAGTTTGACAGCTGGGCTGTTCACACCTCTCCTCTAGGCAGTGACACAAAGGGGGCTGGGGTGTAGCCTGCATATTTTGATTAGCCATCTGTGCTGGAGGGGAGGGGAGGAGTGGTCACTCACACCTGAAAGGGCTGTGCCTGCCCTCACACAATGCCATCTCCGACCCCCTGGTGAGTGTCTGGGGCCTGGCCTAGACAAGGAAGGATCTTGCAAACACTTGAGACTTTGCTTTGAAGTTTGCAAGCTTCAAAGGCAGAACTGGGTATAAGAAGCAGACCCAAAACCCCAGACTTTTAGAATCTTTCGCGAATCAAGCGGAACCTCTGCCCAGGAGAAGAGCTGAAGAACTGAAGAAGGAGTACTGACACTTTGCTGTGTTGCTTTGCTGGACTTGCTTGCAGTTGCTGCTTCTGCCTGAAAAGAGTGCAAAGGGTGAACTTTGCTGTGTGTCCTGCTTGAGAAAATTCTCCAAGGGCTTGGAGTAGAGCTTGCCTCCTGTTGGAAGTCTCAGGGACACCAAAGACTTCAGCTTCCTCGACCTGCAGCACTGGGAACTGTGCGTTTTGTGTTGTTCAAGAGGAGAAACCACTGCGACGCTGCAAACGATGCCGCTGGCCTGCACCGTAACCTGCCGACGCCGCACGGAGTCGCTTTGCCCCACTTCGCACCGCGACCCTGGTCTCACTGACGCCGTCATCGGACTACTTCACCAAGCCGCTGCTCGCACCGCGACCTGTGGGCCCCGCACTCCGCCGTCACCTGCTGACACCGCAGCCTGGGCATCCCCGACGACGACGCTCCTGCTGACACTGGCGCCGCTTCCTGCACCGTGGCCTGTGGACACCGCTCGTGAGGAGCACGAAGCACTGTCCGCGCCGCAGCCCCGATCCACCGACACCAGCACCATCGGCTCCTGTGTCGTCACCAGGCATCCTTGCCTGCACGTGGCTTGTGGACACCGCTCGTGGGGGTCACAAAGCACTGTCCCGTCCTGCACCTCTGGCTTGGGCCTACCGATGACAGCGCTTCCGCAATGACGACGCACTGCCTGCACCGGGACCTGTGGACACCGCCCATTGCACCGCCCCACTTCACACCACAGCCCTGGTCTCACCGACGCCGCTGGATGCCGTCACCGAGCCGCTGCCTGCACCGTGACCTGTGGGCACCGCATGTCGCATCGTTACGCTTCGCACCGCAGCCCCGACGCCATCCACGGCAGCGCACCTGATTTCATTAGCCCGGGGTTTGATCCCCGAGGTGCGTGACTTCAAGGGCCAGACGTCTCCTGCACCGACTCTGGAACCGATGCCAGCGACGCCGCTCTCCGGAGCTCACCGCGAGGATCACGATGCCCTGCGAATCCAAGGTACTGTTTGCGGGTCTTCCCGACACCCTAGCTGGCCCGCAACGATGCGGCCGGCCTGAACTGTTGGTTTTGTTGATCACAACGCCGTAATAGCCCAAGGTGGAGCTATTGACTTCAAGGAACTGTAGTTTTGAGTAAATCTTGCATAATTCATATTTTTCTTACTGTATGTTGGATTCTTATCGTATTTGGTCTTGTTTTATACAGATAAATATTGGCTATTTTTCTAAAACTGGTGTGGTGTTCTTTTGTATTGTTTTCACTTATTATTGTGTGTTATGTGCAAATGCTTTACAGATTGCTTCTGAGATAAGCCTGACTGCTCGTGCAAAGCTACCAAGGGAGTGAGCAGGGGTTATCTGAGCGGGTATCTCCCTTATCCTAACTAGAGTGAGGGTCCCTTCTTGGACAGGGTGCAAACCGACTGCCAACTAGAGACCCCATTTCTAACACCCAGCATATCTAATAAAGCAGCATTGCAAAGGAGATTTCTGTTACAATGCTGACTGCGGCACTGCTGCCTGCCACATTCATGCACCCAGAATGCCAGGGATACAGTAGGAAAATGAATCTGGCAGCCATGACAGGAGGGTCATACACAGCAGCAAGCTGCTTCTCTTGTCTGTAAGAAACAAAGGCATAAGAAACAAAGTAAGAATGACAAAACACTGTCTTAAATGGTAGACGTGTTAGCCAATCACCAAACCAGCCAAACTTCTTCCCAACAGCTAAAACCCCAGGATGGGAAATGTCAGCACACCTGGTTCACTTAAGAGAATGAAGTGTGATGGTGTTATTGTTCCTCCTTCTCTGTGCAGAGAATGAAGATCTCAAGGTTTTCTTCATACTGAGGGTGATTACATAACCATGGGCTACATATGGAATGACTATTTTGCCCCCTAATCTAGCCCTGAAAATGGTCAGTCCTTTTTCATAAACTCAGAATATTTGCATACATTCCTAAGAACTGCTGACAATGTGGAATAAGCAGGCTCCACATTCAGGGCTACTCTGCATTATTTGGTCACCCTGGATGAAAAGTCATTTAAGATTAGTAAAAATTAATTTTAAGATAAGTAAAAATAAATTGATATTTTAAAGGATCCAGGAGTATTATTTCCCTCAGAGTAAAGAAACAGACACTAGGCCTGACTTAGAGTTTGACGGATGGCTTACTCCATCACACAAATGACGGATATCCCGTCCGCCGTATTACGATTCCCATGATATAATGGGATCATTAATACGGAGGCCGAGATATCTGTCAAGTTTGTGATGAAGTAACCCGTCCCTCAAACTCCAAATCAGGAACTTGGGCCCTCATTACAACCCTGGCGGTCGGTGTTAAAGCGGCAGTAATACCGCCAACAGGCCGGCGGGAAAATAAAATGGGATTACGACTGTGGCGGAAAAAGCCAACATAGACAGCCACTTTAACACTCCGACCGCCACTGCGGTAGAAAGAAACAGCGGTAGCGGACACCGCCAACAGATAGGCGTAGCGCAAAGTACCGCCCACTGTATTACAAGAGGCCTATCCGCCACCTTTTCCGGGGCGGAACCAACGCAATCAAAAGTACGGTGGAAACAGTACACAGAAGGGAAAACAATCACCTCTCGACACCCAACTAGGAACCAGGACGCCATGGAGCCCGAAATACACGTACTGCCCCTGTTGGTTTACCTCCTCTTCTACCAGCAGTGCGAATGGTGGCGGCGGCAACCACACTGAGTACTGCACCTACAACACAGGGGAGGGGGGGGGGAAGAGAGTGACACACACACGCAACATGCAACACCCCCACCCTCACCCTCACACACAACATACACACAAATACATGCAGCAACATTACATATACACCCCCCGCCCCCTGGAAGAACGCAAGGACCAAAGGAAATGATTGTAACGATTGTAATCAAGAAAAATCCATAAGTCAAAAGTCAAAATTCAGTATATACAAATATGTACACCAACTACACAAGTCCGGATAGTGTACTAATCATTGTTCGTGGACCACTGGGCACAAAATGCATGGGCGAGGCCCACACATGATGCCTGACTCGAATCAGAGAGAGCACTGCTGGGGCATCAGATAGAAAATAAACAGGAACCTCGGGGGGGGCACCTCAGCCTGATGAACGCACAACGCCACTGCTGCAAGAGGGGGCTCCATGCCCATTGATGTGTCCTGGAGAGTGCAAAGCCATAGTCTCTCAAGTCTCTCCAGTGGGTGGTTTGCCCACTGCTTTATCCTGGAGAGTGCAAAGCCACAGTCTCTCAAGTCTCTCCACTGGGTGGTTTGCCCACTGCTTTATCCTGGGGAGTGCAAAGCCACAGTCTCTCAAGTGGATAACAGTGGGTGGTTTGCCCATTGCTTTATCCTGGGGAGTGCAAAGCCACAGTCTCTCAAGTCTTTCCAGTGGGTGGTTTGCCCACTGCTTTATCCTGGAGAGTGCAAAGCCACAGCCTCTAAAGTCTCTTCAGTGGGGGGTTTGCCCACTTCTTTATCCTGGGGAATGCAAAGCCACAGTCTCTCAAGTCTCTCCAGTGGGTGGTTTGCCCACTG
This sequence comes from Pleurodeles waltl, assembly GCF_031143425.1. Taxonomy (NCBI): domain Eukaryota; kingdom Metazoa; phylum Chordata; class Amphibia; order Caudata; family Salamandridae; genus Pleurodeles; species Pleurodeles waltl. Next base: position 502,862,241 of record NC_090439.1, read on the forward strand.
CTTTATCCTGGGGAGTGCAAAGCCACAGTCTCTCAAGTGGATAACAGTGGGTGGTTTGCCCAATGCTTTATCCTGGGGAGTGCAAAGCCACAGTCTCTCGTCTTTCCAGTGGGTGGTTTGCCCACTGCTTTATCCTGGGGAGTGCAGAGCCACAATCTCTCAAGTCTCTCCAGTGGGTGGTTTGCTCACTGCTTTATCCTGGGGAGTGCAAAGCCACAGTCTCTCAAGTGGATAACAGTGGGTGGTTTGCCCACTGCTTTATCCTGGGGAGTGCAAAGCCACAGTCTCTCAAGTCTTTCCAGTGGGTGGTTTGCCCACTGCTTTATCATGGAGAGTGCAAAGCCACAGTCTCTCAAGTCTCTCCAGTGGGTGGTTTGCCCACTGCTTTATCCTGGGGAGTGCAAAGCCACAGTCTCTCAAGTGGATAACAGTGGGTGGTTTGCCCACTGCTTTATCCTGGAGAGTGCAAATCCACAGTCTCTCAAGTCTCTCCAGTGGGTGGTTTGCCCACTGCTTTATCATGGGGAGTGCAAAGCCACAGTCTCTCAAGTCTCTCCAGTGGGTGGTTTGCCCACTGCTTTATCCTGGGGAGTGCAACGCCACAGTCTCTCAAGTGGATAACAGTGGGTGGTTTGCCCACTGCTTTATCCTGGGGAGTGCAAAGCCACAGTCTCTCAAATCTTTCCAGTGGGTGGTTTGCCCACTGCTTTATCCTGGGGAGTGCAAAGCCACAGTCTCTCAAGTGGATAACAGTCTCCACTAGTTCTGGAGAGGGCTTTGTGCCCAGAGTGCTTCATCCTGCCAAGGACTGAGGTAGTGGATGCCTTTCCCCACTGGTTCTAGAGGGGGCTTTGTGCCCAGAGTGCTTCATCCTGCCAAGGACTGAGGTAGTGGATGCCTTTCTCCACTGGTTCTGGATGGGGCTTTGTGCCCAGAGTGCTTCATCCTGCCAACGACTGAGGTAGTGGATGTGATACTCCACTGGGTCTGGAGGGGGCTTTGTGCACAGAGTGGTTCATCCTGCCAAGGACTGAGGTAGTGCTTCATCCTGCCAAGGACTGAGGTAGTGGATGTGATACTCCGCTGCTTCTGGAGGGGGCTTGTGTGCGTCATCCTGCCAAGGACTGAGGTAGTGGATGCCTTTCTCCACTGGTTCTGGAAGGGGCTTTGTGCCCAGAGTGCTTCATCCTGCCAAGGACTGAGGTAGTGGATGTGATACTCCACTGGTTCTAGAGGGGGCTTTGTGCCCAGAGTGCTTCATCCTGCCAAGGACTGAGGTAGTGGATGCCTTTCTCCACTGGTTCTGCATGGGGCTTTGTGCCCAGAGTGCTTCATCCTGCCAACGACTGAGGTAGTGGATGTGATACTCAACTGGTTCTGGAGGGGGCTTTGTGCCCAGAGTGGTTCATCCTGCCAAGGACTGAGGTAGTGCTTAATCCTGCCAAGGACTGAGGTAGTGGATGTGATACTCCACTGCTTCTGGAGGGGGCGTTGTGCCCAGAGTGCTTTATCCTGCCAAGGACTTAGGTAGTGGATGTGATACTCCACTGGTTCTGGAGGGGGCTTTGTGCCCAGAGTGCTTCATCCTGCCAAGGACTGAGGTAGTGGATGCTTTTCTCCACTGGTTCTGGAGGGGGCTTTGTGCCCAGAGTGCTTCATCCTGCCAAGGACTGAGGTAGTGGATGTGATACTCCACTGGTTCTGGAGGGGGCTTTGTGCCCAGAGTTCTTCATCCTGCCAAGGACTGAGGTAGTGGATGTGATACTCCACTGGTTCTGGAGGGGGCTTGGTGCCCAGAGTGCTCCACGTGCACTGTGGCCGGTACAATTCCCTCACCTGGGTGTGAGTGCCACGAGATTTGCGAGGTTCAGGTAGCATGATACGCCATGGAGGCAGCGACATACCCCACACTGCTGCGGCTGCGCCTTCCACCTGCAGGTGCAAACAGTGATGGAAGAAATGCCTCATGGAAGCTGCCCAGGGTCCAGGAACTCTCCTCCAGCCTCAGGTGACTGACCACTGGGGATGGTAGCCATGTCAGCGGTGGTGCCTGTGTCCGAGGACGCTGCAGGGCCGGTGGCGGTGGTTGCGGCAGTGTCTGTTGCGACGGTGCTGTCGGCGGTGCATGGCTCAGCACCTGCTGAGGGACACAGCAGGATGTCTCCTGCAACCTCGGATGGCTGCTCACTGGGGAAGAGGCTGGGGACTATCGCTGCGGCTGTAGACGTGCCGGGGGTGGTGCAGGTGGCAGTGCTTGCGGCGGTGTCTGTTGAGGCGGTGCTGGCAGCGGTGCTGGTGGCGGTGCATGACTCAGCACCTGCTGAGGGACACAGCAGGACGTCTCCTGCAGCCTCAGACGGCTGCCCACTGGGGAAGAGGCTGGGGACTGTCGTTGAGGCTGAAGACGTGCTGGGGCGGTGCAGGTGGCGGTGCATGTGGCGGTGCATGTGGTGGTGCAGGTGGCAGTTGTGGTGGCGGGGCAGCTAGCAGTGTTCGCCGCCGTACAGGTTGGCGTGGTCGTGGACAGAAAGTGTGACACTGGTCGCTCAGTAGGTGCCACCATGCCCTCTCCTGACCTGCTCTTCATCTCTTGGCCCTTCCCCAGCTTTGATGGTGCCGCAGTTGTCTTACCACTATCCCCTTTGTTTTTTGCTGAGCCCTTGGTGGCTGGTACTTTCGGCTTCTCCCTCCGGGATGTGGGCACCTTTTTCACCTTGGCAGGTGGCGGATTGTCCTTGCCCTCGCTACGTGGCACACTGGCAGCCCTGATGGGTGGCGCACTCGATGACCCCGCAGTTGCTGGCATCACTGTGCCTGGGGATTTGGTGGCTGAGGGGCTTGGTTGGGACCTGGAAAGCCTGGCCCTAGGGGAAGGACGGGGGGTGGTGAAGGGAAGCAGTCAAGGTTTGCCAGGAAATATTTTTTTGACACACTGGGACGGGAAGATGGAGGGGGTTTGGGAGTGGAGGTAGAGGTAGTGGTTGTAGGAGGTACACGTCTGCTGAATTTGGGTGAAGGTGCATGGGCCGGAGGCTGTTGTGAGGTGGATGGCTGTTGGGTGGGTGTGTGCCTGCGTTTGTGTACTTTGGGAGGAGGGCTCACTGACACATTGGGAGAGGACACTGGGGATGTGTGAATGGTAGTGGGGTGGTGAGTGCACATGAGAGGTGTGTGGTGATGGGCATGCTGGTGAAGGAGGCAGTGGCTGAGGATGTAGTGCATGCAGGTGTGAGTGGAGACGAGACAGTGAGGGAGGAGGAGGACGTGGAGGAGGGGGACACAGTGGAGGCAGTGGATGTTGCTGTGTCTGCATGGGGATGGTGCTTGTGTGAGTGCCTGTGGGATGTGTGGTGCTTATGTGTGCCTGAGCCACTCTTGTGTGTTGATGAGTGTGCATGCTGGTCTGATGGTGTGCTTGGGATAGGCTGAGGTACAGGGGATTGGGTCTGGGTGGAGGAAGTGGGCGGGGAGGCTGGACACAGGGACAATGGCTGCCATCAGTGCTGAGGCCAGAGCCTGAAATGCTCTCTGTTGGGCTGCCTGCCCAGAATGAATGCCCTCCAGGTATGCATTTGTTTGTTTGCAAATGCCTCTCAACACCCTGGATGGCATTCACAATGGTAGATTGCCCAACAGTGAGGGATCTCAGGAGGTCAATAGCCTCCTCACTGAGGGCAACAGGGCTGACTGGGGCAGAGCCTGAGGTGCCTGGGGCGAAGGAGATGCCCACCCTCCTGGGTGAGCGGGCACGGGACACACGCTGAGGGGCTGCTGGGAGGGCGGTGCTGGTAGGGGGGTGGAGGCTGTACCTGTTGATGTGGTGGGCACAGAGGTGCCCGCCACCACAAGGGAGCTCCCATCAGAGGAGGAGTCGCTGTCACTGCTGTCTGCTCCTGTCCCTGCCGTGGAGCTCCCCTCGCCCTCCGTCCCACTGGTGGCTTCAGACTCCGTTGTTTTGCCCTCCAGGGCCCAGTGGGTTGCAGCTCCCTCCTGCTCTGGTGCCAATGCTCCTCCGCCTGATGATGCTATTGCACACAAGAACAGGGAGACCACAAAAAAAGGGGGGAAAGACAGAAGAAAGACATGTTCAATGCATGCAACACCACTATCGTTGGCGGACACAACACACAGGCAGCAGCCCTCTGCACTACGCCATGCACTGGCAGTTCCTAGAAATTTCAGCTGACCATGGGGTACGAGACCTAAGACCAATTGCTGCACACCTGGAAGTCACAGGGGCCTGACTAGGTGTTAATGGCTATTACCACTGGTGGGTTTCGGGTGTCACATGGCCTGCCTCACAAGGGACCTTGCCTACCAAGTTCGCCCTGGCCTACAGGAACCCACTGACCACCTCCCCCACCCAGACACCTCGTAATGCGTGCAGAGTCAGCTGAATGAGAGTGTACTCACCTCCTTGTGGCTGCTGTGATGCCCTCAAGCGCCCATCCAACTCCGGATACTCCACTGCCAGGATCCAGAACATCAGGGGGGTCATGGTGCGAAGGGCACCCCTCCCACGTTGGGAGGCCATCCCCAGCTGGGCCTCCGCCGTCTTCTTGCTCCAGCGGCCCAGGTCCTCCCATCTTTTATGGCAGTGGGTGCTCCAACTGTGGTAGACCCCCAGGGTCCAAACGTCCTTGGCGATGGCACGCCAAATACCCTTCTTCTGGTGGGCGCTGACCTAGAGGAATGGTACAGGGGGAAAGGAAATTACTTACCAGTCCGGACCGTCATACTCATTGACCCCAGATCCCACCCTTGCCCTGACGCACATACACTCTCCATCCGCACATGCAGGCCTCAGCCCCCCCCCCATGTATCTTCCATCCACACCACTCCAAACAGGCATTGGCCATGCAGCATGCTCACAGGGTACTCACCTGTTTGTATGGAGGACCGTACAGTTTTGTGTTCTGGGGGAAGACCCCATCCACCAGTTTCTCCGACTCCTTCGAACTGAAGTAGGGGCTCTTTCCCCAGACACATGAGCCATCGTTGCTTCCAGACACAGGTCACAGCAGCACTTGCAGTGTAGGTCCTCTCCTGTTGAAGGTCAGGTATCAAGTGAGTGAACAGACAGAAAATGGCGGTCAAGTCCGCGGCGGTGCATACCATCCCCGCCGGCGTACAGCGTCATTGGCTCCTGGGACCCATAGGGCCCAATGTTAACCAATGCAGAATTGCGCCGCGGTCTTCGACCGCCCACCGCAACAGTGTAGAACTCCAGCGCAGTTACCTCATATCCCCTTGTCTCACCCTACAGGTCAGGCAGCTGCCATTTTAGGAGGCCACATGGGATGGATGTTAACTGCGTCACACCTATCTAGGCCGGGAATATAGACAGATACCTGCACATTGCGGATTAATAACGTTTCTGCAAATAACAGATTGTGATACCTCAGTGTTGGATGACTCTCTGCTTGCCGTTCTCCTTCATAGGGCACGTCCGCTGGAGCTGGTGATGAGATGGCAGCATCCTCCGGTGTACAGACCCCTGGTGGACCTGTCGACAATGGAAAAGAGACACATCCTAGTCACCTACAGACTTGATCGTGCAACAGTCCAGGAACTGTGTGCCCAGTTGAAGCCAGACCTGATGTCAGCTATCCGCCATCCCACAGGAATCCCCCCCTCTAGTCCAGGTCCTGTCTGTACTCCATTTCCTGGCCAGTGGGTCTTTTCAAACAACAGTGGCCATGGCATCAGGGATGTCGCAGCCAATGTTCTCTAACGTGTTGTCCAGAGTGTTGTCTTCCCTGCTGAAACACATGCGCAGCTACATCGTGTTCCCTCAAGTGGAGGATTTGCCCACAGTGAAAGGTGACTTTTATGCCCTGGGACATATCCCCAACATCATTCGTGCCATTGATGGTACACATGTGGCATTTGTCCCCCCTCACAGGAATGAACAGGTGTACAGAAACCGGAAGAGCTACCATTCTATGAATGTGCAGATGGTGTGTTTGGCAGACCAGTACATCTCCCATGTCAATGCCAAGTATCCTGGTGCAGTCCATGACGCTTACATTTTGAGGAATAGCAGCATCCCTTATGTGATGGGGCAACTCCAGAGGCACCGTGTGTGGCTAATAGGTGAGCCTAAAGTCCCCACACAGTTTCATTTGCTTTCTGGGTATGAGGCTGTCCCAAGGGTTAGTGTGTGTCTAACAGTTGTCCCTCGATATTTGCAGGTTACTCTGGTTACCCGAACCTGTCATGGCTACTGACCCTAGTGAGGAATCCCAGGACAAGGGCAGAGGAATGCTACAATGAGGCACATGGGCGAACTAGGAGGGTGATCGAACGCACCTTTGGCCTCCTGAAGGCCAGGTTCTGGTGCCTCCATCTGACAGGTGGCTCCCTATACTACTCACCGAAGAAGGTGTGCCAGATAATTGTGGCCTGCTGTATGCTGCACAACCTGGCTTTGCAACGCCAGGTGCCTTTTCTGCAGGATGATGGGCCAGATGGTGGTCTTGTGGCAGCTGTGGAGCCTGTGGACAGTGAAGAAGAGGAGACAGAAAAAGAGGATATCGACAACCGAAACGACATCATCATGCAATACTTCCAGTGAGACACAGGTAAGAAGATGCCACTGCTTCCCACATCTCATTCTATTTTTGGCACTAGCATAAGTCTGTCATTTTCATTTAGTGTATGGACCCTGACTTGTCACTTTGAGTTTCCATTTCACAGATCTGGGTCCCACTTTGTGCCCTCTGCTATGTTTACTGCTGGTCTACAGCTGTGTTACATTGGTATGTGAACAAGTAAATTGACATTGCTATATTCATAGTTATTGCAATTACACATTTGTGAAAGCACAGACTGACTCCAGATTTTGTTTTTGAAGTGATTGAAGTGTGTTTATTCCTGTGCTAATAAGTGGAGGGGGTTGTAAAATGGGCTGGGGGGATGGTGGAGGAATGTCCATGGCAGAGTCCAGTCTATTTGTTTCACAGGTGCATTGTCCAAAGGGGCATAGGAAGTGGAGCAATAGCAGTTTAAGGATGGACAGGGTGAGATAGTGGGACAGAAGGGTGACATTCAGGGGGGTCTCATTTCCTGGTGGGGGTCTTGGCAATGTTCTCTGTCTTGTTCCTGGATCTCAGGGACCGTTTGTGGGGTGGTTCTCCATCTGCAGGGGGTGGGGTGCTGGTGTCCTGTTGTTCCTGTGGCGGTGCCTCCTGTCCACTAGCGCCGGCGGAGGTGGAGGGCTGTTCATCGTCCAGGCTAGTGTCAGGGGCCCCTTGTTGTACCACTGTGTCCCTCCTGATGTTGAGAAGGTCTGCCAGCACCCCTGTAATGGTGACCAGGGTGGTGTTAATGGACTTCAAGTCCTCCCTGATCCCAAGGTAGTGTTCCTCCTGCAGCCGCTGGGTCTCCTGAAGCTTGGCCAGTACCGTTGCCATCGTCTCCTGGGAATGATGGTAAGCTCCCATGATTTTGGAGAGTGCCTCATGGAGAGTGGGTTCCCTGGGCCTGTCCTCCTCCTGTCGCACAGCAGTCCTCCCAGTTTCCCTGTTATCCTGTGCCTCTGTCCCCTGAACCGTGTGCCCACTGCCACCGCCCCCAGGTCCCTGATTTTCTTGGGTTGGTGGGTTTGCCTGGGTTCCCTGTAGTGGTGGGCACACTGCTGATTGACATGTCCTGGGGACAGAGGGATGGGCCCGCTAGGTGGGTGCTATGCTGGTGTTTCCTGAGGGGGAGGCTCTTTGGTGGATTGTGACAGTGTCAGGGGAACCGATTGTCCCGAGGTCCCTGATGGGCCGGGCTGGTCATCTTGATCCAGGCATGCAGAGCTGCTGTCATCACTGTGGGCCTCTTCTGTGGGTTGACTGGATATGGCCGCCACCTCCTGTCCGGTGACGTTGGGTAGGGGTCCTGTTGGGGTGTAAATGCATATTAATGTATGTGTGTGTGCCATCTTGTGCAATGGGTGGTTGACCCTCTACTCCAGTGCTTGCATTATTGGTTTGGTCCTTGTGTGATTGGTGATTTTGGGGCACGAGTGAGTCTCTGTAGTGGACATGCTTGGGTGATGGGTGTCCATGCATTGGAGTCACATGCAGGGCTTGGTTTTGGGATGTGTGGGTTGTGTTGGTGGGGTATCTGTGGGTTGTTGGGGTGATGGGTGTGAGGGTAAGGGTGGGAGTATGTGATGGCATGCAGGTGGGGTGGGGGGGATAAGGTAGTAAAGATTTGCCTTACCAGAGTCCAGTCCTCCTGCTACTCCTGCGAGGCCCTGAGGATGCAGAATTGCCAAGACTTGCTCCTCCCATGTTGTTAGTTGTGGGGGAGGAGGTGGTGGTCCACCGCCAGTCCTCTGTACAGCAATCTGGTTTCTGGAGACCACGGAACGCACCTTCCCCCATAGGTCGTTCCACCTCTTTCTGATGTCATCCCGTGTTCTTGCATGCTGTCCCACTGCGCTGACCCTGTCGACAATTCTGCGCCGTAGCTCCATCTTCCTAGCAATGGATGTCTGCTGCACCTGTGATCCGAATAGCTGTGGCTCTACCTGGACGATTTCCTCCACCATGACCCTGAGCTCCTCCTCAGAGAACCTAGGGTGTCATTGAGGAGCCATGATGTGGTGTGGGGGATGTGTGAGGTGGTGTCTGTTGTGATGTGTGAGGGGGTGTGTTGGTGTGTGTTGTTTGAGGTGCGTGGATGTTGTATAAGTGATGGTGTGTTGTGTCTGTGGATGCTGGTGTTTTAGGTAGTGTCTCTCTCTGGCCTGCTTTCAAATTTCTGGTAGTAAGGGTTTGTGGGTAATGTGGGTGTGTGCTTTATATTGGATTGGGTGTGTGGGTGTGGTGTGTATGTGTATCAGGTGTGTTTATTTCGAATTGTTCAATGTGGTTGTGTTTTGTAAGTGTGTGTGTATTTTGAACGCAGTGGTGTGTACCGCCAATGGATTACCGCGGTTGAAAGACCGCCACGATGATTAGTGCGTTGTGATAGTGTGGGCGTATTCTGGTTGCCGTGTCGGTGTCGGTTTTGTTATCGCCAGTTTATCACTGACCTTTGGTGTGGCGGACTTGTGCGGATGTCTGTATTGTGGCGGATTCCGGGCTGTAGGTCGTAATACCTGTAGCGGAATTCCGCGGCCGCAGCGGTATGTTGGCAGTCTTCTGCACGGCTGTAAACGGGATTTACCGCCAGGGTTGTAATGAGGGTCTTGGTGTCTTCCTTCGCCCCAGCAACAGTTTACATGGCCAAATATGATAACCAGTAGATATTTACAAACAGTCCAATTAGGAACAACATAGTGCTCTGGGAAATATTTATCAACAATATCTTATATATTATTAGTAATGTGCACGCGACTAACTAGACAGTGTCTTTGAGTGGTTGAACAATAGAGCCAAAGGCATTCAATTCAGGATTAATGAAAGAAAAGTCTGTATCTATTAAAAATAGATGGATAAAATACCACGTTTCACTGTAAGGACAACTAACCTTAAGGGCAATGTTTAGGAGTCAGAAAACAATTGCATGAGTAAAGATTAACATTTTAAACGCGCTGCCACCTTAGTGAAAAATGTGATTCCCAAAGAAACTTCTCCAAAAATGGTGGCAGCTCTTACATGTCTTCTAATAAACTACGTAATATAATAAGTAACACTGATTCAAGTGGCACTGAAGGCTGAAGAATGATCCACTGTCACCAACTGCGTATTCAATGAATTCCATTGTGGAGAACATTCTAGATGTGGTTAGAGGCTTACGACCTTTCAAGAAAATGAAAAATTAATAGACAGGTGGGTCATTTTTGGGAATTGAATAATTGAAGTAGAGCAGAAAATCATTTAATAGTGTCCACAATGTATCTGCGAAGGTTAACAAATTGAAAGAGAATATTTGTCAGCTGCAAAAGCATACAAGGAATCTCAACAACTTACCACATCGTGCAGATGGTGATGATGTTCTGAAATTTTTAAAGAGACTATAGCCTGATGTACAAAAAATGGCCAGTCACAAACCAGGTGCAAACCGATTTGCATCCACAAAATATCGTGGTGTTGATAGAAAAAAGAATCACCAATGGTGTATTTCAAAAAATTGCACACTGTGCCAAATAATTATCAATTTTCTTATTTTGGCAAGAGCAAGAGAAGATACCAAGGGCCAGATGTACAAAGGATTTTTCTGGTCGCAAACGGCCCAATTCGTAGAATCTGACCGTTGTTCACCAGAAAGATGCTTTTTGTTCCTAGCCCTATTTGCGATTTGGTAATCTTTTTCTGAAAGGGTGGTGATGTGGCTGCATTCCCAGATTTGCGCGATGCATCTTCAACTACATGTAAATGAAGATGGTCTGAAAGCACAATTTTGTTTATTTAGCATATTTCCAGGCTGTCTTTATTTATATAAAACAAAGGGGAAGATTTAAGAAAAGTGGTGCTGCACTCAGTGCAACGCCACTTTCCTTGAGCCTCTTAGCGCCCTCCACCGCCACATGAGTTCATCGTATTTGAAAGACGGCGCACCATGGAGCAGGGTAGGAGACAATAACATCAGAATTTTTTACGCTATTGAAGTACTCTTTAGGGTTAGTGCCAAAACTTTAGCCCTAACCCTGAACAGTACAGAACGGCCCATTATAACCATTGGTGTGCCCCCTTTTAATGCCTGCTCTGAGCAGGCATTAAAAATGCCAAAACATGGTGCTAAGAAATCTTTTAGATTTCCTTACGCCATTTTTTGGTAGCCCTAACGGGACAACACCCGCCTTGCATACATTATGCCTGGCGCAGGCATAATGTGGCGCAAGGGGCTACAAAGTGGCACAATGCATGCATTGCACTACTTTGTAAATCTGGTGCTGCGATTTTGGCCTTGTTGGGCCACATTAATGTAATAAAAATGATGCTCATGTGGCGTAAGGAGGCGATAGGCCCTCTTAAATCTGGGCCAAAGTGTGTAAACTGTGATCCTGAATGCCATTGGGCAAGGTATGTGATGCAGGACTTTCTTTTGAAAATTCTCCCCTCTCTATGGGAGTCCTTTTCCCAGGGGAAGAGTAGCATTTAGCAGTTTTTACTGCTCCTTACCACCAGGGTTTTTCTGGTGGTGATTGGCAGTGAAAACTGACCTTTAATTCCAGCCATCTAAATCAGGTGTGCGTATTATAAACTATATAATAAGTCTCCCTAAAATTATCTGATAAACCTCACCCCCTGTGTTCACTTATGCCCCTTCCACTCCCCAATACTTGCCATAAAGGTTTGGAGTAGAGGTCTGACTTTAAAACATTTTAACTGAGGGGCTGGTGGGGTTAGAGAAAAAAGCTTTGCAGATCTCTGATCTATACAAAGTAGGCACCATGTTGCTAAAATAAACACATGGAGCATTATAGAGCAGACATTTGGTTTCCTCAAAGGCAGATTGTGATCTGTGCACAAAAGTAAGCATACCCTAGAGTATGATCAAGCAATGTGCTGCAAACGCATAGCCACCTGTACAGTGTTGAATAATTTAGCTAGCCATAAGGGACTTCCAATGGGCCATGAAAGTGAAGATACCAATGAAGATGATGTAGAAAATCGCCCTTGATTACTACCTCCAGGACCTGGTACTTCAGGAGTTGTAGAGGGACAAGCAAGCAGGGAAGATGTCACTAACAACTACTTTTAGGGAACACATTCCATACATAACTGTAAATGAACAAATGTGGCATACAGTTTGGTAAACATTTTCTTTTCTGTTTACTCACAAGTTCAATAGAAGATGTAGAACATCTTTGAAGAACAGTTTTGTTTTCAACATATTAACCTGGATTTGGAAAAATATCTATGTTTTAGGAAAAATAAATGTTTTTGCTGTAACTTCAAGAAAACAGTCTAATCATCTGCATTTCAATCTGTGTCTTTGTCGCCTAGTAGTTCGTTTTTCTGTATAATGCTGTGTGGCCCTTTCTTGTCCTTCTCCATTCTGGTTCCTAGTGCACCTTGTTGTAGCAGGCTCACCAATAGACATACGATCACGCTTGAGCCCTCCTCATTTTTACCAGCCAATCTTGCTGTCCTAGTTCCTGTGTTAGCAGTTTGCATTTCCTCAAAATTGTTTGTTAATTAGGCTAGGCTCCTTGCTACATCACCACTGTGGAGAACTAACTCTATCTGCATGCTAGCAGTGCTCCTACACAGTTGAAATTGCTGCAGCTAGCTTTTCAACAAAACACCCAAATGTTTGTGGGCAATGTATCATGTGTCTATGTTGACACCTGTATGCTGCAGAGTCTCCAGTCATTTGTGTGACTATATCCTTAGTAGCTATCATTAATTCTTCATTATTCCATTATCTTCAGAAATTGTTCAGAAGTAGCCCTGTGCTGCTTTCTTTTAATTTTCAACATTGATTGTTACAGCGCATGGAATTGTTCTGGCATAAGGAAGCTTTCCCAGACTTCTCTAATTCTCAGCCTTACAGTACTCCTTAAAGCCCATCTTTCTCTTTCTAAGACAGGAAGAGATGGTGTTTGATGATGTTGAGTACCTGCAGAGAAAGTAATAGTTGGATCTCCTAATGCAGGGCTGATGTTTTGCCTGTTGATTTGATCCCTCAATTGCTAACTTATCATTGTTCCACTTTTTGCCAATAGTTTAATTTTTCTCATTCTTTACGTTTTCTTTTTCATTTTTGTCTGTCATACTTTTCCGAACTTACAAGTACATTTTTATCTTTGAACCATACTTCTATAATCATCCTTACAAACTCTTTTTTTTTTGCTTTTTTGTGGAGTATTTTCAATTATTTTATTATCACAGTGTATTGTCTGACTTCACTTTATAGGAACAAATGAGGGAGATGTTGGAAAGGTAATGAGATTGAAAAGTTGATGTCTGTAGTTTTTCAGTTGTGGCTTGTCTTTCATTAGACACTCTAGGATCCGTTGGGCACTCTACCTTTGGAAGTAAGGAAGGCACATAACAGTAGTGAACAATAACAAGTCCTAAAATAGGCTAAGGGCCTGATTTAGACATTGGCGGACGAGTTACTCCATCACAACAGTGATGGATATCCCTTCCGCTGAAATCTAAATACATTACAACCTCTGGGATTTAGATTTCGGCAGACGGGATATCAGTCACCGCTGTGACAGAGTAACTCATCCGCCAATATCTAAATCCGGCCATAAGTGTGGCTTGTGTGATGGCTACTCAGCATTTTGTGAGGTGAGAAATTTCGAATATATAAAGATCATAAACCTCTTTAATGTATACTTGGTGAGAGAGGAATAATCAAGTATTCTCATGATCAATAAAGTTGTTTTCCAGCTTGGAGAAGTTTAGTTTCAAGATTGTGTATGTGTCTGACAAGGACAATGCTAGTGAACATAGTTTTAATGGATTATCATTCCAAATGGTTCTATTAGTCTCTTGTGCGAATGCAACCACGTGTTGTCATTCATTTTCTGGAGAAGGTGTTCAATATGAAAGGGCATTCCCAATTTATAGTATCTGAAGGAGATGTCCAGTTTTTCTCATTTGAAACGAAGGAGTATTTGGCTTGTTCCAAAATTAAACAACAGACTGTTGCTCTATATAGTCCTCAGAATAACTTCATGGTGAAGGGGGTGAACAGAATTGTTACAGAAACTTTACCGTTAGCCATTTGTTGTAGTTTAGATGTAGAAGAATCTTCAGGAGACAAGTTGTTTAAATATTATATAATACCTCATTCTATAGCGGGTGTCAGTCCATTCACATTTTGTGTCTTAAAGAGCTGATATCTAATATAAGGAGGGGTTGGATGAGACTGGTGCTCTTGAGATACCAACTGTTGGGGATAAGTTGTCAGAAGTGCAAAAGGATACAATATAACTCACCATATAAATTCTCATGACTTTATGGTTGGTGATGTCATCAAGACTTGTAAACCCTTTGCTGTGAACAAAACTGTTTCTATGTTTTTTAAGATGAGACAGGCAATTATGATAAGCAAGAGGTATGCAGGTGCAGAATGGTGCATAGTGGACCAAGAGATGTGTGGTGATGGATGCAGGATGTGCGAGGTTTAGCAAGACAAAGTATAGTTTTTTTGCTTGGACGTAGACGCTCAGTCGATGGTTGTTGTAGGATGGCCCTAGGTTGTGGAAAGCCTTGTATGCAAGTGTGAGTATTTTGAATTGCCATCTCTTCTGGACGGGGAGCCAGTGGACGTTCTTGAGGAGGGGGATGCAGCTTGAGTGCTTGGGGAGGTTGAAGATGAGTCTGGCTGTGGTGTTCTGTAGAGTCTGGAGTCTTTTAAGTAGATGGGAGGACACTCTGGTATAGAGAGTGTTGCCATAGCCAAGGCGGCTGGTGACCAGGGCACACATGACTGACTTTCTGGTGTTGGCAGGGATCCAGTTGAATATCCGGCTGAGCCTACAGAGGATGTAGAAGCAAGAGGAGGCAGCTGAGTTTACTTGCCAATTCATGAATAGTTTACAGTCAAGGATGATGCCGAGGTTTCATGCTTGGTCTCATGGAGATGGTGTTGGTCCGAGTTCTGTTAGCCACCAGCTGTAGTCCCATACAGAGGTGTTCTCCCTGAAGATCAAGACTTCCTTTTTGTTGGTGTTTGAGACAGCTTTTTTTAAATCCATGTTGCTACATTGGTCATGGTGTTGCGGAAGTTGGCTTTGGCATTGTGGGGGTCTTCGGTGAGTGAGAGGATTAGCTGAGTGTCGTCGGCGTAGGAGACTTTATTGTGTCCATATGATCTGACAATGTCTGCGAGGGCGGTCATGTAATGTTAAACAGGGTTGGGCTGAGGGAGGATCCTTGGGGTGAGCTGCGGGTGATGTTCTTGGGTGTAGAAGTGAAAAGAGGAAGGTGGATGATCTGCGTGCAGTCTAATAGGAAAGAGGCAACCCACTTTAGGGTGTTTTGTTGAATGCCTATGTTGTGGAGTCTGTTGAGGAGAGTATTGTCGGAGACTGTATTGAACGCTACAGAGAGGTCCAGAAGGATCAGAGATGCAGACTCTCCGCAGTCGAGAAGGGTCCTGATGTCGTCCTTGGCAGCGATCAGTGCAGTCTCCAGCTTGTAGTTGGCCCGGAATTCGAGGTAGTCAGTGAGCTTTTGGTTGATGGCTTTCTCCAGCACTTTCCCCGGGAAGAGGAGCAGGGAGATCGGTCTGTAGTTTATGAGGTCGGCGGAGGGTTTCCTTTAGGAGGGGTCTGACCTCTGCATGCTTCTATTAATCCGGGAAGGTTGCTGTGGAGCTGGAGGTGTTGAGGATGCGAATTAGTTCTGCGCTAATAGTGTTGGCTCTGAGGTTGAAAAGCCAGTGGGGCAGGGGTCAGTGGGTGCCCTGGAGTGGATGGATGACCTGATGGCTGTGGTGGTCTGTGTACTAATCGTGGACCTGGAGGTTCTCATGTGGCTGGTGCTCACTGCTTTAGAGATGTTATATAAGCTGGAGGTGGAGGGTTGGGGGTCAAAAGTGTTGTATATGGTGGTGATCTTGCTGTGGAAGTAGTCTGAGAGGGTGTCACAGAGTTCCTGGCATGGGTGGATGGTGGTCTCTGTGGCTATCGGGTTAGAGAATTCCTTGATGATTCTGAAGAGTTCTTTTGTGTGGTTAGCTGCAGTGTTGATGCGGGCAGTGATTGCTGCTCTTTTGCAGTCCATCACTTTGTTTCAAATACCATCTTTTTTTCCCTACATTTCATTGTCTATTTCTGTTTAAACATTTGATAACTCATTTTGTAGATGTTTGAACATATTTTTGGTGTTGTTTTCACAGTTTGTTAACCTCTTGAAGATCTTAATTTCTCTTTGTACCAAGGGTGTTCATTCTACTTTGTATATTACCTTCCAACTTGAGGTTTTAGTATTCTTGTTTTGTTTTCAACAGGATCATGAAATTATACTAGTAAGGTGATTGTTTTTCCCAAGCTTTGATGATGTTTGATACTGCATCAATTCTACACATTTGGTTAATCAATTCTTCACCTTGACTCTGTTTCCAATTACAATATTTTTCCACTGAATGAGAATTCCATTTTAATTTACACACGCTAGGGTTTTCATCTTCAGAGGAGATTGCATGGAGTTGAGGATAATTCTGTAGTCCCTAATCATTCTTGCTACCTGTGGCAGTTGACCGCTTTCATTGCAGTGAACTATTAGGAAGGCATTTATCCTCTCTAAGATATGTGGAATGACTAATGTATAGTCTAACAGATGAGTGGAATTGTCAAGCATATGGGTTGCTTTTGCTGCAATATTCACATGAAAACAACCATTGAAATTACCACAGATAAACAGTATAGAGTTGTTTAAAAAATGTTGTCACGTCTACTAGATCTGGGATTGTCTGTCACCATATCCGGAATCATCCAAAAATTTTCCACTTCATTTAATAAAGTATCTTTCAAGCATGCAGTATTTGATCATTCATTTAGGCATCCAGTCAAAATAATTACTCTATCTGGATGTACCAACTGTTGAACCTTTAAATGCAGGTATAGTACTTCCTGAGTTAATTGTTTTCCTTAAAATATCTGGAAGAATGTAAGTTTTATTTAACAAAACTTCTAGTTGACTTCTGTCTGTACATTTTAATGCTGTATCTAGAATGTAATTGGAATCTATCTCTAAAGTAATTCTCGTGTAATCCAACAATGTGAAAATTTAGACCCTCATTATGAACATGGCGGTCCGGTCCGCCATGCCGGGGGTGGTGGAAATTACCACCACTGTCATGGCGGTCCAGACCGCCATATAAGAAACACAGGGAGACCGCCACAGGTAGAACTCTGCCACCGCCAGGCTTCCACCACCAGGCAGCCTGTCGATGGCAGAGTTCCCTATCCGACAGGGCAGCGCTGTCCGCCGGATAATGCACCTGTGTTCCCTCATCCTTTCCCTGGCGGTTTAGGCTGCCAGGGAACGGCTGGCAGAATGCGTGCCCCGGGGCCCCCGTGCACAGCTCTGTCACGCATGGCACTGCCCGATTTACGGGCAGTGACATGCGCGACGCGTGCTGCTGCACCCGCCACACTGCTACATTGATGACAGCTCCATGTGGAGCCGTCGGCAATGTACAGGCCCAGCATTCCCCTGGGCCAGAAGGCAGAAACACTGTTTCCGCCTGCCGGCGCAGCAGAATGTTGTTTATTGGGCCAGCAGGGTCTTCAACGTGCTGGCGGTCGAAACACGGAACTCAGCGCGTAATGACCCCTTTAGTTTGTGAGTCCACCTGAAATCCTTCCCTCATCTGACAGCTTTACTGCTGGTTTTACGTCTGAATTGTAGTCTCTAAGGGCCAGAGTTCCTAAAAGCATATGATGGTGTAGACAATTACAAAGACTCTGAGTTTATCTTAAGTTTGCTTATTCAAGTAATGGTCCAAGAAAGTAATATTAACTGATGACTATTAGATCTTTTGTTCCTCTTGTGCCTTACTTGCTAGCGCAGATTTTGAGGATAAATTCTGGGCAACTCTTCACATTCTGCTGATTTCAGTTTCTTTTCCTTTTTATTTTTGGTAGCTATAAAACTGTGCTTTGATTCATGCACCAGTCTTTTTTGGGTGAGTGAGCTACTCCATAAATCCTTAAATATTTGCTGTGCACCAGGCATGCTTTTCAAAACACTCACGTTTGCGTGAGTCACACTACTTTTGATACCCAGTAAAATAAATATTTACTTCTGCGGCTTTATCAAATTTGAGGTTTCAATTTTCATAGCAGCTTATTTCAGTCCGTCCTTTGTGATTAATGCCTGTTGTAATATTACCTACTATATCTGCCACACTTTCAATGTTCCTTGATTTAATTCTTGATAGCATGGGAATCATTGCAAACAACCAAAAGAGGGTTCCCCGATTTAAAATATCATGTTGTCCATTAAAGGTATAATGGGGCAAGAACATTGTAGAATGCAAGGAAAATTCTCAGCAGTGTACAAGATTTTAGAGTCTGCATAAATCTTATCCAATTGTAAAATTATTTGTAATTCACCATATTCTCTTTGAAATTGTTGTTTTTCTTTATGAGGTTACATTCTCTTCATCATTCTTCCAAAGTGCCTTGACTCGGTATGGGATGCTCAATTTGCTGATAATTAGTTGCCCTAACTTTTCCCCTATACTCTTTTCCTTCGTTAATTTCTGTATCTAATGTTGTGGAAACACCTGAGTGTGTTCCCTGGTTACTCCCACTGCCCAAGACCGCCGTAAATTCGATTAGTGGTGAGTTATTATTAAATATTATCATGGACCGCCAGGGCCAACGACCGCGGAAGCACCGCCAACAGGCTGGCGGTGCTTCCATGGGCGGTACAGCCGCGGTCAGAAACGGGAAACTGGCTGCCCCAGGGAATCCTCCAAGCAGTGTCGCCATGGGGATTCCGACCCCCTTCCCGCCAGCCTGGTTCTGGCGGTTTTCACCGCCAGAACCTGGCTGGTGGGAACGGGTGTCGTGGGGCCCCTGGGGGCCCCTGCAGTGCCCATGCCATTGGCACTGGCATTGGCATGGGCACTGCAGGGGCCCCCTAACAGGGCCCCACATAGATTTTCAGTGTCTGCGTGGCAGACACTGAAAATCGCGACGGGTGCAACTGCACCCGTCGCACCCCTTCCACTCCGCCGGCTCCATTCGGAGCCGGCATCCTTGTGGAAGGGGGTTTCCCGCTGGGCGGGCGGCCTTCTGGCGGTCGCCCGCCAGCCCAGCGGGAAACTCAGAATGACCGCCGCGGTCATTAGACCGCGGTGCGGTCATTCGGCGGCTCCCGCCGGGCGTGCGGTTACCGCCGCGGGCGGGAGTCAGAATGACCCCCTGTGTGTCTTCATTCTTAAACTTGGAATATACTGGGTAATAGAGCTCTCAGTCTATTTCTTCATATCGTGATCCTACGTTCTTCTTTTTAAGAGGTTCCGGGGGCAATGGTCTCAATGTGTTTTTTCAAGCTTAAAAATTTCTTTTTAAAGGCACCCAAAAAGGATCACCAGCATTTCCACTCAGCTTATTATCATGGCTGTCTCCATCAGGCTTTGTTTGCCATTAGGGATATTTTTATGTTGACTCAATTGATCTGATTTGTGCATTGTTGAAGCATATTTTCATATGTAATTTTCTGCGCTAGTGACTCAATCTGTTCCACTTGCTGCATGTCATTAGATTTAGTAGAAAAGAAATGTAATTGGTCGAGCTGTTTCACTCTGTGTACCTGGTCTACTATACACTTGCCTTTATGTTGTACATTAGTGACTAATTGTGGAGAAACTTCGTAAGGTACTACGTCTATCAAATTAAACTGAGTAATTTTGTTTCCTTGTCTAGTTTTTTGTCTTCCTTCAAACTACTACCTGGTTGCAACAATTCCTTGTCAATGATTGGCTTATTATTGTTGCAGAGCCAATTAATATGCTTTATCTTCCTTCTTTCTATCCAATACTTGACTCATCATATCCCTCTCAATCCACTTCCAATGGATATCTTTTCATATAATGTACTGGGTAATGTTCCTAGTTTGTCTATGACTTCTCCACAAAAGCATTGACGTATCAGTATATTCGTTTGGGGCTTCTATCTTTGATACAGGAACCTTTTTGTCAAATTCTTGTAAATAGCTATCTTCAGCAGAATACCAATTTGGATGTCCATTTTAAGAGATTGCAAGGTTAGTAAATCAGTGCATCCACTGTTAATGTTAGGTGAGCAATCCTTGAATTCAGAGTCTCTGTCTGTAAGAGGGTCAGTTGTTGCTTGAAATTTCAGAAGACTCCCATATCATTCTGATTCTGACTCCTCACATCTAATTAAAGTGCTAGCCAGAAACGAGTTCCTATTTATTTGATGTTGCATTATTCCCCCGTCCGCTTTTCTCATTTCCACATCCATCATTCTCAAGTATATGCATTTCTCTTGCCTTAATTTCTTCATTTTCCTTGTATTTTGCTCTGGGGAATAATCAATGTTATCAATTGTCTTCAGACACTCCAATTCTGTAGCTTTCCATACTCCTGATTCTCATAGTTGTCTAATGATACTGGCTGATTTTTCCCTTTCCAGCTCTTTCAATTTATCAGCTGGTTTTCCATTGATTTATTTTGTACCCTGTTCAGATTTACACCTGTCCAAATATTAAAATTCAGGATCTCTCAGGCTGTTGTTTTTATATCCGGAGTAGTGTATAATTGTTGAGTACTGCTCTCACTGTGCACTTTTGCTTGAACCCACATCTGCTTGTGTATGTTTTCCTCTTCAATTTTATTTTGCTCATTAGTACTCTGTTCTTGTTCGATTAAGAGGATCAGCACACTTTCAGCTTCTAATAATTTCAGTTCAAATGTAGGAGCTTAAGAAGGTTTACCCTGAGTTATTTGGTGACTGTTCCTGGTCATGCGGCTAGTTTTTGTGTATCTCCCATTTACAGCATTAGGTTTTATAATTAATAATAAAGGTGATGATATCAAATTTGTCACCTTTACCATATCACCCATTGATGGATTCATATTCCTTTTATTGATCTCAGTCTTTCCTTCATCAATCTCTTGTCACTGTGATAATACTTTCCAGAGTATAATTTTGGTCTAGATGCCTTTTTACTGGCTCTTTTCCAGTACTTCTTGAGTGGATTCTTTGACTCTGGTTGCCCAAACATCAGTTCTCCACAACTTTCTAACATTAATCAAAACACAGAGACACATGCATAATGTTGCTGTATAGTAATGAGTAATGGGCACTGAAAACAGTGCAGATAACTACAGCTGGCAGAATAGTAAAATAGAACAGTCCATAAGAACAAGTTACTCACCTTCGGTAAAGCCTTTTCTGGTGGATACAATAGCTACCTGTGGATTCCCCACCTAAAGGTAAGTAACTTGTTCTTCTGATGGGTACAACTACCTGTGGATTCCTTACCTAAAGAATAGAGTCCCAAAGCAGTACCGCACTCAGTGGTGGGTGCCTGAATGGTCAAACCAAGAATTCCTGCAGCACTGACCGTGCAAAATGGCCATCCCTCCAGACTTCAGAATCCAAACAATAATGTTTAGCAAACGTGTGGAGGGATGCCCAAGTTGCGGCCTTGCAGATGTCAACCACAGGAACACCTCTAGCTAAGGCCGCCTTAGCCCTGGTGGAATGGGCTCTCAACCCAACAGGAGGTTCCTTCTTTGCTAAAGAATAACACAATTTGATTCAAAGAATGACCCACCCGGAAAGCGTTCTCTTGTGGACAGCCTTGCCTTTCCTCTTCCCCACGTAACCGACTAAGAGCTTATCGTCCTGTCTGAACTCTCTCGTCCTGACGACGAAGAAGCTCAATGCTCTTCTTGGATCTAGTCGGTGTAGCCTCTCTTCCTCCTTTGGTGGATGAGGTGGAGGATAGAAGGAGGAAAGTGTGATGGACTGTCCTAAATGAAAGGGTGTAACAACCTTCGGTAAGAAAGCCGCCTTGGTCCTTAACACCACCTTGCCCTATAAAAGGAAATATATGGGGATTGCACACTAAGAGCCTGGAGCTCACTCACCCTCCTAGCAGATGTAATGGCAACTAGAAAAACAGTTTTTAAAACTAAAAACCTTAAAGGACATGAATGCATCGGTTCAAACGGTGAACCCATGAGAAAAGCTAACACTAAGTTCAAATCCCACTGCGGCATGACAAATGGAGTGGGCGGAAACTTGTTAGTGAGACCCTTAATGAACCTCAAAACTATTTGGGACTTAAACAAGGAAGGTTGGTCTGGAAGGCACAATAAGGCTAACAGCGCGGACAAATAACCCTTAACAGTCGCAACTGCACAACCCCTCTGTGCTAAGGATAACGCAAACGACAAAATGTCAGATAAGTGGGCACGTAAGGGATCAATTTGATTCTCTCCACACCAAGTCACAAATTTAGCCCACCTGCTTGCATAGATAGATTTGGTGGAGTGTCGCCTGGCAGATAATATAATGTCCACCACTTCAGGTGGGAGAGAAAAAGTACTCAGATTGCCCCGTTCAATCCCCAAGCATGTAGGTGTGTAGGTGCAGGCTCTGGAGGTGGGGGTGTAGAACCTAACCCTGCGACTGCGAGAGGAGGTCTGCCCTGTGAGGGAGATGGAGCGGAGGGCACAGAGAGAGTTGGAGAAGGTCTTAATACCACACCCTTCTTGGCCAATCCGGAGCTATTAAGATGACTTGGGCCCGGTGTTGGCGAATCTTCCTCAGAACCCGAAGAATCACGGGTATGGGGGGAAACGCGTAAAGCAACTGACCGTTACAGGACATCTGAAACGCGTCCCCCAACTCTCCTTGCACCGGATACTGGAGACTGCATAATGACGGGCAGTGCACATTCTCCCGAGTGGCAAACAGGTCTATCTAAGGAAACCCCCACATCTGAAAGAGGTAAAGGACCAGGTCTGGATGAAGACGCCACTCGTGATTGGTCGAGATGTGCCGACTGAGACTGACCACATGCACGTTCAAAACTCAGGCCAAATGGTTTGCTACCAAGCAAATCTGATGGTCCTGTGCCCAGGATCAGAGACGTAGAGCTTCTCTGCAGAAGGTACGACCCCACCCCTCCCTGTTTGTTTATATACCACATTACGGTAGTGTTGTCTGTCAGGACTTGGACCGACTGACCGCAAAGGGAAGGGAGGAAGGCCTTGAGAGCCAGACGTATAGCCCGCAATTCCAACAGATTGATGTGAAACCTCTGTTCCACTGGAGACCAATGACCTTTGACCTCCAGGTCCCCCAGATGAGCTCCCCACCATAGAGTGGAAGCATCCGTTATCACCGTGGCCACTGGAGGTGGCAGCGAGAACGGCCTTCCTTGAGAAAGGTTGCCGACCGCAGCCCACCATCGAAGATCCGCTGCAGTGTCTCTGGAGATACTTATTGATTCCTCGAGATCCCCTTTGTGTTGAAACCACTGCCTGCGGAGGCACCACTGAAGAGCCCTCATGTGCCAGCGTGCATGTGTGACCAACAGAATGCAAGAAGCGAACAGGCCGAGCAGACGAAGGACTTTGAGGACTGGAACGACCGCTCCATTCTGGAACATTGGA
Source organism: Pleurodeles waltl (assembly GCF_031143425.1). Taxonomy (NCBI): domain Eukaryota; kingdom Metazoa; phylum Chordata; class Amphibia; order Caudata; family Salamandridae; genus Pleurodeles; species Pleurodeles waltl. The sequence continues at coordinate 502,885,257 of NC_090439.1, forward strand.
ATCAGCGCCTGAATGTCCTGAATCCGCTGCAGCGGAGGAAAGGCTCGATTCAATGTTGTGTCCAGTACTGCCCCTATGAACAGGAGGTGTTCAGAGGGCTCCAGGTGAGACTTGGGCACGTTCACCAAAAAGCCCAGATCGAACAACAACTGGGTTGTCGACTGCAGGTGATGCCGCAGGAGCTCCGGAGACTTGGCTTTGATCAGCCCATCGTCCAGATAAGGGAATACTGCTATCCCCCTCCTTCTGAGCTCTGCTGCAACCACCGCAATCACCTTTGTGAAGACTCGAGATGCCGAAGTAAGACCAAATGGAAGGACTGCAAACTGACAGTGTTGCGACCCCACCACAAACCGGAGATACTTCCTGTGTGACTTGAGGATCGGGATATGAAAGTAAGCATCCTGCAAGTCGACAGACACCATCCAATCCCCTTCGTTCAATGCCAAAAGAACCTGTGCTAAGGTCAGCATTTTGAACCTTTCCTGCTTGAGGAACCAATTCAAAATCCTCAGGTCCAGGATTGGCCTCAACTGACCATCCTTTTTGGGGATCAGGAAATATCTTGAATAACAGCCTTGACCCCTCCCCTGCTCTGGAACCAACTCTACTGCACCTTTCGACAAAATGACTAGAACTTCCTGTTGTAGTAAAAAAAGATGGTCTTCCGAACAGAAGGATGGGAGGGGTGGGAGGGGGAAACTCACGAAAGGGAAGAGTATAACCTTTCCCCACAATATCGGTGAGCCAGGAGTCTGATGTTATTGACTCCCACATGTGGAGAAACTGAGACAATCTCCCCCTACAGGAGATGCATGCAAAGGGAGTGGTGGAGGACTAAGGCTGCTTCCCTTGCTGCACCCCTCCGGAGGAAGAGGAAGAGGCAGAGTGCTGCTGGGTGGCCCCTCTGGTACGAACCCTACCCCTTCTCCTAAATGATCTATAGGGGTGAGCAGTAGTAGGTTGCTGTCCTGCTGCCTGGAATCTCCCCCGAAAGGAAGAGCCACGCCCAAACCCCCTGAACCTCCTAAACGATCTCAAGGGAGTAGAGGTGGAAGCTTGCAAGCCCAAGGATCTTGCTGTGGCCCTACTCTCTTTGAACCTCTCCAAGGCAGAGTCAGCTTTTGTCCCAAACAGTTTATCCCCATCAAAGGGCAGATCAAGTAGGGCTGACTGCACATCGGGAGAGAATCCTGAAGACCATAGCCAGGCATGCCGTCTTGTTGCTATGGACGTGCCCATAGCCCTGGCCACGGAGTCCGATGTGTCAAGCCCAGATTGGATAACCTGGGTCGCAGCTGCCTGAGCGTCCGGCAAAAGGTTAAGAACCTCCTGAGGCAATCCAGAGTGTGTCTTGGCCTCGTCCATCAGAGCATAGATGTATCTGCCCAGGATACAGGTAGCATTTGTTGACTTAAGGGTCATGCTGTAGGAAGAGAACGCCTTTTTAGCAGATTGGTCCAGTCTCTTGGATTCCCTGGCCGAAGGAACCCCTGGAAAAGATCCTGGAGCAGTGCGGGAGGAGCATGAGGCCTACACCACCAAACTCTCTGGAGTCAGATGTCTGGACAAGAACTTTGGATCTCCAGGAGCCACCCGATACCTCCTTGCAACAGACCTATTTACTGCTGTCGAAGTCACAGGCTCCTTCCACACCTCCATTATCGGGTCTATGAGTGCCTCATTAAAGGGAAGAAGCGGCTCTCCCACTTCTGAAGAAGGGTGCAACACCTCCGTAAGAATGTTAGTCTTTACATCAGCAGCTGGAAGAGGAAGGTCAAGAAAATCCACCGCCTTCCTCACCACTGAATGGAAAGAAGCAGCCTCTTTGGTGTACTCTCCTGGAGATGCCAAGTCCCACTCCGGGGAAGTGTCCAGACCACTGGCAGTGTCCAAGCCCTGCAGGTCTCCCAGGGGCTCAACAATCTCTCCCTCTTCCAAGAGCTGCTTCTCATACTCCTGCTCCTCAAGCAGCCTCAGAGCCAATCTCCTGGAGCGGAGCCTGGCCTCTATTCTTGGCATCCATAAGGCGTCTGCCGACCCCGAAGACCTCGGATGGCGTCGACCCTCGGATTCATCCGACGCCGGATCCATCGGCGCCGTAGGCTTCTTCAGCGTCGATGGAAGTTGCAGCGAACTCATCGGCGCCGGGGCAACAGATGTCGTCGGCATCACAGGCCTTCTATGCGCCGCCATTGGCACCGGCACCGAACCAGCACTCCACGTAGGAAGGAAAGGCATGAAGGGCGTCGGCCTGTACTGAGCCGGAACACCCATGTCATACGCCAAAGGACCCGAAGGTCCCGAGTGACCACCTCCCGGAGCCATGGTGGCGAAGATGTTAAACACCACATTAAGAAACGTGGCAGGGTCTGTGCCTGGCGCCGGAAACGCTGGATATCCCTGCGGAGCCGGCGCCTGAGGTGACGCCGGCGTTGGTTCGGGCATCTCCGTCTGCGCCGGTGAGACTGCCGGATCCTGATGAGGATTGACTTCAAAGGCAGACAGTGGAGACGTTGGAGAAGTAGGAGTCATCCGAGGCGGAGGTGTTACAGTCAGACAGATTTCGATGACTTAGAAGAAGACCGAAGATGGTGATGTCTCTCCTTCTTCTTCGATTTGGCCTCCTGCTCCTTCAGAGCCTTCGGATTCATGCGCTGGCATGAACCGCACACTTCGACCTCATGGTCAGAGCTCAGACACCACAAACAATTTTCGTGTGGGTCTGTGACCGACATTCGGCCGCCACACTCCCTACAGGGTTTAAAACCCGACTTTCGTGGCTGAGACATTGTAATACACGAAGTGAAACAGTAGCTCCCTGGTAGCCTCGAAGAAAAAAAAGTTACTCGAACGCACGGAAAAAAGGGAACTGATGTCTGCACGTCGACGAGGGCCTCTTATTGTCTGGATGACGTCATACGGCGTCGCGTGGGAGTCGGGCAATTGTGACGTCATCGTCGACGTGCAGAGCTAGAAGAAAAATTTCCGTTGGATGCTGGTGCATGGGGAAAATTCTTTAGGTGAGGAATCCACAGGTAGTTGTATCCATCAGAAACAATGATCTGTGCTTCCAATTCTGCACTCTTCTTTTGTCCTCCACTTCTTTGTGCAAGAAGAGCAGTGAGACATAAAATTTAGATATCGAAACCTACCAAACACATCCTCAAACCTGGTCATTCAATTTATACATAACTCTAACATACGATGTAACAGTAAACATGTCTTTTAGTCCGGATTCACAGTAATTCTCCTGGTTTTTCTCATAGCCTCAAAATCCTGACCTTTTTTGTGATTGGTTGATGATTATGCAAAGTTCCAAATTTCCCAAATACAATATAGTAAGTAGGGCAACACAAGCAAAGAGAGCATCCTTACAGTATCATGGTACAATACAGTAGAATGAAACTCAAACACACATTTGGTGCATTACAGTCCCTAAGCGTCTCAACTCTCCTCATGGTAGAATGGCCTAAGGAGCTCCCCCATCTCTGTATGTCCTTCTCTCCACATTGCCGTCTTCTTGGGAGGGCATGGCAGTACCTCTGTAGGTTGCTATTACCTCATTAAACTTCATTAGAGGCAAGATGTTGTTGTATCGGAGTCCAATTGTGCACCTTATCTTGTGGCATGCTGCAGATTACCTGTTCTATGTCCTCCACAGTGAAGGGGACGTCCACATATTATCTATGTGCATCTTCTAACCACAGCATTTGTATGGACTCAAGGTAGCTGTGTTATTGTTCTTTAGTGGGTGTGGCTGTAGTTTGTACTGTAGAAACATAGAAATCTGTGAACTATGTTATCGTTATTAGAGAGAGTCTCACCTTGGCATCTATGATCTAGGTGACATATGCACTGCCCTATGGCCTTCAAAGCAGCCTTGCCATGATCTTCACAAACCTGTCGCCATACTTCACATCAGTCGCTTATTTACTGAGGTATTTGGTTTCTCTTTTTGATGTACTAAATTATTTTGCCCTTGATGTTTGCTAAAACAGTCACATTACCAGTAGCAAAGTATTGTAGTTCTAGTGTTCAGCTTTCTCTTTCAAGGAAAGTCAGTTTTGTGTGCAGTGCAGGTTTTGGTTTAAGTGTAGCTGAACTGTATAACCCTTTCTCCAACAGCTGATTTATGGCCCAAACTGTGGGCTCCTTGTATTTCCCAAACCAGCAGAGCTTTCTGCAGAGGCCTGTGTAAGCAGAAAAACACTAAGTTAAATAAAATGAAATTTTGTACAGCCTTGAATTCACTGGAAACAAACACACAGTTGCATTTCCTCTCCTGTCTTCACCCAGCACATGCAATGGGAAGGCTGTTTTTCAGTGAAATAGAATGCAGGCCTCTCTCACACTCTGATTGGCTGTTGCCAACCAATTGGTGTGAAGTTGTGTTTCACAAAATTGAAACTGTGTTGGTATGACTGAGGGATGAGAAATGAGGAGTATGGAGGATGGATGAGGTATGAGGAGTAGGAATGGTGGAAGCTGGATGAGAAGTATGGATGAGAAGCAGGGATGAGGGATGAGAAATAGGAATGATGGAAGAGAAGTAGGGATGATGGATCAGAAGTAGGGATGATGGATGAGAAGTAGGAATGATTTATGATGAATGAGAAGTAAGGATGGTGGATGAGAAGTAGGGATGATGGAAGAGAAGTAGGGATGATCTATGATGGATGAGAAATAGGGATGATGGATGAGAAGTAGGGATGATGGAAGAGAAGTAGGGATGATGAGAAATAGGGATGGTGTATGATGGGTGACAAGTAGGGATGATGGATGAGAAGCAGGGATGAAATGTAGGGATGATGGAAGAGAAGTTGGGATGATAAATGAAATATTAGGGATGATGGATGAGGAGTAGGAACTAGAAGCAGGGATGATGGAAGAGAAGCAGGGATGATGGATGAGAAGTAGGGATGATGGATGAGAGGTAGGGATGATGGATAAGAAGCAGGGATGAGAAGTAGGGATGAGGAGTGAGGAATGAGGATGTCCTAAAAAGGATGCTGTACATATCTATGCATTGTTGGCTTAAGTTTTTTGTGCATCATTCATACCTCTAATATTCCTGGACAAGAGTTCCACATTGTGTATCTAAGGAGTGCTGAGAAGTGTTACAGCAACCCCACAGGAAAGGAGTAATAGAATCTCAGAGGAGATCGACAGGGTTATCAGTTATCAACCATGCAAATAAGAAGAGTATTATTGTACCAGTGGGTAATATGACCCAGCTGACACATTTCAGCAGCTCAACATTGTTAAAGAATTAGACCCCCCACCCCCAACTACCCCCAACACAAAAGAAAAAAACACAAAGAAAACACCTAAACACTCTCTGGGAATCATTCTTGAGGTTTTCCAGAAGGCCAAACAGGCATCCCCTCTCCTTAGGAGATGGGTGGCTGAGGTATTCTCATTTGTGGTGCACTCAGAATTTATGTAGTAAGGTACCTGCCTGGAGGTGAACATGGACCCCCCCCCCCCCCCATGGGCACTCAGAGGGCAAATACAGCTAATGTCTTAGGTTGTTCAGCCTATAATGCAGCTCCCCTGCAGCTCCAGCACATCATGGGAGAGAGCAGGTGAAAGTAGGCTAGTATAGTAATTCAGGCAGAGTCATGTTGTTGCCACGCACCCCAAGGTTTCAGAAAGCTAATCACTGTCACTGAGGTGGCTGCCTTGATCGCCCTCTGAAGCGGGCATTTCTACTGTGCCACTGTTGACAAATTTGTAGCAAAATTTAACAGTCTGCTATAGATCAGTGAAGAGCTGGGTGAATTCATCATTGGCCATACACAATGATTTGTAGCTTGGTGGCGTAGATCAGAGCATATGACACTCCAGCCTTCATAAGTTTCTGCTTGGCTTGTAGGAAATCTTGTCAGCAGCCTGTACTGCCAGTGTAGAAATGGGGTAAATCGACTGGTGGTTTCCTTGGTAGGTGATCTCTCGCTTCTCCCAGACCAGGTGGTTAATGGAGTCCCAAGACAGTCTATGACAGGTTGAGCCTGGGCCCCCAGGAGGTTCTTGATCCCAAGTAGTTGTGTGTACGCTCCACAGAGAACAAAGGTGTAAGGGCATCTCCAAATATGGACTGTGCCATTGTTTCCAAGTAAATCTCCATGTTGTCCATTGCAGTAGGCTCTAGGAGGCCTAAGATATGTAGATTATTCTGTCTGGGTCCCAACTCTAAGGCTTTTGTAACCACTAGGACTTTTTCCATTCAGAGAAGTTATCAGTTTGGGATGTGTGGTGTCCTCTGAGTAAGATTACTGGCACTCCAGCAGTTCCATACAATTTTTGCGTTTATCATGTTTATCAATTCACCCTTTCATGTGGTCTAGTCTGGCTGTGAGAGAGTCAATTTTGGCATCAGTTGTATATAGGCTTTGCTGCATTTCAGTGAGTAGGTTCATGATTTACTGCTACAACAGGATGCTGCAAGACAGCCAGGGCGGCAACACCTCCCTCCCCTGATCACCCTCCATGGTCCTGGTTAATCTTCTACTTTTTCTTTTTGTTGTGTTTGGCCATTCGGATGCGCAGTACACCTTGTAGGTGTGTGTTTTCCCAGGGAGCGGCAATGTGATAGCAGGTGGTCCCAAATGTAGTGCATGTATTCAAGATAAGGGAGCAGTGAGGTACTGCTTCACCCCAGATATAAGCCCAGCACAAGCTGAGGGGCATGAGCAGACCACCAGGCTCAATGGTGATGGTTCAATGGGGTGGTGGTACCGGTATGGCAGGTAGTAAATAGTGCACAGGTGGCATCTCATGAAGACTTCAACCCTCTGCCCAGCAGCTGGGTGTCAGTGTTAGCAATATTAGCAGGACAAGACATATATGTTCAAATGATATAATATGGGCTCAGCCCCCCCCCCAGGAGCCCACCACCCTCCAAGGCATCACATAGCTATTCAAGGTTGGGACATTTTAGAGTATTTGCTTCGTCCAAGCGGGTGCTGTGCATGAGTAGGACAAGAGCTCCAAGGGCAGCCAGTTCAATATCAGTTCTGGGAAGTGGGTATGTTGTGAACAGAGGATCAGAAGTTTAGACTTTGTGTCGGCACTCCGTGGTACAGCCGCAAGGCAGCATCAGGCACCACAAGTAAAGGGCATCAGTCGTGTCTGGGGAGGCACAGTATGCTCACTGACAGCTCCAGGGGTCGGATGACACAGCCGTGACCCCGCTGTACTACAGCATCTTCCAGACCAGGTGCTATTGTCACCTCACTCCCAGTGGGTGCAAGAAGTTGGGGAGATCCATTCTCTCTCCCCTGATCATGGCCTCTGCCAGCATTCACTGGCATCCTTCGCAACTCTGGGCTCTTGCTGGCCGATGGTCCTCCAGGACTTCATACCCTCCATCTTCAAACAGCTCAACCTCGCCCCGCAGGCCCACTCCTGCCTCAACTTTCAACTCTGCCCAGTGACTATATTGGTCTAGTCATTGCCACTGGGGCACCCTCAAGGGCTCAACAATGATTGTCCCCCTCTAACGATCTAGTCCGTGTGAAGGGTCCCCCGTGCCAATTGTGCTTCAAATGCCAGATGCCACTCCCACCACATCGAACTTTGGGGCAGATCTGGGCACTTAAAGTGCAAATGTATGATGAATTGTAAACTTAGCCAGTAGAGCCTCACTGGGATGTGCCTATCCTTCTGCCCTGCTCTCTGACACCCCCACCCCAAAACCCCAGCCTTAGCAACTACCATTGATGTTGAAGACCATCTCCTAAATTGCTGTGTGACGTAGGGGAAATTAAAAGTATTGTTTTTTAAATTTATTTATTAAATCTTTTTATTTGGTTTTCAACAGGTGCATACCATCTCCAAAGAAAGAGTACACAACAATACCTCACACCAGCATCAATATAAATGAAAAAGAACAAAAATCTCCCCAACCCCTACCCAACCACCCACAGACACATAAGCATTTATTCAAATATAGAAGTAATTGGTCTCTTCCCAAAATCATAGGTATTCCAGTCCCTCTGGCCCGCAATAGTCAGCAGTTTGTGGACCGCAGCACAATCCGGTGGACCCATAGTCAACAAAGATCTACACATTTAATGAGTGGTACACCATCTCAGCTCCCCAAACCCTGCCAAACCTTCGAGGGCAGACTCTTTTTGCATATGTTACCTTCTCTGTCATCATAAATCCATCCATCCCTCTTCTCCACGTGTCCACCATTGGGTACATCTCCAATCCCCAAAGACGGGGAAATATCCCTCTTAGCCATCACCAACCTGAGGCTACAAAATATAAGCCTAACCCGGGGAAGGTTGATGTTTTTGGGGATTCCCAAAAGAATAAATTTGGGGTCAAGCGGAATCCGGTCTGACAGCAGCCCCCGCAATTCCCCAACAATCTTTGTCCAATATTCCTGTAAATAGGGCACCCCCAAATGTTATGCAAGAAGTTACCAATTTTCTCCTGGCATTTGAGACAGTTCAGGTGCTAGGCCCTCCCCATAGTATGTAGACACTGTCTATCATAGTAAATCCTATGAAGGATCTTGAACTGAATTAGTCTCAACCGTGATCTAATGGCTACTTCGCGTGGGAACATCAGTGCTGCCTCCCAATCTATGTCTCCCAGTTCCCCTGTATCGGCCTCCCAACGACTGCGTAATCTGCAAAGTGTAACAGGCATATTGTTGTTAATGGTCCTATACACAATGGACACTGCTTTAATATCTAACTTCTTCATCAACAATCTGCCTTTCAGTGGAGTATATTCTGGTATTCCCTTCCCGGAAGGCCCTCCGCCCTCCATGCACGTTACTAATTTCCGGCAATCAGCATCTCTCCCACAGTGGGGTCACCCTAGTGGGCCAGTGTAGCCATCCCAGTACCTTGGTAACTTTAGCCCACGCCCCTAGAGTCACCTGGGTAGTGCGGTAAAAGGCGCCTCTCCCCTTCACCCCCGTATAAGTAGTGAAGACATGATTTCCTCTCCCACTGCAGTCTCTCCTGCTGAAAAGTAGGGTGGTCCCCCGGGGGTACATCCACTCGTTAATATTATTCAGGTGAGCCACCCAATAGTATACCTCCAAATTCGTCAGAGACAGTTCCCCACTATACTGATTACACTGCAGCGTTTTAAGTGCAATTCAAGGATGTTTCTTCTCCCATAGAAAGAGCCACATATCTTGTGCCAGGGTCTGGAAAAACTCCAGGGGGATCCAGTAATATGTATTTTGAAAGACATTAAGCAACTTTGGGAGAGGGGTCATCTTAAACATAGCAACACGACCCATCAGAGTGAGTGGAAGGCCCCCCCCTATCGCTCCATATCAGTGCGACAAGCTCTCATCGCCTTCCCAAAGTTAGGAGTGTAGCAAAGATCTGCCTTATGTGCCGTAAATATCAAGGTATTTCAATCCCTCACTCAAATATTGCAAATAACTTGGGAGGGAGTGGAGAACCGTATCCTCTTGTGGGGCATAGAGCACAGATTTATCTCAGTTAATCTGGTAACCATAATAGCTCCCTTAGTCTGTGAAAACCTGGAAAAATCTCAAAAGAGATTCCAGGGGTCTCGCCACATATAAAAGTTTGTCATCGCATATAAGGAAATATGTTCCTCTTCAATCTCTTCCTCTCTTAGGCTGAACACATGCAACTCAGGTTGGACATGGATCATGCACGCCAGTGATTTTATTGTGAGGGCAAATAACAAGGGGGACAGGGGACATCCCTACCTAGTAACCCTTGCAATGGGAAACTCAGGTGAAAGGGTCCCATTCACCCTAACTGCAGCCACAGAGTTACAGTAGAGCAGACTCACCCACTTCAGGTATCTGAGGCCAAATCGAAATCTCTCAAAGGTACTTTCCAGAAAGGGCCAATGCACCACATCAAATGCTTTTTCAGCATCCTAGGCCAAAACTATGTGTGGATCCGGGTGTTGCAGGATAGTATGTATCCAAATAAGTGTGTGCCTCAAATTATGTCTCATGGAATGTCCTGGCATGAAGCTGGATTGATCCCTATGGACTAGGGAGGGATAACGCTGTGGAAGCGCGTCGCTAAGGCTGTGGCTAAAACTTTCACCTCTACATTAAGGAGGGAAATCAGTCTGTAGGATGCACAGGACACTTTAGGACTTCTTTCTATGTGAATTACGACTATCTCGGCCCACCTCAAGCCCGGAGGAAGGGCTCCTTGGCTTCTCGCCTTCAGGAACATATTAAGGAGATGGGGAGATCTCCAAATCTTTTAAAGTGCTCCGCTGGGAACCCGTTAGGGCCCGGGATTCTCTTGGAGCCCAGCTTCGTCAAGGTCGTTTTAATCTCTACCAAGGTAATATCGCCTTCTAAAACCACCTGAGCCTCTGCGTCCAACATTGGGACAACTATGCCCTATAAGTATTCCCTAATCCAGCGTGCATCCTGTAGCAGGTGTGCCTTGTATAAATCACGATAGTAACCGGCAGAGGGCTCTCCAATTTCTTTATTTGAGTACACCCTATCTCCCTCTGGCGTCAAAATCTCATCTACCCATCTCACTTCCATTTACTTCCTTCCCAGCCAAGCCAGGAGTTTCCCTTCTTTATCTCCTGTTTCATATAGCCTGTGTTGGGCAGTTTGCAGCTGGGTTCTAATCTCCCTTGCCACTGTTTCCTTGCACCCAGCCCTTACTAGCTCCAGTTGGCGGAGGGCAGGAGGAGCGGATACCCGTCCCAAAGCCTCCTTAAGCTCCAGAAGCTGTTGCTCATACTTTTCTAGGGTTTATCTTTTGTGCCACTAAGTTCTGGGCGCTATCCTGGATCACTGTCTTATATGCCTCCCAGAGCACCACAGGAGACTCAACCGACCCCAAGTATAACTCAGTGTCTACTTGGAGCCCATGGGCCACCTCTCGATCTTTTAGGTCCCAGGCCCCAACCTCCATCTCCAGGTTCCCCCTCCTCTTCTCCCAACCCGCACCATCAGAGGAGAGTGATGAGACAAGCCCCTGGCCAGGTAATCTGCCCAGTGGATAGTCCCCACCTCCCCCGCTAGGGTGGAAATATAATCCAGCCTAGAAAAGACCTTATGGGCTCCAGCAAAGTAAGGGTATGTCAGTGGATGCCACCACAGGTCCAACTATCCCAGGGCTGCGGTGAAGCAATACAACGGAGTGGGGGGCAGACCCCCCAGATGCCCCAGATCGGTACAGATCCATCTCCATCACAACATTAAAATCACCCCCAACACATGGAGCAGGGAATCCGCCACCAGCAAAATCTTTGCTAGTTTCTCCAGCAAGGGAGCCTGGAGTCTCGGTGCGGTAAATGTGCTAAAAAACAATACTTCCTGTCTGACCCAAACCCCTGTACCCCCACGTACCTACCTGCTGGGTCTGCCCACTGTCTTGTGAGGTGGAAGGGAGGAAACATACGGATCAAAATCGCCACCCCCCTAGAACTAGAAGTGAAGCCCACGTGTGCCAGAGTAACATCGGGCCCTGTGCCCAGGAATTTACACTTCATGCCCTTAAGACCCGTCTCCTGCAAAAGAACAACATCAGGGTGCAGCCTCTTTGTATATTGATACACCAAACCATGCTTAACCTTATCTCCAAGTCCATTCACATTCCAGGATAGGACAGAGATGGCCTGTGGGTCCACCCAGGGAGGCCCTGAATCACCTTTGGAGGCCATTTTGATCAAAGAAAAAGTGTAGTAAGCGGGGAGGGGACCTCTGGCCTGGGACACTTGAACACACGATCTGACACCCAGAGTCCAGTAGTTCACTAGGAGAGACCTATTAGACACATGTGTCTATGGCTTATTTACACTAAACAAAAACAGGCAAAGAACAAACCACCTTGAAACAGACGTCTATCCCACCCCCTATGCACCCCTGCGTGTGTTGAACCCCATACACCGACTCAGCAGGAGTTGAGAGGTCTGTAGCCCCCCACACCTCCCTACCCCTTCAATTCAGAACTTCAAAACCAAATCAAGGGTAGCCGCAGAAGAGAAAAAGGCTCCTTGGATCACCCCTCAAAACAGAAAATGTAACTTTATGTTTGAAAAAAACTCCAATACCAACTCCTGGTCCTCTTCACGTGGGGGGCAGAAGGAACCAATTTACACTCATTCGGCCCCTTTTCACAATGCTGCCTCCACAGTCTTAGCAACACAAAACGATGATGGAGGAAATGCTGAACAATGCAAACATTCACCCCCAGTCACAGATCTGGGTTTAATCCACCGTTCTTTTGCTCACCATGCCACCCCAGTTTGGACCCAGCCATATGCAAATCAGTCTTGACCCTTTCCCCATGGGAACAGTCCAGCCCAAACTGCCAGGCCAGAAACAAGCATCCTGGGACCAGTTTCAGGGTATCACCCTTCATCAGCCAGGCTAGCTTGGATCCAGTGGCACAGAAAGCAAGGGACCCACATCTGGGCATAGCCTTCTCACTTAGGGCAACTTTAGCAACACAATAGGATGATGGACGGAATGCTGAACAATGCAAACATTCACCCCCAGTCACAGATCTGGGTTTAATCCATTGTTCTTTTGCTCACCATGCCACCCCAGTTTGGACCCAGCCATATGTGCAAATCAGTCTTGATCCTGTTCCCAATGGACACAGTCCAGCCCTAACTGCCAGGCCAGGTCCTCCACAGTCCTGTCACCACCCTCGGCCCCAGGCCATTTCTTCAATTTCTAGGTGACTGATGACCGCCACCAGCGGATGAGGAGACCCAGATTCCGTCCCAATGTCTGCGCCTGAGACAGCCATCCCCAAGCCTGTAGCAGAGTCCTCCCTTCTGTCTTTCTTCCGGGTGACCATGTTCCAGCTTTCCTTTGACTCAGATGAAACTGGCCCATCCCTTGTCGCTTGCATCAGTCGCTATGGCGTGTCTCCATCCCCTCTCTGTCTTCTCTGGCCCCTTCATCTGGGGCGCGACCAATCCTTTGATCCTGCGCCTCTGCTGTGCTTGGGCCTACAGTCAGTCCCTTGAATCCCCTTCCCTGACAGCTGGGGGCACTCCTCTAGCAACTCCCAGGCCTCCTCAGGGGTCTGGAAGAAAAGTGCTTTCCGTTGGAACAGGACCTTTAATTTGGCTTTGAAGAGGAGCATGTATTGTAGCTAGAGGCTACGTAGTCTAGCCTTCATGGAGTTGAATGTGCGATGCTGCCTTTGAACCTCCCTGGTGTGGTCGGGAAAAAAAGAATTTTAGAATTTTCATGACAAACTTCTCCCACTTTACAAACTTCCATTAAGATCATGTCCTGGTCCTGAAAAATTTAAAAGCAGGCAATCATTGGTCTAGGGGGACCACTGGGGGGGGCCTTCCCCTCAGAGCCCGATGGGCACATTCAATCACAAAAACAGGTAGAGAACTTCTCAGGCAGCAAGACTCGTCATAGCCATGCATCGAGAAACCAGTCCACATTTGTACCTTCGATCCCTTCCGGAAAGCCCTCCGCCACATGATATCCTTATTGAGGACCCTAGTCTCCAGCATTTCCTTACAGAGATCTCGGACACTGTCCTCAAGGTCCGATATTCATGTCTCTGCCCATGTGACCCATTCCGCCACATTCCGGAGGTCTTGACACAGGAGGGAAACCACCAAACGCACCTCTCCCACAAGCCCCTCCAGGGACTTTCTGGAGGACTAGATTGCAGACAGAATAGCAGCATTATCTGGCATTGCCGGAGGTTCCAGGGCTGGTGGCAGTAGGGTCACCAACCTTGTATAGCGGTCCGTACGTCCCTGTCGGGGTGGCTTGGGTCTCTTGTCTCTTGCCATTCTGTCAATTATATCTCGCAACCCCCGTCAGAGACACTGGGAGTCGTCCTGTGGTCAATCCTTCTCAAGCTGCAATTTCCAGCTGCTGCGGCCCCAGGAAACCAGGCCGCACCAGAGACCAAGTGATCAATGCGCAGTCCTGGATATCTCCCCAGAAGTGGTCCATGAAGGCACCACCATATTAAGGGGTAACAGGGTCCCTAAGGAAGGGGAAAGAGCTCACTGATAAAGGAGGGGGCCCCAAACTCTACTCCATTGCAGGCCCATAATCCGTGTTACAGGCAGCCAGGCTCCGCTGGGAGTCACCATCCCCCAGATGGCTCCGTGCCCCTGAGCAGAGACCCGCATTGACTTTGATCTGTCCAAGAGCCCTCCCCTCGGCGCAATCTCGCCAGCAAACTAAGGGACCACCAGCCACACCTCTCGCATTCCGTCTATGTGCGGTCACAGATATCTTCTCAAAAGAAGTCCAGCCGACTAGAACCTTGTCCACCCTAGCATCACCTTGTCGAGAATCTTCAGGGGCCCTGGGGGGAGAGCTCATGAATGAACAGTGTGGGGGGGAGGCCTTCCGCCTTACTCTGTCCCAGGTGCTGCCACAAGTGTTCCAGGCTGCTAGGCCCCAACAGGGAGTCTCCGTCTCACACCTCGCTTCTTGCCCCCGGGGGAAGACTCGCAGCAGATGCAGCCTGTCCAGAAGGCTCCCCCTCTCCCTGGTGCAATCCCACCGGCGAACTCGGGGCACCACCAGCCACACCTACCACACTCCCTCTCTTCCACCCAGGGTGCGGCCGTCACGGAGTCCTTCCTCAAATTTCCACCAGCCTCCTCATATCATCAACTTCATTCCCCGCTCACTCGGACCTGGGGTGGGGGAAGGGGTCACGCACTCTCCTTTGACATGGGAGGCCCTTCTTCTGTCTCCAGCCCTCGGAGGGTCTCCTCCAATCAGGCCCAGCGTCAGAGGTGTTGCAGTCCGCAGAGCCGCACAGACCACCTGGGTTGGACAGCCAGTCAGGACCAACCCTGACTGACGGCACACCAACGCCCACCACCGCTCCCACTGCTCTGGTGGCGGTTCACCGGTGTCGGACTGGGAGGCATGCACATGTCGCAGCAGGATCTCACCGAGCCCAGAACGGAGCTCATTCAAGAAGCAACCGTCTCCTGCGCAATCTTGGCTCCGCCCCCTAAAAGTATTCCTAAGCAGTGCAATACAGGATGTCATAGAGTCCCCGGTTCTCAGATTTAGTTTAATCTCATCCCGAATGCTAGACCCATACTGAGAACCTTGGGCATTCCCACAGTGTATGGACAATGTTGTAACTAGGCTGAATACATTTCAAGCATAAGGACGTAGGACACAGTTTCACTGCCTGGAGTCTGGATGGTCATCATTGCAATGATGTAATTCCTTGAAATAGCTAAATTAAATGTTCTCCTCTCTTAGCCTTCTATCGTGATACAGAAGATGCTCCCCATTTCTCATTATGAGTGTGAGTTCTCAGGTGAAATTCTTGGAGCAGACCCATATCTATGCAATGTCAGCTTTAGTATGCACAGACTCGTATATAGTATTGTCAACCTGTGCTCACAACAATGCATAAAACATTGCACTTGAGAGTGAGAAAAATATATCAATAAGTACCTCATAAAGCCCAGTGACAGGCTTTCTAAATGTACTCCAAAGTATGTAGATATCTGAGAATGGCAGAACGAGTCAAATTCACAGGTGATGAGCCCACCTGGTATCTTAGACAGTGGCCAGTTGTTGGTTACCTAACGATTGTGACTGTGGTAAGTCGGATTCTGACTCCAAGTCTATAAATTATTTCAGAATGCAATTGGTAAACAGATTATGGATCGCAAGAATGCCTTTATATTTCCATGTCTTGCAGCTCATAACTGATCCATCCATTGGAACACTGCTATACTGCCAAACTGATGCACTAACATGCAGTCTTGTAAGCCTATTTTGAGCTTGTGATTGGAGATTGGCGTTCCCTTACCTCTGTGCTCCTTATGTGGGAGGGAGTTATGTCAGTTATGTCCCCTTGTGGGGAGAATGGCCTTTTCCAAATACATTCATCTTGGGATCATTCTTCATGGTGCTGACCCTATACATTGGCAGGGTTAGTTGATGGGCTACCATATTAGTACACAAAATGGCCCTCTCTCTTTACCCTAAAGTCGATTCACAAAAGGGTTGTATCAAAACTAGTATTTTTTATTTCATTCTTTTGAATAATTTGCAATATCGTAAAAACCTTACAAAACATCAAACGGCGTGTTTTCCCAAATGTTTGCTATTTTTTATTTCAGTCCCTAGCGTATATATATATATATATATATATATATATATATATATCTTACATGCCCTGCTGCCCGCAAACATCCATGGGTAAAATGCTTTGGTCCAGTGGTTCCCAACCTTTTGACTTCTGTGGACCCCCACTTTATCATTACTGGAGCCCGCGGACCCCCACTGAATCTTTATTGGAATCCGGGGACCCCTCCATTGAGTCATTACTGAAAGGTGGGGGTCTAATCTGTTAATATTATTTAATTTTCGAAGCAGTCGCGGACCCCCTGAGTGGCTTCCCGAACCCCCAGGGGTACACGGACCACAGGTTGGGAACCACTGCACTGGTCAATAAAAATATTCAGAATGTCCTTCAGTGCTACTTAAAGTATAGTCTTGTCGAGGCTGTCAATATTGTGTTCTTCAAGACCCCAGATCTTCTAAAACTCTACACATTTCTTATTGAACGGGCATAATCCCTCTATTAATTGAGAGGTTCATTTATTTACTAATCGAAAGGCTGCCTTCCAATATGTTCTCCTATTACAGTAACCATTTCAATATAGCACGAGTTCCCCTTCCGCCCCCTCTTCAAGCGATTAAATGGTTCATCCAGCTCTTCTGAAAGATATTTCTTGTCCGCCTCCAGGGAGGTGTAGTTTAATTCCATAAAACTAAAGCTTCCGTCTTCCTTCATTAGCATGGCAATTAGGAGGGCTTCGTTAATAGGTACTGCCTAACATGCCAGGCTAGATAGTTTATGGATAAGCCAGCATGCCTCAATGTGGGGCAATTACAACTGGCTGGTTGTGGAGGTCTGGAATTCCAATGGTTTAAATCTAGGATTACTTCTGCCCCAGATTATTTCTTAACTGTTTCCTTCCAGAGTCCACAATAGGCCGATTCGACTGCTCAGAAGGATCGTGACAAATTTAGAATTAAACCAGGGGGCACATTCATTTTGATTATCTGCACCTCTCCCACTTGAAAACTGTAATTAAGACCAGGCCAAGAAGTCCACTGATAACGTATCCGGTCGCAGCAACATATTGTCTTGCACTATATTTTCTAGGCCCCTATTAATAAGGGTGCATAGGTATTTTAGACGTCAAGTCTTCAACTTGAAGAGCACAGAATCCAGGAATACCTCAGCCTTAACCGTGCTGAACCGCAAGGACTCATTTCTATCCCAAATTACTTCGTAGTCCGAAAAGCAAGAGAAAGATGAAATTTGCAAAATGAGTGTCTGGAGAAAAATACCTGGTGTCGATTGTGTGACCATATAATATCATCAGCATATAGCACTGATTCTCCCATGGCTGCCACAAACCAGTACCCAACTGCTATGCAACCATCTCACAATCTGATAGGCTGTTTGAAACAGATGATACACCAAGAGGTCGTGCAGCTCTGTCCTCCGGATGTGCAAAGAGTATGATTCTATGAGGGTGTGATCTTCTATGACATCTTGCAAGACATTCTTGTCTCTGGAGATTCTCGTGGCAGATGTACCTCATTTATTTGGCATAGGGTCCATACCAAGATCTTTTTTCCCTCTCAGCACTTATGCTCCCCGAGGACCAGTCTAAAAACGTTGGATAGGAAATCACTATTACCCGAAGGAGCCACAGTTGCATTCACAGAGCCTCCCACCAATGTAGAGACTTTCTATTTGAGTTTAGTGGATACAAACCTTTCCATGGGGTGAGGTCTTCCAGACCTCAGGGTCGATACAGAGATGGATTTTATAATCAAAATCACCACCCAGCCCTTTATATAAATTGCAGTTGGAACTTCATTAGATGATGAAGTTTACGTTCTGCTCACAAATGTCACCTTGGAACAGCTTCTCTCATTTCAGCGGCTCACTCTCTTTGGGAGATAGGTGCATTTCCTGTAGTAAAGCTATGTCAAGGTATTTGGAGCTTAGGTAGGACTATGGCCCTCATTTCGACCTCGGCGGTCTTTTTCAAAGACCGCCAAGGAACCACCGTGCTGAAGACTGCCAGTACAGGCGGTTTTCCGCGTGCCATATTATGACTGCTGGCAGCCCTCCGTCCTTTTTCGGACGGAGAGCCGCCAGCAGCCATACTGGCGGTCGGCGGGAAAGTGGAGGCTGCTCCACTTCCACCGCCCCGTCATCAGAACACCGCCCACTGAATCATGTTCAATGATTCGGTGTGGCAGTGCTCTGGTGACGGGGAGCTGGTGGCGGAGCAGCCCCCATGGATCCCGTCCCCTCCCGGAGGATCAACGGACAAGGTAAGTTGATCGTCTGATAGGGGAGAGGGGTGGGGGGTGTTGTGTGTTGTGTGGGTGCATGGGGGTGTGCGTGTGAGTATGTAGAGGGGATGTGTGAGTGCATGTATGTATGCGGGGGGTGTTGTGTGTATGGGAAATGTGTGCAGGACGGTCTGTGTGCATGTCTGTATATGTGCGGGTATGTGTTGTTGCAGTGTATGTGTGCATGTAGGGGTGTGTGTCTGTGCATGTTGGGGGTGGGGAGGGGGTGTGTGTCTGTGCATGTTGGGGGTGGCGGTGGGGAGGTGGTGTGTGTTTGTGCATGTTGGGGGTAGGGGTGGGGAGGGGGGTCTTGCCACCTTTGGGGGCTGGCAGGGGGGTGAGGGGTGTGGGGGGAGGACTCTGGGGTGGGGAAGGGGGTGGATGAGACCCCTATTAGTGCCAGGGAAGGAATTCCCTGGCACTGATAGTGCCTACCGCCATGGATTTCGTGGCGGTTCCAAACCACCCGAAATCCATGGGGGTATGCAGGGTCGTGATACCGCCGGCGGTCTTGTGACGGCCGCCAGGCTGGAGACCGAAGTCTCCAGCCCAGCGGTCATCACCGCCCTGGCAGTTGGAGTGGAGAAGTGGCGGATGACCATGGCGGTAACCGCCGTGGTAATAATTCAGGTTTTTTTCCCGCCGGCCTGTTGGCGGTATTACCGCCACTTCTCTCCCGTCCGCGAGGGTTGAAATGAGGGCCTATGTTTTTTTCATTTTTTACATAGAGTTTAAGTGTGTTAGGGATCAGTGAGGCCTTTGGAGGGGGCCGCAAAATGATCGAATTAGATCTGGTCAATTTGTAGTTGTTGTGCATAGGTGCCCAGGGCAGTAGTCTCAGGTTACATCACAAAGGTGATTAATTACTGCCTTAAGGGCAGTTTTCCAAGATAATGTGTACAGATAGTGGGACCAGAAGGAACAGTTATGTCTGTCAAGGTCTGAGGACTCAGGTTCAGTAGTTACAGGGTTGTGGCTACAATGCACTAATGAAGACCTTGAGAGAAAGTGGTGCCCGGGAAGACCTTGAGTGACTAAAGATACTCAAACAAAAGTTAACATAACAAGAGAATGGTTGAAAGAAGAAACTAAATGAATACAAAAACAAGCTAAACAGTGTCAGAGAGCCTAACGGTCTTACCCGCCTTGTAATTAAAATGAAGAAGATAAATATCCAAGCATCGAAAGTGGAAATTATGACTTCTCAACCCCTAAAATGCGAATAACCATCATAGAGTCTCTGTGGACTGTCAGAGGACCCCCGTATTGAAACAGTAGCAAAGAATAATTAATAAATGAGGGCAGTGTGGGTCATCAAGCATCTAACAAACAGAGAACCAAAACCATGAAATATCACATATACAGGAGTAAACTAAGAGAGTTCTAAATCTAAACTTCTTTCTGGTGCGACAGGCCGTGCTCCCTCTCTAGTGCCCATACTCGTCCATTGTCTTCATGCCCACAAATACAGCCAAACCCTAGGAGCAAATTTACTTTCAGATATAACTCTGTCTGTGCACTAATAGATCAGAATCACGCGCAGTATGGTTTATACACAACATGGCGGTGACAATATTGCCAATGCAGTACTACAGAAGTACACCAACAGAACAATAGCCTTTAAGATATGATTTCTGCTTCTCTCCACAAACGTTCACTGATGCATGACAGAGTCTATCTGTTCTCCCTCATACTTCAGTGAAGCACCTCTCTGTTGTTCATGGGTTGGTGAAGTAGCAACCTTTCCAGGGCATCATGACTGGCAAATTGCTTGATCTCACCATCAATAGTGACCAACATGATGGCTGGATAGATGAGTCTAGCTTAAATATGCCCAATACTTAAATGAGGTCTCAGAGCCACGAATTTCATGTTCCTGAATTTAGTCTCAAGCTAAAAGTATTGAGACATGTATATCTAGTGGTCATCATAGATAAAGGGGAAATGTTTTCTGGAGGCCATATTGACCTGACAAGCCTGTTGGCATCTGAGAAAGTAACCTATGATCTGCCTCTGCCCTGTTCATTTGCTGTGGTCTCTTGCTCAAACTTAATGTGCCCTCTCAAATTCTTAAGGTGATTAAAGGTCATATCTGGGAGGAAATTATAGAGAAATGCTATCATATCTCCCTTCTCTATTTTCTCTGGGAATTTCCAGAAGTGGATGTTACCTCCCCATCGCCTGTCCTCCAAGTGAATCGTCTTTCTATGGAGATCTCAACTATTCTCTTCCTCGTCTAGAGATTCTCTTACCTTCTGTTCCACTGTTCCGAGTCTACGTTCTGCGCTTTCCAGGCTCTTACTGAAGGATACAATGTTAATCTTAATCAATTGACCATTTTTTTTGCATCTTCTTTGTGTTCTCTTCTAATGATCCTAGGGACAGTTTTTTGCCTGTCAGTTCTCTTATCAAAGTATCTCGGTTGGCTTCTAACACATTTGCAATAGGCTGGGCAGGGGTCATCATTTTTGGTTTTAGCGCTACAGCTTCTGAAAAATGCAATTGCCATGTCTGCTTCTGCACCAGTGCCTGGTGTGCTACGAATAATAATAGTTGTGTCACCGGTGTGGGTGGAGTTAGTCAGCCCTTATGTGAGGCACCAATGGTAATGTTATCTAGTATATTCGGAAACCAATGGAGCCATGTGTCCCTTTCAAATTCTGTCCTACCTTGAAGGAACATCCATCATGTGTCTGCATGATCAGGGACTTGTAGCAGTGTTTTGAGGAAGAAAGGCATAATCAACACCTAGGAGAATCTGCCTTGAACTGCAAGTTTCACCCTCTGTGGTCACTAGTTGTGGCTCCAGCAGTTGAGAGAGGATAGAAAGAAACTTGTCCTAGCCTCCCAATGAAGGAATGGATCTTAATATCACACTCAGTAGCAATAAGGCTGCCATGCAACAACCCTGTTCACCAGGAACTTAAAGTCCAAGTACTGTCTGCATGGTCCAAACCCTTGTGTACTTTATTCCGGCCTTTTACTCAATAAGGCAGGGTGAATAGGGTTTGCCCTACATTTTCATTTGCAGTCGTCATTTAGTGTCCAGTCACCACGGATTGACACTTTTATTTGATGTACTCCCTAGTGGTACTAGGTCCCTTTGGACTCCATGCTGCAGGCCATCCACACTCCTTGACCGGCAGTGTCAGGTGGCAGTGCTTCCACTTACAGTGCAATGTCATCTTGGGATGTTCACAAATCCTGAAGTTGCTGCACACCCAGAATCTAGGTTTCAACATTGTGTCTCGGGGGAAGGGGTGGTTGTTGGGGAAGGTGGTTAGTCCTGGGTTTCACTTTTGTTTAGACAAGGGGGGTTTCCATTGACAGCTATTCCCCTGAGCCTGAAGTCAGTTTGCGTTTCTCTTCATACATCAGATGTGTTCATTCCTTGATTCCAACATATCAGCATTTCCCACGCCAAAACGTATTTAATTCCATTACCTACAAGCAGACCGTATCAGAACCTTAAAGGACACAAACAGTTTCTTTGATGCAAAGCTCCTTATGGCTCCCCCTTTTGCTAGTGTTGCTTTCAGATAACATTTCAGACATTGTAAATAAGGAAACCCAACACATTGACCCAACCTTTGAGGGAGGAGTACTTTATCTCCTTTCCCCCGGTGTTCAACTGTTCCCTCTTAACTTTATTTTGTGAGGGTATTGAGCTGCTCAGAAAATGACTGGAGTACTAGGGCTAGAGAAATGCATATGCAATTTGTTGTAGATGGCAGGCAAAGTAGAACTTGGTCATCAGGAGCAGGTAGATGAGAAGACAGCGGAACTTTGGTATCAAGATAAGAGTTTAGCAGTGCCAAGTAGCCTACCTCTAGCTAATAAGACTATCCCTCCTCAGTCACCTCCCAAGCAGATCACAAGAACCTACACATGCAGTGAAGAGCACAACAGTGACTGTTCTCTCTCATAAGTTCTTTCAGAATGAGCACAGATTATCCATAAGAAGGCTCTCATCCTCTTCTCCTGATGACTGACCAGTAATCACCATTCCTTGTTCAAGCTAGCTTAGAGGCCAACGACTAGAGTCACAGGCCATAGCAGTGGCCTGTTGGACTCTTTGGTCTCCAAATTTCCAAGTCGTGGGGACTAGATCTATGATGAGTTTCCATAGTAGGACATGGTATCTTGAGACAGATAGGTTCTTTTGGGGTGGCTCTCTCTATATTCACTCAGCATGCCTGGAACCAAAGATGGTATGTGAGGCACTTGATCTAAGGCTACAGAAGGTGGCCTTAGAAGCCCATAAATACAACAGCAGAACATGCGCTCATGACCATCCCAAATGGCATGAGCCACATGAATAACCAAGCTCACACAGCTTACACAGGTAAAAAAACAGTCGGCCAGTTATAACTGATTTCTAAAAGAGATGGTAATTGCGGGTAATGCACCATGTTGCTCACCATTTGCAGAATTAAAGGTTCCATCACATTGTCCCACAAGCATGCATTGTCTCTCCCATATGGCTGTCCGCATACCCATAGTTAATGAATGGACCCAAGAAAATGAGACAACAGGGACTGGGAGGTTAGTGCCTAAGGTGACTGGCAAAGGAAGCACCCAGGGAGTCAGGCAATACCTTGCTACTTTTGACCTGCACTTCAAGTGTGTCATAGCTACCAGTTCTGTGTCAGTGTATACAGATTCCAGTAAGAATTTGATACTGAGTTCAGAAAAGTTCTGGGGATGGTTATTCCTTGTGATAACTATCTCTTGACTGTGTTCCCCAGTAGAACGGAAGATCAGTACCACAAAATATACTCTGTATAATAAAGAATTTAGCACACAGTACTTCTATCTGAAATGTCTGTGAGATGGTGTCCAGCTCATCTATTTATCAGTTCCTAGTCTGGTGAAAGACCTGGAGGGGCTATTATGTTATGTGTGGGAAAGTCTAGGGGCTCATCATCGAGAGCATTCTGCTGCATATGCCTATGCTGAGACCACGATCCCACTCCTGATAAGACACCTGGTTTTGTGCCCCGCCCTAATTTCATTTAGTCATGCATTGTCTTGTCCTCTGTGCCCGGAGTGTGCATTTGACAAAACACCAGCTGTTGAATAAACAATTCCATGCTGCTGGATGACACAGTGGGGAGGAATAAAATAAACTTGCTGAATATAAGAGGCAATTCTGAGAGACCCTAGTGTCTTCTTGCACTCAGCACTGTGAGGGGCCTTTTATGATCACAGGTTCTAATCACGTCACTATCCTCAGAAAAGCACCATATTTTAGTAATGATGAGTAGATTGGACCTGCATTCTTGATGCAAGAAACTCTGTGCATCTTACAAATTTAAATTCCTGGATAGTAAACAATGGTGAAGAGAAGAACAAAAAAGAGATGTGAAGGATGTACTGGCCCAGGCTACCAGCAGTCAAGATTCAAATTTCTTAAGTAGTGTATAGGTGGAGGAAGTATATCAGTGTCAGCTAAACATATATTTAGATGCTACATCTGCTTTAAGTTGAGCGACAGATTTACAAAATCTGGCTCTGTACCTCCTGATACAGGTGATGACAATACCTTTAATAAAGAAACATCTTCTTCTCGATCCACAAATCAACTATTTTAATATATGCTTCATAATATGTCAATTGCAGTGAAAAGTGGGTGAAACAGTGGCAACTTCTGTGCATGATTACAGACATTTGTTAGCACATGCACTGATAAAAACTTAATCAAGGACCAAGACTGATCAGTAATGCAAATCATCTGTTCTCTGTTCTCCAAAGGCTGGACCAAGGTTGAGCACTGACATCATACTCACCATCCTCACCTTTGGATGGTCAGACCAACCCTTTAATATTTAAGGTGCTAGCGTGGATTGCTAATAAATTAGAACCAACTGAGGTAACCATCACTGGTTGATAGAAAGCATGTGGTGGGTTGTTAATTGACCCTGCAAATGATGGCATACAAGCCATATCAAAGAGGAAATCCGCTGAACTGGATGCTCACCCTGACTGTCCCCCATACCACCATTAAAATAGTGACAATGAAGAAATACTACAAATCTATATTGTTGATAAGACAGCAAAGTCAAGGTGATCTCAACCAAAAAGTTGTGTGATGATCCAAACCTCATCGGGCATCACAACAAAGCATGGATAAACCTTGTGGGCAAACAACAGTTAGGCCATGATCTGCATTTACCACAAACATGTCCGGATATTTTAACTCTCATATTCATAGCTAGTGGTGCTAGACTTTTTGACTGTTTTCTTCTTAAAGGTTTGTTTGTGCTCCCTGAAAGCAAGGAAACGTCACAGAACACCACTGAAGT
Source organism: Pleurodeles waltl (assembly GCF_031143425.1). Taxonomy (NCBI): domain Eukaryota; kingdom Metazoa; phylum Chordata; class Amphibia; order Caudata; family Salamandridae; genus Pleurodeles; species Pleurodeles waltl. The sequence continues at coordinate 502,909,917 of NC_090439.1, forward strand.
TCCTTCATTTGTTTTTTGTATTCTCAGAGATTTTGTTGTCTTTTTGTTGAGCAGTTAATAAAACACCATAGAGATGAAAAAGTTGGGGCCCAAAAGAGAGTCTTGGCGACACTAACAGTCAACAGAGAAGAACCAGAATGCCAACCTACACAGAAGGCCAGTCATTGTGGTAGGGGGAAAAACAACTAATTGATGTGCCAGCTATGCCAAGAATCTAGGGTTGCCACCTGGCCAGCAATTTACTGGCATATTTTTATGATACTGCAAAATTGTGGAATTCAGCAAAATCTTGTGTTTTTCTCTCTGAATATAAACTTAATTCATCATATTTTTAAAGAAGTCACAACAAAATTATTTTGGAAACTACAATGCTTTTAATTAAGAAATTAAAGGGTTCACATGCAGGATTGGGACCATGTGAGTCTCAATAGACAGCCACCCTAAGCCACTAAAAAAACATCCCATGACAAAATTCAGAGGTAAAAAGGTTTATTCAAATTCAAGAGGTATTACAGAAGGCAAAAAATTATTAGTTAGTCAAATTCAAATCATCATCACAATTTATCGACCAATGCAAATACAAGAGAAAACCCCCAAAGCAAGTAAACAGCAAGAATCAAAGTATAGGTCAGCAAGAGAACTAGCATAAATCTGCTCAGTTCAAAACTCCAGGAAATCCTGAATATAAATTACTATTCAGATCAACGTGGAGTCTGCACAGCTCATTAAGCAAGAAAGGTCTGGCACACATCTCCAAAAGGGCACATTTTATAGGTTTCAGTCACTTAAAACTACACTCTTGACTTGGTGAGATCTTTCATCATTAGGGTTTACCAATAAAGTAACTTTCACACAAAGCAATTGTAAAACAAGGTAAAATTGTATGTCAAATAAGAAACATATGGGAACACATACTTTGATATATAATCATAATAAGGCATACAGAAAATGAAGGAAACACTAGTATGTTTATGAATCTCAACAAACGCTAATGAATGCCTCTCTCTGTCTCTTTTGAGCCTAGGCTAAAGGGCTTCAATATTGCAACATATGAGAAGATCCTGGGCACAGATTACTTAGTGAGGAGGGCTAATTGATACAATTGTGGTTTATGAACAAGCTGACTCCAACAATACAGCTTCTATTACACTTTGTGTACCTAAAATGGAAAAACATAAACAAAGACATGAACATGGAAAGGTTCATTCATTGTAAAATAAAAGTGCACAAGTTTCCAGAAAGGATGCCAATGCAAGCTGGCTGCAGACCCCTTTCTGATTGATGCTTAGCTATACTAACGATGACACATTTAAATCAATAATTATTTTCTATTATTTAAAAACATTTTGCTTGTCTTACCTATGACTAATTGATTACTGAATCAAGCGAAGGCAGAATTACAATGCTAAACAATAGTGCAAATCATTTTACATATAATTGAATCCAGGCCGTAATGAACAGATATGCTGACTCTGAAACTGGGAAACCAGGTTCGAGTCCCTACATTGGCTAAATGTCCTGTGATTATGGGCAAATCGCTTATTCTAGCTGTGCCTAAAAGCATCTGACTTTGTTTAACGTAATCTGCTGCTTATGTAAACCACTCTAATGTCCTTTGGTCAGGTTTGTGCTATTTAAACTGAAGAGAAATAAGGCTCAGCTTCTGGCCCTTTACAATTTAAAAGCAGAAGCAGATTACTTTTGTCTGTGAAAAGTGACAACCATACAGTAATGTGTACACATTGGGGGTCATTACAAAATTGGCGGTAAAAGCTGCTTACCGCCGTGCAGAAGACCGCCAACACACCGCCGAAGAATTCCGCCACGGTCATGATGACCCACAGCTCAGAATCCGCCAAAATCCAGACACCAACACAAGTCCGCCACACCAAAGGTCAATGATAAACTGGCGATAACAAAACCGACACCGTCACGCCAACAGGAATACGCCCACACTATCACGACCCATGAATCCACGCGGTGGTCTTTCAACTGCAGTATTCCATTGGCGGTACACACCACCGTGCTCAAAATACACACACACTTACAAAACACTATCACATTGGACAATTACAAATACACACACCTGATACACATACACACACCACTCCCACACACCCAATACAATATAAAACACACACCCACATCACCCACAAACCCTTATGTCACATTTGCGACTGAAGGCCAGAGAGAGACACCACCATCTACAAACTAGCATCCACAGGCACTCAACACCATCACTCACACAACATCCAAGAACCTCACACAACACACCTCTAAATATCACCCCACACATCACAACACACCCCACCCCACACATCACCCACACCACCCCATGGCCCCGCAAAGACAGCCCAGGTTCTCTGAGGAGGAGCTCAGGGTTATGGTGGGGGAAATCATCCTGGTAGAGTCACAGCTATTCGGATCACAGGTGCAGCACACCACCACAGCTAGGAAGATGGAGCTATGGCGAAGAATCGTGGACAGGGTCAACGCAGTGGGACAGCATCCAAGAACACGGGATTACATCAGGAAGAGGTGGAACGACCTACGGGGGAAGGTGCGTTCCGTGGTCTCAAGACACCACCTTGCTGTTCAGAGGACTGGCGCCGGACCCCCACCTCCTCCCCCAGAACTCACTACATGGGAGGAGCAGGTCTTGGCAATACTGCATCCTGAGGGCCTTACAAGATTAGCTGGAGGAATGGACTCTGGTAAGTCAAATCTTTAAATACTTCATCCCCCACCCTACCTGCATGCTATCACACACCCCCACCCTTGCCCTCACCCCCATCACTCCAACTCCTCACGTATGTTCCAATATCACAAACCACACATCCCAAACCCAAGCCCTGCATGTAACACCAAAGCATGGACATCCATCACCAAAGCATGGCCACAGCACATACCCATACACCCCCCTAAACCATTATCACACAAGTTCCTACACAGGAATGCAAGCACTGTGGTACACTGTCACCCACCCATTGCACACCATGGCACACACAGATGCAATAATCATGCCTTTACACCCCTGCAGGACCCCTACCCAACGTCACCGGACAGGAGGGTCCAGATATGTCCACTCCACCCACAGAAGAGGCCCACAGTGATGACAGCAGCTCTGTCCAACTGGATCAAGATGACCAGCCCGGCCCATCTGGGACCTCGGGACAGTTGTTTCTCCTCACACTGGCACAGGCCACTACAGAACTTCCCCCCTCTGGAAACACCAGCACAGCACCCACCCAGCGGGCCCATACCTCTGTCCCCAGGACACGTCAATCAGCAGTGTGTCCACCACTTCAGGGAACCCAGGCTAACCCACCACCCCAACAACACCAGGGATCTGGGGGCAGTGGTAGTGGGCACACAGTTCAGGGGACAGAGGCCCAGGAACATAGGGGAACTGGGAGGGCTGCTGTGTGACAGGGGGAGGACAGGCCCAGGGAACCCACTCTCCACGAGGCCCTCTCCAACATCATGGGAGCCTACCACCATTCCCAGGAGACGATGGCAATGGTACTGGCCATGTTTCAGGAGACCCAGCGGCTGCAGGAGGAACAGTATTTGGGGTTCAGGGAGGAACTCAAATCCATCAATTCCACCCTGGGCACCATTGTAGGGGTGCTAAAGGAACTCGTCAACACCAGGAGGGACACTGTGGCACACCAAGGGGCCCCTGACACTAGCCTGGATGATGAACTGCCCACCACCTCCGCCGGCACTAGTGGACAGGAGGCACCGCCACAGGACCACCACACCAGCACCCCACCCCCTGCAGATGGAGAACAACCGCACAAGCGGGCCTTGAGAAGCAGGACAAAAACAGAGAACAATGCCAAGACCCCTGCCAAGAAATTAGACCACCCTGATTGTCATCCTTCTGTCCCATTTTGTCACCCTGTCCATACTTAAACTGCCCTAGGTCCACTTCCTATGCCCCTTTGGACAATGCACCTGTGAGACTAATAGACTGGACTCTGCCATGGACATTCCTCCACCATCACCCGTGACCATTTTACAACCCCCTCCACTATTGAGCACTTAAATAAACACCCTTAAATAACAAAACAATCAGGAGCCTGTCTGTGCTTTCGAAAATGTGTATTAGCAATAACAGTGGTAAAATGCTATATCAAATGTAATGTCAACATACCTATGTCACACAGCTTTAGTCCATGCGGAAACAAAGCAGATGTCACACAGTGGGACCCACCTCTGTGAAATCGTAAGGGAAAGTGACAACTCAGTGACCATACACTGGGTGAAAATGACAGACAGATGAGAGGTAGTAGAATTAAATCAGATGTAGCAGGCAGTGTTGTCTTCTTACCTGTGTCTCACTGGAAGTATTGCAGGATCACCATGTTCCTGTTGTTTATGTCCTCTTCTGCTTCCTCGTCTTCACTGTCCACAGGCTCCACAGCTGCCACAAAACCTCCATCTGGACCATCCTCCTGCAGGAAAGGCACCTGTCATCGCAAAGCCAAGTTGTGAAGCATACAGCAGGCCACGATGATCTGGCACACCTTCTTTGGTGAGTAGACTAGGGAACCACCTGTCATATGGAGGCACCAGAACCTGGCCTTCAGGAGGCTGAAGGTCCGCTCTATCACCCTCCTAGTTCGCCCATGGGCCTCATTGTAGCGTTCCTCTGCCCTTGTCCTGGGATTCCTCACTGGGGTCAGTAGCCATGACAGGTTGGGGTAACCAGAGTCACCTGCAAATGTCAATGGACAACTGTTAGACACACACTAACTCATAGGGACATCCCCAGGCCCAGACACCTAGTCATACTGTATTTGGTCCATGTCCTCACCTAATAGCCACACACGGTGTCTCTGGAGTTGCCCCATCACATATGGGATGCTGCTTTTCCGTAGAATATAAGCAACATGCACTGAGCCAGGAAATTTGGCACTCACATGGGAGTTGTACTGGTCTGCCAAACACACCATCTTCACATTCATTGAATGGTAACTCTTCCGGTTTCTGTAAACCTGTTCACTCCTGCAGGAGGGACCAAGGCCACATGTGTCCCATCAATGGCACCTATGATGTTGGGGATATGTCCCAGGGCATAGAAGTCACCTTTCACTGTAGGCAAATCCTCCACCTGAGGGAAAACTATGTAGCTGCGCATGTGTTTAAGCAGGGCAGACAACACTCTGGATAACACGTTTGAGAACATAGGCTGGGACATCCCTGATGCAATGGTCACTGTTGTTTGAAAAGACCCACTTGCCAGGAAATGGAGTACTGACAGGACCTGCACTAGAGGGGGGATTCCTGTGGGATGGCGGATAGCTGACATCAGGTCTGGCTCCAACTGGGCACACAGTTCCAGGATTGTGGTATGATCAAGTCTGTAGGTGATGATCACATGTCACTCCTCCATTGTCGACAGGTCCACCAGCGGTCTGTACACCGGAGGATGCCACCATCTCCTCACATGCCCCAGCGGACGGTGCCTGTGGAGGAGAACAGCGAGCAGAGAGTCAACCAACTCTGAGGTACGTAAACACAGCTTAATCGGAAAATATTAGCAAATCGACATATGCCTGTATTAGTGTTTAAGCAAGGCCTAGATATGTGTGACGCAGTCCAAAATAATAACATGTGGGCCCATGAAATGGTGGCTGCCTGACCTGTAAAGTGGGACAAGGGGATAGGAGGTAACTGCGCTGACGTTGTACACCGTCGCTGTAGGCGGTCGAAGACACAGGTGTAGGTGTCTAGGTGGGGGAGGTGGGCTGTGGGTTCCCCTAGGCCAGGGCGAGTTTAGTAGGCAAGGTCCCTTCTTAAGGCAGGCCCTGTGGCACCCCACCTGTGTACAGTGCCACCTACACCTAGTCAGGCTCCTGTGACATCCATGTGTGCAGCAATCGGGCATAGCCTTGTAACCCATGTCCCTGGGATTGATTAGGGAACTCCAAGTGCACGGCGTAGTGCAGGGGGCTTCTGTGTCTGTAGTGTCTGCCAACGGTAGCGGTATTGCATGCACTCAACATGTCTTTCTTCTGTCTTCTCCCCCTTTTTGTGGTCTCCCTGTTCTTGTGTGCATTAGCATCATCAGGAGGAGGAGCAGTGGCACCGGAGCAGGAGGGAGCTGCATCCAACATGGACCTGGAGGGCGACACAACAGAGTCTGAATTCACCAGTGGGATGGAGGGCGAGGGGAGCTCCACGGCGGAAACAGGAGCTGATACCAGCGATACAGACTCCTCCTCTGATGGGAGCTCCCTTGCGGTGGCGGGCCCGTCTGTGCCCCCCCGCATCTACAGGTACAGCCGCCACCAGCCATACCAGCACTGCCCTCCCAGCAGCCCCTCAGCGTGTGTTCCCAAAAAACTTTTCCTGTCCAACCTTGACCTCTTCCCCTCACCTCCCCCACCCCTTCAGTCTCCTAGGGCCCGCCTCTCCAGGTCCCAACCCAGCACCTCAGCCACAACATCTGTGGGACCAGTGGTGCCAGTAGTAACCGGCTTCTGGAGTGTGCCAGGCAGCAGTTCAGCCAGTGTGGCAAGGAGCCAGAGCACGGACAGTCTCCCACCTGTAAAGCACAAAAAGTTGGCCAGTACCCGGCGGGAGAGAGGAAAGAAATCAGCCACCAAAGCCGCTCCCAGGGGTACAGTTGGGAGTGTGGAGACAGCTGCGTCACCATCCAAGGTGGGGAAGGGGCACAGTAAAACCAGCAAGTCTGGGAAAATCTGCACGGTGGACAAGCCCCGCTGCCCGGGACACCACCGCCACCAGCACCGCTGCCCAGGACACCGCCGCCACCAGCCCCGCTGCCCAGGACACCGCCGCCACCAGCACTGCTGCCCAGGAGACCACCGCCACCAGCCCCGCTGCCCAGGACACCGCCGCCACCAGCACCGCTGCCCAGGACACCGGCGCAACAAGCACCGCTGCCCAGGACACCGCCGCAACAAGCACCACTGCCCAGGACACCGACGCAACAAGCACCGCAGGCTAGTGAGCGCAAAAGATTCCGACACTACTGAGGCTGCCATGAGCTGGATGAAGCACTCTGGGCACCAAGCCCCCTCCAGAACCAGTGGAGTATCCCATCCACTACCTCAGTCATTGGCAGGTTGAAGCACTCTGGGCACCAAGCCCCCTCCAGAACCAGTGGAGAAAGGCATCCACTACCTCTGTCCTTGGCAGGATGAAGCACTCTGGGCACAAATCCCCCTCAAGAACCAGTGGAATATCCCATCCACTACCTCAGTCCTTGGCAGGAAGAAGCACTCTGGGCACCAAGCCCCCTCCAGAACCAGTGGAGTATCCCATCCACTACCTCTGTCCTCCTTGGCAGGATGAAGCACTCTGGGCAGCAAGCCCCCTCCAGAACCGGTGGAGAATGTTATCCACTTGAGAGACTGTGGCTTTGCACTCCCCAGGATTGAACAGTGGGCAACCCACCCACTGTAGAGACTTGAGAGACTGTGGCTTTGTACTCCCCAGGATTGAACAGTGGGCAAACCACCCAATGTAGAGACTTGAGAGACTGTGGCTTTGCACTTCCCAGGATTGAAGTGGGCAAACCACTCACTGTAGAGACTTGAGAGACTGTGGCTATGCACTCCCCAGGATTGAACAGTGGGCAACCCACCCACTGTAGAGACTTGAGAGACTGTGGCTTTGCACTTCCCAGGATTGAAGAGTGGGCAAACCACCCACTGTAGAGACTTGAGAGACTGTGGCTTTGCATTCCCGAGGATTGAACAGTGGGCATGGAGCCCCCTCGTGGATCTGGCGTTGTGCACTCATCCGGCTGAGGTGCCCCCCCTTCCCTTCCCCCTGAGGTGCCTGTTTGTTTTCTATCTGATGCCCCAGCAGTGATCTCTCCGTCTTGTTCGGGTATTGAGTGTGGGCCTCGCCCATGCCTTTTGGGCCCAGTGGTCCACGGACTATGATAGTGGAATACCTTGGACTTGTATTCTTGGTGTATATATTTGTTTATAGTGTACATATCTTTATATATGTATATATTTTAGATTACTGTATTTGAATGTATTACAATAATTCGACTCATTTCCTTTTGTCCTTGCATTCTTCCAGGAGGGTTTGGGGGGGTGTAACTGTAATGTATCAATATGTATTAGTGTGTGTGTTGTAGTGGGTGAGGGGTGGGAGTGTTGCGTGTGTGTGTCACTGTTTTTTCCCTCTCCCCTCCCCTGTGTCGTAGGTGAGGTACTCACTGTGGTCTTCGCCGCCGGCGTTCGTGCTCCTGGTAGATGAGCAGGAAGATAAAGGCTGGAAGAATCTGGAGCTCGGGTTCCATGGCGTCCTGGTTCCTCGTGGGGTGTGTAGAGGTGAGCGTTTCCCCTTCCAAGTCCTGTTTCCGCCGTGCTTTTGTTTGCGGTGAATCCACCCCGGAAAAGGTGGCAGATTGGACTGTTGTAATTCTGTGGGCGGTGTTTGTTTGTACCGCCTTGGCGGTCGGAGTGTTAAAGTGGCTGTCTATGTTGGCGGTTTCCGCCACAGTCGTAATTCAATTTTTGTTTTCGCCGGCCTGTTGGCGGTTTTACCGCCGCTTGAACAATGACTGCCAGGGTTGTAATGACCACCATAATGTTTCTTAGTCCTGCACTTGTGTGTTCATTATAGAATCTTTTTTGTCCATACTTACTTGGTGTAAAATTGTTTATATTTAACATGTGCTTCCATGTTTCCTTCCTCGCTCTTGGTGTTCCAAACGCTTCTGCTGAGTAGTTGCTATTGCAGTTGCTGTTGGAGGTCACAGGACGAGGATCATTTGAACATCGGCTCATTTATCTTCATACTAGAAACTTCTACAAAGACATGCCATTTGTCTTCCTCCTACTTGCTTAACACATACACAGGTTCTTAACATGCAAAGTAAAGTAAGGTGGATAGATCAAGGAATATTGAAACTGGGTGATATAATGCAAGTTGTGCTATTTTGTTACATTAGTTATGTCGCTGCTTATGCTTTTAAATCAGTTCCACCAGGCAAGTTGTCTGCATCACTACTTTATTAAGTCTACCCCTATTACTAGTGCCATATTTTAATTTGTTGAAGTATACAAAAGTGCACACTATGCCATATTAGTTTGAACCCATCTATATGCAAATCAGCCTTAACTCTGCTGTAATGGGAACAGTCCAGCCTGAAATGCCAAGCCAAGTCCTCCCTGAACCAAAATGGTTTCACCCTTGTTATGGGCTCATCAGCCAAATATCTTAGTTCCAGGGACAACGCATGCATGGGACCTATGTCTGGGCATACCTGTTCAACGTAGGGTGACATGCTAAAGTATACAAAAAGTGATGGATGGAATGCTTGCATTAATCTCAGTAACTAGGGTGAAAACAGTCTTGGGCTGCTTGGTTTCTCTTCAAGGAGGACCTGGCTTGGCAGTTTGGGCTCGACTGTTCCCATGGGAGCAAAGTCAAGAATGATTTACACATAGCTGTTAAGTTTCCCTGGTCCATGTGTGATGTTCTGCTCCTGTCCATGTCAGTCCATGTTTTTCTTTTGAACTTTTGGACTCAGTTCTGTTTTATAAAGCAATAAACAAGACTACAAGTCCCATAATTTAAAGAAAAAACCTGGACTGGACTGGAGCAGAACATCACACATGGACCTGGAAAATTTGGCATGGCTTTTTGCATATGTGAAGGCATTTTAATTATGTAATTATTTTTACAATTAACATGTAGAATAAAAGTGTAGGCCTTAATAAGAAAATCAGTATTTTCAACACAGATTTTCACAGAAAGCTTCCATGGTCACATATATTTAGTTAAAGTCACTGACTAATTCTTTTTTTCTTTCTCTCTTTTGCTCTGATCAAGGTAGGGAATTCAAGATACAAACCTTTGATGATGCAATTGTAACTTTGAGACAATAGAATGAATAAATGGAGTATTATATTTCATCTTTCTCACTTTCATATCTTTCATAGAATATAATGTATTATAATGTTTAGTTTTATTTCTGTACAATGTTTCTTTACGAATAAGGTTTATCAATAGAAGCGAATGGGAAAGGAATATAATCAAGAATTGCACAGCATGGCCTGTTTTTGTCACATAGCAAGAAGTGCTGGGAAAATAAACTGACTTGATAGTCATGTTACATTTTGTGACATTTTTGTATCTCATGAGTAACATGCTCTTTCTTTAGTTTTCTTAGTCAACGGAAGCTGTCCTGTTCCCATGATGAGACCACTCAGTCGTGGCTCTCAGTGCTCTGAAGGGTTGGGTGCGGCACACGTGGTGGCCGGGGGGATTGGGAGGACATTTAATTTTAAAAAAAGATAAAAATAACAATGTACCTGCTCTGTTGCAGCCGTGCTGATCCTCTTTCCCTCGTCACTCCAGGCATTGCCCTGATGCTCAGAGCAGCATTAGGATTGGCTGGGACTTCCCAGCCAGGGCGCTCGCAGACAGACTGGGAGCCTGTGCCTGTTCTCTCCAGTCGGTAACACTGTGCCCAAGACGGCCGGCCAAACATACATGCGCACTGAGGGAAGTGCACAGTGCACTCCTCTCATCTCCATCATACCCCATGGCCCTGCCCCTTTGACAACAAAAGGATAATAAACATAGTTTATTATCCTTTCATTGTAAAAGGTTTGCAGAAGCTGCTGTTGGCGGGGTGACGCTAGTCGCCCCTGTCCCCACCTGAATCTATGCCGCTATGAAACTCTACTGAGTTTTTCTGAGCCTCTCTTTCTATATAAAAAAGTTTAACGCTTTCACATCTGAACTGTCTGCTCCTTATGGGTTCTATTCAATCCTTACTCACACTTTCCTTACCTTAGAATAGGGATTAAGTTATCTGGAACATGCTTTATGCTTTGTGCTGTATTGTAGTGCTGTTTTAGTGATTAACATAAATGACTGAAAAGAATTACTAAAGCTTTGAAACTCACGAAAACCTCATCATTGACTCCTATCAAAATGTAAATTGAATTATGAGGATGCACAGAATGTTTCAGAATTGCAGTTACTGATCATTCTGCACTTATGGCAAAGGTCAAGCGACCACGTAAGAAAAGGGCAACTTTACGTTTCTGGCTAGGTTGATAAAATTAGTTGGTAGCAGAGCAAGGTTTTCGGAATGAGAAAGAGGACCTGCAAAAATTAAAAAGTGCCCCGAGATAGATAAATGCCCATGTCCCAATGCCCAAAGCCCAAGTTTGAAGATTGACGGAGTGCGGTTTTCGGAAACGGTTGCAGATTTGGAGGTGTGAGCATCAATAGGGTTATGATTATTGTGGCTTTGTTCAAGTACTGGAATTGTGGGGTATGAATGTTGACTGTATTATTGAAGTCCTATGAAATTGTATTTATGAATTGTTGATGCTTATGCCCTTTTGTTGAAGAAGATAAAGAGGTTTTCGGACTAAGCAGTCGTTCAAGATCCAGATATAGATAGATAAATAGGATTTGCTTTATGGTATTCTTGTCTGCCAATCATTTGTCTGCCAATGATTTGATGTAGGTTGTGAGAAGTAATTGACTGCACTTTTGATACAGGGACAACAACAAATTGTTGTATTGTTTGAATGTTGGTCAATGCTGGTGGAATCTGATGTGCAAAGATTAAACTGCATTGATTCAGGTGATTTCCCACTAGACGAGATTTCATTGGTATGCATCAAAACTCTTTTGATTGAGAAAGGTCAGAAAGTGTAAAACCCTGAAAATTCTGATTGTTGAATTGCTCTTTTGTTTTCTTTAGAATGGGCAGACAAAGACTGTTATTTTATGTTGCATAGTTTTATATCATTGATGCCTTGTGTGAATATGTAGAAATTGTAAAGGAGGCTGAGTTGCTGCAAGGAGCATGTTGTTGCATCATATTGTGCCGCACTAGTATTGGTCAGTTGGTGGCAAACACCACGCTGGGATTGGTTAAGCTGTGAGAAGAGCCGCACAGTGATTGTTTGTTTGTTGGGCAAAGCAGCGCTGAGATTTGGAGAAGGGCTTACTGAAATTTGATGTATACGGAACCAAAACAAAACATTGAAGATTTGCATTTCATTTCGTTGCCTTTTGTTGATTTGAATTTGAAATCATGAATTTTCTCAAAGCTTGTAGACATTTAATGAGAGATGATGTGACTATTGCTGTACAAGAGTCTGAAGAGGCACCTCCTGAGTGTACACCAGCTTACCATATGATGATTGAGGAAGGGTTACACATGTGTACGGCTTCGCCAATGGTGCAAGATTACTGAGAAAGAGGGTCCACTAAGTTTTACTAGATGGAGTAAATTTAATTTGAGAATTACAGACAGATTACGAAAAACACTTTGTGAAATGAAGCCTCCTCCTAGACCATACACAATTCGAAGCATGAAGTGCATGGCTCATGACGGGGTTAGCGAAAGATACCAAAGATAGACATAAAGGGAAATTATAAATTATACAGATGCAATTTGGGAAGATCAACATCAGAGATGGAGAAAAAATATGGTAGAGGAAGCTAAGTAAGTAAACTTTATTCGGTATGAAAAAATTCAGCCATTAAAACAAATAATCACCAATACATTTGTAAATATTAACAATAAAACCATACATAATAAGAACACCCATCAAAAATATAAACATATAAAACCTTATAAATAAAAACAATAAGATAAAATAAAAAAAATTCTAAAAACTCTACATTTTTACGCCAAGTAATAGCTCCCTTCAGGAATGATCCCAGACCCTTCCACACCAATACATCTGAGGCCATTTGCAACCACATAAAAGCAGGACGATATTGCACAAAACCCTTGGACCTTAGGAGGGGTAATAGAAATCGAGTTCTAAATGGTGCATAAAAAACACAAAACAATGTAAAATGGGACAAGGTCTGTTGGGACACCCCGTCACAGGGGCAGGGTCTAATAGATTTTTCCCCATACTGACCTAGCGGGAAACACAGATTACTTATAATGACCCCCAAACGGAATCGAGTTATAAGAGACCTTTCCCTCACATCCTTTATCTCTAAGAGATAACGTTGAGGACCCACCCACATCTTTAGCATGATAAAATGCCTGATCGATTTTTTCGCTAGGACCTCCCCCTCCCTCTTGGTCTCCTGGATTCTCAGAAAGTTATCCTTAGCCCATTTCTTATCACAACTAGTCAGACCCTCAGGATAATCAACCAATTCAGGCTGCCCCAGATCATGGGCCATCTTCCTTATGTGCGCCAGCCAAGGAATATTCTTTGCATTGTCACAAGCCAAACAGTCCCTTAAGATGTCCCTATTAAGAGTGGCATGTTCGTTACTCCAAATTGAGATCCATAACAGAAGGGGAGCCAACTGGATAGTGTCCTGCACAAACTCAAGCTCCAGTTCCAGATGAAGGCAAAAACCAGGGATATTTTGTCCAACTCCCAATAGCCTTCTACAGAACCGATTTTCTTCCACCGTAAGGGCTCGGGTATCCCTATACCCCCAAAGTGCTGCACCATACAGCAGGACAGGGAGGCATTTCCGCCTATAGATTTCAAGCAGAGGCTTGATAGGTTTACTACCTACCCTTACAGCAAAGTCAAAAGTCACACCAACTGTTGCATGAAAAAGCACACCCCTTCTGGCAATACAGGGTTTCCAAGATCCTTTCTCATCAAAAATAACCCCTAAGTATGGAAACACATGGACCCTGCTAATAGTTTGATCATCCACCCTTAGCTCCCCCACCCTACTCAGGGGTCTTCCGCAAACCATAAAATGTGATTTCTTAAAATTGACCTTTAAACCCAAAGCTGACATAAAGGAGACATAGGCTCTAACTATTTCACGGAGGCCATTCATAGTGCGGGCCATGAGGACCGCGTCATCCGCGTACGTCAGCACAGGGATATCAATACCATTCACCTTTGGGACATCCCTACAATGTTCCACCAAAAAAGCAGACAATCCATTTGTATATAGAAGGAAAAAAGTAGGGGCCAGAATCAATGTTCCCTCTAATTTTTTTCCACTGTGTGCGGCAGTGTGCGGTCTCTGTGCGCTGCAGCCAAGGATACGTGTGCCAAGAAATTGACCATTCACGCGCGCGCAGCGCATAACTAGCCAAGATCTTTGGCATTAGCCTCTCCATACCACTAAAGCAAAAAAGGGATATCATTGCTCCATGCAATAGGGCATCAAGGCAGTTTTGTGACCTGGTTGCACACCCCAAGGACATGACCTGTTAGGGGAGCACGTATATTGCTCTAAGAGGCTTATTTAGGCTTAGAAAGTGATAACGCATATAAACTACCACAAAGTATAGGAATGGTGGAACATTTGATAACAGCACATTTTCTACTGTTCTGAAGCATTTCCTAGCTCATTAACCATTAATTTCCAAGACAAATATCACTTGCTCGCTTGTATGCTAAAGTACACCAAATGATGTTTAAAACACTACCCGCGGCATTTAAACGCTGTTTTCATTGACTTCAATCCAGATTCAAATATGAGCATTATCTGCCTTAGGGGAGCACGTATATCGCGCTAAAAGGCTTATTTAGGCTTAGCAAAATGATAACGCATATAAACTACCTCAAAGTATAGGAATGGTGGAACATTTGATAACAGCACAACGTGCGCGCTTGCCAAAGGGGCCTGCGCGATGGGGGAAGGAAAGGTGCGCACGCGCACGCCTTACAGGGAACATTGGCCAGAACACACTCCTGGCGCACACCCCTTGAAAGCTTAAAGGCCTCTGAGCATTCCCCATTTGGCCCCACCCTCACATTTACAACCGTTCCAGAATGGAGATACCGGATCAGTTCTACAATATTAGGATCCAACCCTAGCTGATTTAACCTCTCCCACAATATAGACCGGTTCACCTTATCGAAGGCACAGCTAAGGTCCATAAAAGCAAGATAGAGGGTACCTTTTCTGGCCTGCGTGTATTTACCGATCAACATCAATAAGTTAAGACATTGTTCTCTCGTACCGAGGCCTTCCCTAAAACCATACTGGTCCTGGCTTAAAATATCATTGCCTATCATCCAGGCCTCCAGACGCACCAAAATTCTACAAAAGTGAATTACCCAGGCCTCCGGGGCAATGTTACAGCCAAGGCCCTCAGATGTTTCTGTTCCAAAGGAGCCTCTATTTACCACCTTCCAAAACAGACCAGGATCCTTCAGAGTTATAGCACGCTCTAACTCTTCCCAGGCTTCATCTTTATGTTTTAGCTTGCTATCCCTCAGGGCCCTTTTATACTTCAATCTAGCTTCTTTTATGAGGGCCCAATCCCTAGGATGTTTCTTAGTGGCCATCTTCAGGTTTGCCCTTCCATCATAGCAGGCCTTGTCAAACCAACCACATTTGCGTTTACTGGGGTGGCTGCCTACTGAGAATAGACAGTCTCTCACTGCTGCATTTACTACTGTTATTGCATCCATAACAGTTTTAGGATTAGGAGCCTCTGTCAAGAGTGTTTCCATAAATAAGTGTAGATTTTCCCCCACCACCCTTCCTATAACTTTTTGGGAATCTACTTGTTTCCACCCAAGCCGCCTACCCTGGTCCTTTATCTCCACTGCTAGAGGGAGCTAGATTATACTCTGCAATGACAAATACGAAAAACAAACAATCTGAAAAACCTAAATGGCAAAAGATTAAGGGGGAAAAAGAAAAAAAGGATGAAAAGAAATCAGATATCAATATTGATTCAGGAGATGATAGTTTAGCTGAATTATCGTCTGCACACCCACCACCTTATGTGGGTCCCGGAACAAGTACTTATGCAGCAACGGCTGATAGTGTGTCGGTGGCTACAGCTCCTGTTGAGCCAAATGCATATCAAATTGAAAGATGAGTACCAATGACCCAGCCTTTTGTAGCACAACCCGTTGTAGCTCAAACTGTTATAGCACGGCCCATGGCAGCAAAGCCTGTTGTGGCACAGCCTGTTGCTCAACCCGTTGTATCAAATAATGTGCCTGCACAAATTGAAACTGTACAAGCAGTGATGCCTACAAATGTGACTGCTTTCATTGTGACTGTACCAGCACCTGTTCCTAGGGTTGCAACAGCACAGCCGGTAGAAGTGTGCACATCTATTTCCCCAAATGGAATTACTCCAGGAACTGTTGAAGGAGTGACAGTGACAGGGTTTATCCCAACATCACAGAATTCAAAGAGTGTTGTGTGGACACCACCACAGACTATTCAATCATTAAAGGAAGAGAGAATTGTCTTTACAACACATACAAAATAAGGTGAAGCGAGTCTGGCTGCAGTTGGGATATTACCTCGAGGAATTGAGGAAGCTGCTAAAAAAAATTAAAAAGCTGTCAACTACAAAAAAAGAGTGCTAGTCAAAATAGAGGGAAAGAGAGACCATCAAATGTTCCAAGATTAAAAATACAATTAGAAGAAATCACTAGAGGGTGTTTGTATTTGGCTCATGTGAATAAGTATCATGAAAAAGAATTGATTTATTGTGCAAAGAAATTACAAAACGAGCTGCAACTGTACATGACAAATTGACTAAATTGGCAAGTAAATTTGAAGTTGATATTTCAAAAAGCATTCCATTGCAAAAAGGTTTTAGAGCACAGTTGGACAATAAATCAATTGAAACAATGCATTCTTTAAGGAAGGTCATTTCACCCCAATGAAGTAGTGAAATGTGTCCACAGATAGAGTTACTTTGAGAAATTAGAAAGCAAATGGGCAAAGAACCATGAAAAGAAAAAGAAAACAAGAGGCGGTTGAGTTAAAAATAAAGTCACCCTTAGAAACCATAGAGGATGGACAGGGTTCAGCTTTTGAGAGAAACACCAGGTGGAGGTTATGTACATGTTCCTTGGAGGAGGGGAGCCCTTGCATCGTTTACTAACAATTTTCCCAAGTTGAGAGAACACCCAATGCAGTGGTACACATAGGTCAAAAGGTATGTTAAGATTTCAAAGGTGTTGTGTATTGATTTGAATACATTCTTTGACACTGTTGTTCCAAATGATTTGTGGACTGAATGTAAAATTGATGTTCATTGGCCAAATACAGAACTACTGGGAGATACTCACACTGGTGCTCCATCGCCTACTGTGATGGATAAATACAATGAGGTGATTATTTGCACGAAAGGCAGAGTTCCTGCAAAGGATTTGGATAATGTGAGATTGAACAGGATTCAACTGGAGGTGAAAGAATCTGTACATGAGTTATATGAAAAGTTGTTGAAAGTGTTTAAGCAGCATATGGGTCAAATGTATCTTGAGCCACATGATATGGGAATTTCCATTTCTTAGTTTGTTTTAGGTATGTGACCTGGGATTAGTCAGCATATACAGCAGGATGTGGTTTGCTGGCAGACAAAGTTGTTGGATGAGATCCCAAAGTATGCCAAGTACTGTAGTGATGAACAGGAGATGAAGCAGAAAAAGCTTAAAGATGCATTTGTGTTGGCCCAGACGAAAATGGCTCAGAGAGGTTTTCAGAATTGGTAATTTGCAGGGAATGGTGATGGAATGCAAGGTGTGGATTTTCAGAATGGTATACAAGGTGCTCAGCGAGGCATAGTTGCCTCATAGGTTAGAGGTTGAGAAGTTCCTATTGATCCGAGTACAGGTGTTTATGTTGCAACATTGAAGAAAATGAATCCTTGTCACCTTTCTAACAAGGTCGGGCATTGGAAGTGGCAGTGTAGGCTTAATCCAGACAGAATAAATAATAATCAAATGCAGGGAGGGAACCAGATGCAAATGTAGAATATGCCTAACCAACAAATGGAAGGGCCAGATGCAAACGCAGAATGTGCCTAACCAACAAATGGAAGTGCCAGTGTAAAACCAAGTTCAAATTATGCCAATCGCACAAGCCCTTATGGTCAACAGAATATGGGTAATCCTAACATAAATGTGAGCCAAATGCCCCAAATAAATACAAATTAATTTCAGGTTCAGAATCAGAATGTGATTCAACACTTTGCAATGATTGACAATGAGAGTTTTGACTCAGAGATGTCGCAAGGATTGTGCCTGAGAAGGGAGGCAGATTGCGTGCTTGGTGCAGTCTTAGAGGTAGACCAGAGTGGGCCATTTGTAGAAGGGGAGGTAAGTGGTCACCAAGTGTAATTCCTGATTGACACCGGTGCTACCCATTCCACTGGTACAACAGCGGAAGTCCCAGATCAACCATTCTCGAGAAAAAAGATCCAATTTGTAGGTGTTACAAACAAACAAATCGCAATCCAGTCACAAAAGAAGTACCTGTAAAAATAAGTTCATTTTAAAAATCACCAGTTTTTTGTATGCGTTTTGAGTCCTGTAAATCTGCTAAGGCGTTACCTGTTGTGCAAGTTAAATTGCACAGCCTATTGTACTCCAAATAGGGTCAAATTCCAGCTACATGATGAAGACGTGGACTTAAATAGTAGAGGAATTGCCACCTGTATCAACAAAAATGTAAATCCATGGTATAGGATTTTACAGGGAAAGATATCAGATTACTAAAAGGTGAAAAACCAGTCCGAATCACCGTCAAGCCTAATGCAGTATTCCCAGGAACACCACCATAACATATGACCCCAGAAATAATAACAGGGATAACACCAATAATTGTAGACATGTTACAAAAAGGAATTCGAGGAGAAATAATCCCAATGGTAGGTTTAGGATTATTCAAGATTTACGAAAAGTAAATGACATTGTAATCTCCTGTTGTCCTGTGGTACCAACTCAAGCCACGATTCGTTATCAAATTCTGTGCACAGCACAATAGTTCACTGTTGTGGATCTTTGTCAAGCTTTCTTCTCAATTGGATCGCATGATCCTATTCTTATTTGTGTTTCGAGAGAAAGTTTTAGCATGGTGTTGAGTCTCACAAGGGTATACTGGGAGTCCTTCAATCTTTAATCAGATCCTAAAGAAAAATCTGGAGACATTGAACACACAATGCAAATACACTGTTGTGCAATATACTGCAATACACTGATGACCAGTTTGTGGCATCAATCACAGGAGAAGCTAGTAAACAAGATAGCACTGCCCTATGAAATTATCTGACTGAAAATAAAAGTAAAGGCCCTCATTACAACCCTGGCGGTCGGTGATAAAGCGGCGGTAATAACACCAACAGGCCGGCGGTAAAAAAAAAAATGGAATTATGACCACGGCGGAAACCGCCCATACAGACAGCCACTTTAACACACCGACCGCCACGGCGGTAGCAACAAACACCGCGGCGGTAACCACCAACAGCAAGGTGGAAGACAATGTTCCGCCCACAGTATTACAACCGGCGTATTATCCGCCACCTTTTATGGGGCGGTACCAACAACATCAAAAGCACGGCAGAAACAGTACACAGAAGGCAAAGGACTCACCACTGGAGACTCTAGGAAGAACCACGACTCCATGGAGCCCGAGTTGCACATCTTCCCCATGCTTGTATACCTCCTCATGCACTCCGAACAGCAACGCCAGCGAAAACGACCACGGTGAGTACTGCCGCCTAGCACACAAGGGAGGGGGGAGGAAAAAGAGGGTGACACACACACGCAACACGCTTACCCCCACCCCCAACACCATACACACAACCAGATGCAGTAACATTACATATTCACCCCACACGCCTCAGGAAAAATGCAAGGACAAAAGGAATGGATTAAAGTGAGTGTAATAAGATAAAATACTAGAAAATCGAGCTTCAAAATCAAAACAGTATATGCATATATACAAATGGAGGGACACTGCCCAGTCCTCAATGTCCATGGGCCACAGGGCCACATCATATAGGCCAAGGCCCCACTTGACTCCTGCATCAACAAGGAGAGAACACAGCAGGGGCATCAGGTCGAAAATACAGGCACCTCAGGGGGACAGGGAACGGGGGGCACCTAAGCCGGAAGAAAGTACAACACCACTGGTCCTGGAGGGGGCTACGTGCCATGTGTGATGTCCTGGGGAGTGCAAAGCCACAGTCTCTCTAGTGGGTGGTTTGCCCACTGCTTGGTTCTGGGGAGTGCAAGGCCACAGTCTCTCAAGTGGGTGGTTTGCCCACTGCTTAGTCCTGGGGAGTGCAAGGCCAGAGTCTCTCAAGTGGGTGGTTTGCCCACTGCTTGGTCCTGGGGAGTTCAACACCACAGTCTCTCTAGTGGATGGCTTCTCCACGGGTTCTGGAGGGGGCCTTGTGCCCAGTGTGCTTCATCCTGAGAAGGAGGGGTGAGTGGATGGCTTCACCACTGGTTCTGGAGGGGGCTTTGAGCCCAGTGTGCTTCATCCGGGGAAGGATGGGGTGAGTGGATGGCTTCTCCACTGGTTCTGGAGGGGGCCTTGTGCCCAGTGTGATTCATCCTGAGAAGGAGGGGGTGAGTGGATAGCTTCTCCACTGGTTCTGGAGGGGGCCTTGTGCCCAGTGTGCTTCATCCGGGGAAGGATGGGGTGAGTGGATGGCTTCTCCACTGGTTCTGGAGGGGGCCTTGTGCCCAGTGTGCTTCATCCTGGGAAGGATGGGGTGAGTGGATGGCTTCTTCCACTGGTTCTGGAGTGGGCTTTATGCCCAGTGTGCTTCATCCTGGCAAGGAGGGGGTGAGTGGATGGCTTCTCCACTGGCCTTGGAGGGGGCCTTGTGCCCAGTGAGCTTCATCCTGTGGAGGATGGGGTGAGTGGGTGGCTTCTTCCACTGATTCTGGAGCGGGCCTTGTGCCCAGTGAGCTTCATCCTGGGAAGGATGGGGTGAGTGGATGGCTTCTTCCACTGGTTCTGGAGGAGGCCATGTGCCCTGTGATGCAGCACTTGGGGAGTGCAAGGTCACAGTCTCTCACCTGGGAGTCACACCTACAGGATTTGTAGGTTCCAGGGTGCATTACAGCCCATGGAGGCAGGACTAGACACTGCCCACTGGCGGTGACGGCTGCTCAGTAGTGGCAGTGGCGGTGCTGGTGTTGGGGATGCCAGTGGTGGGGGACACTCCAGCCCTTCCCCTGAAGCCTCTGACAGCTGCCCACTGGGGCTGCTGTTGCTGGCAGTGGTGCTGGTGGCAGTGCAGGCAGTGGTGGGGGGAGGCTCCAGCCCTTCCCCTGCAGCCTCGGATGGCTGCCCACTGGGGCTGCTGCTGCTGCTGCTGGCAGTGGTGCTGGTGGTGGTGCTGGTGTTGTGGATGCCAGTAGTAGGGGGAGTCTCCAGCCCTTCCCCTGCAGCCTCAGATGGCTGTCCTCTGGGGCAGCTGCTGCTGGCAGTGGTGCTGGTGGTGGGGATGCCGGTGGTGGGGGGAGGCTCCAGCCTTCCCCTGCAGCCTCAGACGACTGAACCGCCATGGTTGGTGGTGGGGGCTCAGAATCAGTCCCAACACCAGGCCTCCTGTCCTTCCTGCCTGCAGGTGCAGGCCCATTGCCCTTCCCCTTGGCAGCTGGTGGTGCCTTCCTGCCCTTCCCCTTGGCAGCTGGTGGTTCCTCCTTGTCTTTCTTCTTGGCAGCTGGTAGTGCCTCTTTGCCGTTCCCCTTGGCAGCTGGTGGTACCTCCTTGCCCTTCCCCTTGGCAGCTGGTGCAGGCACACTGTCAGTGCTGATGGCTGGTTCCCTGGAGCCTCTCCCACCTGCAGTAGCTGCCGACACTACTGTGGCCGTCTACTGGGTGGCTGAGGTGCTCGCCTGGGTTCTAACCACCCTGGCCCGATGTGAAGGATGGGGGGGAGGGGTAGGGAAGAGGTCAACGGCAGAGAGGAAAAGCTTCTTAGGGACACTGGTGTGGGAAGAGGGTGAAGGTTTGGGACTGAAGGAAGAGGGAGTGGGTGTTGGAGGTGTCTGTCTGGTGTGTTTGGGTGCATGGGCTGGATTCTGTTGTGAGGTGGATGGCTGTTGGGTGTCTGAGTGCTTGCATTTGTATACTTTGGGAGGAGGGGTCACAGACACAGTGGGAGAGGACACAGGGGACATTTGCATGGATGTGGGGGTGGTGACTGCCAGTGAGGGAAGTGTAGTGATAGGCGTGATGGGGGTAGTGGATGAGGATGTAGTGCATGCAGGTGTGAGTGGAGACGCTACTGGGAGGTTGGTGGATGACTAGGAGGAGGGGACACAGTGGAGGCAGTGGATGTTGGTATGCCTGTATCTGGATGGTGTTTGTGTGAGTGCCTGTGGGATGATGTGTGGTGCTTGTGTTTGCCTGAGCCACTCCTGTGTGTTGTCTTGGGTGCATGCTGGACTGCCTGTGTGCTTGGGATAGGTTGGGATAGAGGGGAATGGGACTGGGTAGAGGAAGTTGGAGGGGGGAGGCTAGAGACAGGGACAATGACTGCCATCAGGGAGGAGGCCAGAGCCTGGATTGATATCTGTTGGGCCGCCTTGCCAGAGTGAATGCCCTCTAGGAATGCATTAGTTTGTTGCAAATGGGCTGCCAGCCCCTGGATGGCATTCACCATGGTTGACTGCCCAACAGAGATGGATCGCAGGAGGTCAATAGCCTCCTCACTCAGGGCAGCAGGGCTAACTGGGGCAGGGCCTGAGGTGCCTGGGGCGAAGGGCATGCCCACCCTCCTGGGTGAGTGGACACGGGAAATTCACTGAGGGGCTGCTGGGAGGGCGGTGCTGGTACGGGGTGGTGGCTGTACCTTTAGTTGGGGTGGGCACAGAGGTGTCCTCCACCAGTAGGGAGCTTCCATCGGAGGAGGTATCACTGTCTGAACTGTCCCCTTCTGTCTCCGCCGTGGTGCTCCCCTCGCCCTCTGTCCCACTGGTGCCCTCACCATCGGTGGATTCGGCCTCCTGGGCCCTGTGGGATGCAGCTCCCTCCATCACCTGTGCCTCTGCTCCTCCACCAGATAATGCTAATGCACATAAGGACAGGGTGACAAAACAAAAAGTGGGGGGAGACAAAGGATACACTTGGTCAATGGCAGCAACAACACCACCGTTGGTGTACATGACACACACACACACACACACACACACAGGGAACAGCCCTACGCACTAGTCACAATGCTAGTCACCATCCCATGGACAGGAATACCTAACGCCAATAGCAGCATACCTGACACTCACAGACCCCTGCCGAGTAGTGGATGCCTACTAGCTTGATAGGAGGTGGTGTTCATCGGCCCCTGCCCAACATGGGACCTACCCTGCAATGTCCGGCCTGGCCTAGGGGCACCCACAGGCCCACATCCCCCACCTGGAGACCAACCCACCACGCGCAAGTAGTATATTGGGAAACTGTACTCACCCCCTTGTGGCTGCCGTGATGCCATCAAGTACCCATCTAGCACCAGATAAGCCACTGCCAGTATGCGGGCCATCAGTGGGGTCAGGGTTCGACGGGCAGCCCTTCCTCATTAGGAGGCCATCCCCAGCTGGGCCTCCGCCGTCTTCCTTTCCCAGTGCCTCAGGTCCTCCAACCATTTCCGACAGTGGGTGCTCCACCTGCCATAGACCCCCAGGGTCCTCACGTCCCTGGTGATGGCACCCCATATACCCTTTTTCAGATGGGCGCTGACCTGCATAAAAAGAAACATAGAAAAAGGTATCAGTCATACCATTCGGCCTGTTACACTCATGGCCCACCATAGCCCTCACATCCCCTTATGCACAGACATTGCCCACCATACATGCAGCACGCTGCCCAGAACCCTTCCACCAACTCCCCCCCACACGAGGCCCTCACACACAGCACTCCATGCATCAATGCCCCTTGCATCGTGCTCACAGTGTACTCACCTGTTGGTCTGGAGTCCCATACAGCATTCAGTACTGGGGTAGGACCCCATCCACCAGTCTCTCCAACTCCGCAGCGGTGAAGGCAGGGGCCTTTTCCCCAGTGACACGAGCCATGGTAGGTTCCAGACACAGGTCACAGCAGCACTTGCAGTGTAGGTCCTCTCCTGTTGAAGGTCAAGTAGCAAGTGAGTGAACAGATAGAAAATAGCGGTCACGTCCCTAGCGGTGCGTACCGTCACCGCCGGCGTACATCACCATTGGCCACTGTAACCCATAGGGCCCAATGACAACCAATGAGGAGTTGCACGGCGGTACTTGACCGCTTCCCACAACGGCACACAACGTCAGCGGCATTACATCATTTTCACATGTCCATCCACACAGGACAGGCGGATGCCATTTCAAAAGGGGGGGTAGGCCATGGCACCTAACTGCGTCACAGTACACGTAGACACCATTTGGGACCATCCATCAACATACTGTTACAGTCACAACATGCAATGCAGTGTAGTGTTTGGAAATGTGGTATACTGACCAGCTGCTCCCCGTTTGGCCCCCTAGATTACAACCTCTGCGAATGATTTGGAGATGGAGACATCCCCCCGTGTACAGACCCATGGTGGACTTGTCAACAATGGCGGACAGGCACATTATCCTCACCTATAGACTGGACAGGGCCACAATCACAGAGCTGTGTGCCCAATTGGTGCCTGACCTGATATCTGCTATCGGTCAGCTCACTGGGATCCTCCCCTCGTGTGCAAGTCCTATATGTGCTCCAATTCTTGGCAACTGGCTCCTTCCAAGTGACAGTGGGCTTGGCAGCAGGAATGTTCTCAATAATGCTGACCAGAGTGTTGTCTGCCCTGATCAAACACATGCGCAGCCACATTGTTTTTCCCCAGGTGGAGGATTTGGCCAAAGTGAAAGCTGACTTCTATGTAATGGGACATATCCCCAACATTTCTGGGGCTATTGATGGTACACATATTGCATTTATCCCCCCCCCCCCCGAAAAATGAACATGTGTTCAGAAAACAAAAGAGCTTTTACTCGATGAATGTGCAGATAGTGTTCCTGGCGGACCAGTACATCTCCCATGTCAATGCAAAGTATCCTAGCTCTGTGCATGATGCCTGTATCCTGAGGAATGGCAGCATCCCATATGTGATGGCTCAACTCCAGAGGCACTGGGTGTGGCTAATAGGTGAGCCCTGGTACCCACCCAGTGGATTTTGGTGTATGGGTATGCTGTGGGCCCTAAGGGCTAGTGTGTGGCTAACAGTTGTCCCTCGATATTTGCAGGTGACTCTGGTTACCCCAGCCTCTCATGGCTACTGACCCCTGTGTGGAATCTCAGGACAATGGCAGAGGAACGTTACAATGAGGCACAAGGGCGAACAAGGAGAATAATAGAGAGGAGATTCAGCTTCCTGAAGGCCAGGTTTTGTTGCCTCCATCTAACAGGTGGATTCCTCTAGTACTCACCCAAGAAGGTGTGCCAGATAATCGTGGCATGCTGCATGTTGCATAACCTTGCCTTGAGACGCCAGTTGCCTTTTCTGCAGGAGGATGAGGCTGGAGATGGACGTGTAGCAGTAGTGGACCCTGTGGACAGTGATTATGAGGAGGCAGAGGATGAGGATGAGGACAACAGAACAGTTATTATACAACAGTACTTCCAGTGACACACAGGTAAGACACTGTAGCTTCACTTTGCATTGACAGTTTTGTATTTGACATTGTACGTGGCAGGCAGACTCTCCCAATTCTATGGCCAATTACTGTACCCTTTGGCATCTCTATTTTCAGATATCTGTGCCCCACTCTGGCACCTGGTCTGTTGATTGCAGCCAATTACAGGTCATTCCTATGTATACATTACTGTACAGTTGTATTGCAGTGTTTAAACATTGTTAAACTTATACATAGTTAAATCATTTGACATACTCCATACTTGTATTTTTTCCAAGGGTGTTTATTTAAGTGCTAAGAAGTAGAGGGGGGTGTGCAATGGGCTGGGGTGATGGTGGAGGAAAGTCCAGGATAGAGTCCAGTCTATTTGTATCACAGGTGCATTGTTACCCTGAAACCGGTCCCAGGATGCTTGTTTCCGGTCCAGTGAGGACCTGGCCTGGCAGTTCGGGCTGGACTGTTCCCATAAGGAACAGGGTCAAGACTGATTTACATATGGCTGGGTCTAAACTGGGGTGGCATGGTGAGCAAAAGAACGAAGGATTAAACCCAGATCTGTGACTATGGGTGAATGTTTGATTGGTTCCACATTCCGTCCATCATTTGTGTTTTGCTTTGCATTGTCCAAGGGAGCATAGGAAGGGGAGCAATGGCAGTTCAAGGTGGACAGGGTGACAGAGTGGGACACAACGGTGACAATCAGAAGAGTCTTATTTCCTGGCGGGGTCTCGGCAGTGTTCTCTGGCTTCTGCCTGGATCGCAGGGACCGTTTGTGGGGTGGTTCTCCTTCTGCAGGGGGAGGGGTGCTGGTGACCTACAGTTCCTGTGACGGGGCCTCCTGTCCACTAGCGGCAGTGGAGGTGGAGGGCTCTTCATCAGTGTGGCTAGTGTCAGGGGACTGGTGGTGTGCCACTGCCTCCCTCATGGTGTTGGCCATGTCTGCCAGCACCCCTGCAATGGTGACCAGGGTGGTGTGGATGTCCTTCAGGTTCTCCCTGATCCCCAGGTACTGTCCCTCCTGCAGCCGCTGGGTCTTCTGCAACTTGAACAGTATCTGGCCCACCGTCTCCTGGGAATTGTGGTATGCTCCCAGGATGCTGGTGAGTGCCTCTTGGAGAGTTGGTTCCCTGGGCCTGTCCTCCCCCTGTCGCACAGTAGTCCTCCCAGCTTCCCTGTTGTCCTGTGCCTCTGTCCCATGAACCGTGTGCCCACTGCCACTGACCCCAGGTCCTGATCGTCTTGTGTTTGTGGGGTTGCCTGGGGTCTCTGTAGTGGTGGACACACTGCTGATTGACATGTCCTGGGGACAGAGGTATGGTCCCGCTGGGTGGGTGCTGTGGTGGTGTTTCCTGAGGGGGAGGCTCTGTGGTGGAATAGGACTGTGCCTGGGTAACCGACTGTCCAGATATCCCCGGTGGGCTAGGTTTGTCATCCAGATCTAGGCGACCAGGCTGTCATCACTGTGGGCCTCTTCTGTGGAGGGACTGGATGTTGCTGGCACCTCCTCTCCATTGACGTTGTGTGGGGGACCTGTGGAGATGTAAATGCAGTGTTATTGTTTCTGCGTGTGACATCTTGTGCATGGGTGTGTTGCCCTGTATGGTTGTGATTGCCCTGTCAGCTTTGCCTTGTATGAGTAGTGATTTTGTGGGCTAGGTGATTCTCTCTAATGTGCATGCTTTAGTGATGGGTGTCCATCCAGGGCTGTAAGTGATGTCCATGCATTTGTGGTGCATGCAGGGCTTGGTATTGGGATGGGTGGGTTGTGATGGTGGGGTATATGTGAGGTGGTGGAGTGATGGGGTGAGGGTAGGGGTGGGGGTATGTGATGCCATGCAGGTAGGGGGGTGATAGTAATAGAGATTTGACTTACCAGAGTCCAGTCCTCCTGCTACTCCTGCCAGGCCCTCAGGATGCAGTATTGCCAACCAAGACTTGCTCCTCCCATGTTGTTAGTTGTGGGGGAAGAGGTGGAGGTCCACCGCCAGTCCTCTGTACAGCTATCTGGTGTCTGCTACCACGGAACGTACCTTCCCCCATAGGTCGTTCCACCTCTTCCTGATGTCATCCCTTGTTCTGGGGTGCTGTCCCATGGCGTTGACCCTGTCCACGATTCTCCGCCATAGCTCCATCTTCCTTGCAATGGATGTCTGCTGCACCTGTAATCTGAAGAGCTGTGGCTGTACCCGGATGATTTCCTCCACCATGACCCTTAGCTCCTCCTCTGAGAACCTGGGGTGTCTTTGTAGTGCCATGAGTGTAATGTGTGTGGTGTGTGTGAGGGTGTGTGGGGTGATGTGTTGGGGTATGTGCTGTAAGGTGCGGTGATGGTGTATTGGTGATGGTGTTCTGTGGCTCTGGTTCTGTTCTCTCAGTTGTCAATTTTTTTGAGTCATAAAGGGTTGTGGGTAATGTGTGTGTGTTTTATAGTGGTGTGGGTGTGTGTATGTGTGTCAGGTGTGTGTAGTTTGAATTGTCCAATGTAGTGTTGTTTTGTCAGTGTGTGTGTGTGTATTTTGAGCGCAGTGGTATGTACCGCCAATGGTTTACTGCAGTTGAATGTTCGCTGCAGTGATTTGTGGGTCATAATGTTGTGGGTGTAGTTCTGTTGGCATATCGGTGTGGGTTTGGATACTGCCAGTTTATCACTGACCTTTGGGCTGGCGGACTTGTGTGTGTCTGTATAGTGACGGATTGCTATGTGTGGGTCATAATATGGTTAGCGGGAAACCGCCACGGCAGCAGTATGTTGGCAGCAGTCGGCATGGCGGTAAGCGGGACTTACCGCCAATGTCATAATGAGGGCCAAAATGTCCCCAGCCAAGTTGCAATTCTTTCAAATAGAAGAGTACAATATTTGGGACATATTATTGAGAAAGGAACAAGAAGTGTCATGTGAAACAGTCAAGGCCATTCTATGGATGGGTCCTCCGAAAACAAAAAGAGAAATCAGAATGTTTATGGGAATGGTTGGCTCCTGTAGACAGTGACAATCCCAACTTTTCCTTGGTGGCTACTGATGCTGACACAGAGATGTGCCCGATCCAATTCCATGGGACAACGAATGCTTGAAAGCCTTCCTAGAGCTGACAGAAAGTCTCTGTCATGCTCAGGCCTTGGGAATGCCTGATTATACCAAGAGATTTACCTTGTTTTGCAATGAGAGGGAGGGCTGTGCTTTCTCAATGCTTACCCAGATGCACAGAGATGCTAAAAGGCCTGTGGCCTGTCTTTCAATTACCCTAGATCCTGTAGGGCTGTCTAGTTGCCTAAAAGTGGAGGCAGCTGTAATGTGAAAGCATTGTGATGAGACGTCCATTAACTGTTATAGTTACTCACTTGGTTGAGGTTTTGCTTACCGGAACCAAAAACCAATACCTGGCCAACTCAAGATTAACTAAATATGAGCAGCAAATCCTTCCCTCTGAAAATATCGAGCTTACATATTGTCAGGTTTTGAATCCCACTACTTTACTACCCTTGCCTAAGAGTGATGAGCATGACTGTCTTGATGTCATGGATTTGCGCACCAAGACCCGACATAAAAGATGAGAGTTGGAAATGACACTTTTGACAGGGTTATCCCCAAACTTTTTTGCCTCCTTCCTCCTATTTTTTCTGATCTATTTTTTCTGGTTTTAGGACTCTAGACACCTTGCCATAAAAACGTGCTTTTGCCCAAAGCCCTCTTATTAAATCCGCGGCTGCTGCAATTAAATGTGCGAATACAGACTACTGAGGCAGCTTAATCCTGAAGCCATCTCGGGCCTCTTCAATTCATTTACAGCCACTCCCTGCCCCTTCAGCTTACTCTTGCAGCTTTCTGCTTTTCCCCTTTGTGACGCTTTTTCATTTTTCTCTTCCTCTGTCTTTCCCATATGTTTCTTTTGCTTGCAGTAAATGCTTGAGGCAGAAAAATAAGTGCTAGCCCTCACAAATAAGTGCCAGTGCTCTGCACCAGAAACAACAAGCAAAAATTAAGCACTGGTTTATCCATAGTTGGCATATTTGATTTACTACTAAGTCCCTAGTACAGTGCATCATGTGTGTCCAGGGCATGTAAATCAAATGCTACTAGTGGGCCTGCAGCACTGTTTGTGCCACCCACATGAGTAGCCCTGTAAACATGTCTCAGTCCTGCCACTGCAGTGTCTGTGTGGGCAGTTTGGAACTGACAGTTTGACCTGGCAAGGGTACCCTCTTGCCAGGCTCAAAACTTCCCTTTTACTACATGTAAAGCACCCCTAACATAGGCCTAATGCAGCCCCATGGGCAGGGTGCAGTGTATTTAAAAGGTAGGACATATACTTGTGTGTGTTACGTGTCTTGATAGTGAAATACTGACAAATTTGTTTTTCACTATTGCAAGGCCTATCTGTCCCATAGGTTAACCTGGGAATTGCCTTGAAATATCTTTTTCTTTTAAGCGTCTTTTCCCATTGGGAGCAGATAGAGATATGGAGTTTAGGGTCGCTGAACTCACAATTTAATAATACATCTTTTGGTGAAGATGGTTTTTAAATTGTAAATTTGAAAATGTCCCTTTTAGAAAGTGGCCATTTTCTTGCTTAACCATTCTCTGCCACTACCTGGCTGTGGAAAACACTGCTGGGTAAGGCTGACAGTTTGGCTGTTTGTGAATTCACTCTAGACGGTCACACAAATTGAGCTGAGATGTGCCCTGCACATCCTGGTGGGTCTTCCTTGGCTACAGTGGTGGGAGGAGCTGACACTTGCATCTGAATAGGGCTGTGCCTGTCCTTAAACAAAGCAGTCTCCAACCCCCTTGAGGGTGTCTGGGGCCAGGGCAGCAAAGTCAGGGTCTTGTGCACTACCAAGACTCACCTTTGAAGTTGCCCTGCCTCAAAGGCAGAACTGAGTATAAGTATTGGGCCTCTGTGCCACAACTTTAGAACACTTCTGGACTGAGGACATTCTGTCAGGGAGAGGAGCTGGATGCTGTCAGAGGAACTGCCATTCTGCCTGTTATTTTGCTGTGCTGGTCTGCTGCTTGCTGCTTCTGCCCTGGGAGTAAAAGGACTGGACTCTGCTTTCTACATCCTGCTTTCCAAGGTTCTCAAAGGCTTGACCTGAGCTTGCATCCTGTTAAGAAGTCTCAGGGACATCTAAGACTTCATCTGCCAGTTCCTGGGATCTTCTGCTGAGAGTTCTGACTTGCCAAGTGGTGCCAAATCCAGTCCCTGGCCCTTGGAAGTAGAAGCTGGTAACCTGAAGTAAAATCCACGCACTGGCCACTGAGGCAGAAAAAGTGATGCAGCACCTGTACCGCAGCTGAGAAATCGACACAGCACCTGTCTCGTGGCTGTGGATTCGAAGCATCTCCTGCTTCAACACAAATTTATCTTTGCTGTGCGTTTGTATTTTCCAAGCATCACCCCTGGGTGTCATTTTCCTCATAGACGCTGCACCGCAGTAAAGATTCCACGCATCGCCTTTCCTGTGAAGAAAGGAATTGATGCATCGCTAACCCAGTAGGAAAAGAATCGATGCATCATCCGCCTGGCGGAAAAGGAATCAACGCATTGCTTGCTTTTTCAACACATCACCCCCTTTGCAGCCTGCATCATCTTTGTTTTTGACGCATCCAAGTTACTGTGTGTTATAAGGATACACCATTGATTCTTCAAGATTAAGGCCCTCATTACAACCCTGGTGGTCGGTGTTAAAGTGGCAGTAACACCGCCAACAGGCTGATGGTAAAGAAAAATGGGATCACGACCACAGTGGAAACCACCAACATAGACAGCCACTTTAACACTCCGACTGCCAGGGCGGTAGCAACAAACACCGCGGCGGTCACCGCCAACACATAGGCCGAGGATAATGTACCGCCCACCCTATTATGAGAGGCCAATCCGCCAGCTTTTCCGGGGCGGTACCAACGACATCAAAACCATGGCGGAAACAGTACATCAAAGGGGAACCGCTCACCTTTTGACACTCCACGAAGAACCAGGGCGCCATGGAGTCCGAATTACAGATCCCCCCCATGTTGGTGTATCTTCTCATACACCAGGAAGTAGAAAGAAGGTGGCGATGACGGTGAGTACTGCACCTAGCACACAGGGGTGGCGGGGAGGAAAAAGAGAGTGACACACACACAAGGCATGCAACACCCCTACCCCCCATCCTCACCCACAACAACATACACACTAACACATCCAACAACATTACTGATACAACCCGTCACCCCCTGGAAGAATGCAAGGACAAAAGGAAATTAGTCTAACCAGGGTTATATTGGAACATTCAGATATAGCAATAGAAATTTAAATAATCAGTATATACAAATATTTACATTATATACACAAGGCCGTACACTGTCCCTTGTAAATGTCTGTGGACCAGTGGTCCCAAAAAGCATGGGCAAAGCCCACACATGACACCTGCCTCAAAACGGAGAGAACACTGCAGGGGCATTAGGTCAAAAAAACACAGGCACCTCAGGGGAAGGGGAGGGGGGCACCTCAGCCGGAAGATGGTATGACACCACTGCCCCTCGAGGGGGCTCCATGCCAACTGCCTGGTCCTGGGGACTGCAAAGCCACAGTCTCTCAAGTCTCTAAAGTGGGTGGTTTGCCCACTGCTTGGTCCCGGGGAGTGCAAAGCCACAGTCTCACAAGTCTCTCAAGTGGGTGGTTTGCCCACTGCTTGGTCCTGGGGAGTGCAAAACCTACAGTCTCTCACATGGATGGCATCTTCCACTGGTTCTGGAGGGGGCATTGTGCCCAGAGTGCTTGATCCTGCCAAGAATAGGGGGAGTGGATGCATCTCTCCACTGGTTCTGGAGGGGGCATTGTGCCCAGAGTGCTTGATCCTGTCAAGGATAGGGGGAGTGGATGCATCTCTACACTGGTTCTGGATGGGACCTTGTGCCCAGTGATGCTGCACCTGGGGTGTGTCAGTTAACATCCTCTCACCTGGGTGTCTAAGCCACAAGATATACATGGAACAGTAGCATGATACTCCATGGAGGCAGAGCCACACTCCATCCTGCGGCGACTTATGCTGCAAACTGCTGGTAGTGCCAGTGCTGGTGGTGGTGCCTCAAGTGGCTTGTCCAGGGTCCAGGACGTCACCTGCAGCCTCGGAAGGCTGCCCGCTGGGGATGCTGCTGACGTCCGATATAGTGGCACCGGCTGGGCACGTGGCGGTGCAGATGGTGGTGCAGGTGGCGTGGCAGTGGCAGTGGCTGCAGCGGAGATGCTGTTGGTGCTGCCAGTGGTGCAGGTGTCTGTAGTCTTGGAGGGAGACACCAGACCGTCTCTGGCAGCCTCGGGTGGCTGATCCTTGGAGAGGATGCTGCAGACTGACGTTGTGGCAGCAGCGGTGCAGGTGGCGGTGCAGGCGGCAGTGCAGGTGGCGGAGCGGGTGGTGGTGCAGGTGGCGGTGCAGGTGATGGTTGTTGCCGGGTGGTGACCGTGGTACAGGTCGCTGGCATCTCTGAGGAAATGGTGGTCACCAGCCCCTCACCAGGAGGCATCGTGCCCTGAGGTGACTTAGCCTTTGTCTTGTGCCCCTTCACCACCTTGGCAGTCACTGCTGGGACCTTGGCACTGTCCTCTCTGTGTTTGGATGAGGCCTTGCTGGGTGGGTGGAGCGACTTTCCCCTGCTGGATGCCAGGCCTTCCTTGACCTTAGCGGAATCGGGTGGTCCTTCACATCTGTAGGTGGCACACTGGCAGCTCTGACGGATGCCCCCTTTGATCCACCGAGACTTGCAGGGATCACAGCAGACGCATATTTGGTGGCTGAGGAGCTGGGCTGGAATCTAGACATCCTGGCCCTAGGAGAAGGACAGGGGGGGTGTAGGGAAGAGGTTAATGTTAGCTAGGAAAAGATTTTTAGACACACTGGGACAGGAAGATGGAGGCGGTGTGGGAGTGGAGGAAGATGTAGTGGTTGTAGGAGGTGTACGTCTGCTCAGTTTGGGTGAAGGTGCATGGGCTGGAGGCTGTTGTGAGGTGGATGGCTGTTGAGTGGGTGTATGCCTGCGTTTGTGTACTTTGGGAGGAGGGCTCACAGACATACTGGGAGAGGACACAGGGGACGTGTGAATGGTTGTGGGGGTGGTGATTAATCGTGAGCGGTGTGTTGTGATGGGTGTGCTGGTGATGGAGGCAGTGGCTGCTGATGTAGCGCATGCAGGTGTGAGTGGAGATGAGACTGGGAGGGAGTTGGAGGACATGGAGGAGGGGGACACAGTGGAGGAAGTGGATGTTGGTATGTGTGCATGGGTATGGTGCTTGTGTGAGTGCCTGTGTGATGATGTGTGTGCTTATGTTTTCCTGAGCCACTTTTGTGGGTTAATGTGTGTGCATGCTGGTCTGAAGGTGTGCTTGGGATAGGCTGAGGTAGAGGGGATTGGGTCGGGGTAGTGGAAGTTGGAGGTTGGAGGGGGGAGGCTGGACACAGGGACAATGGCTGCCATCAGTGCTGAGGTCAGAGCCTGAAATGATCTCTGTTGGGCCGCCACGCCAGAATGAATGCCCTCCAGGTATGCATTTCTTTGCTGCAAGTGCCTCTCGACCCCCTGGATGGCATTCAGAATGGTTGACTGCCCAACATTGACAGATCTCAGGAGGTCAATAGCCTCCTCACTGAGGGCAGCAGGGCTGACTGGGGCAGGGCCTGAGGTGCCTGGGGCGAAGGAGATGTCCACCCTCCTGGGTGAGCGGGCATGGGAAATACGCTGAGGGGCTGCTGGGAGGGCGGTGCTGGTAGGGGGGGTGGCGGCTGTACCTGTTGTTGGGGTGGGCACAGAGGTGTCCGCCACTGCCAGGGAGCTTCCATCAGAGGAAGAGTTGCTGTCACTGGTATCCCCTCCTGTCCCCGTCGTGGAGCTCCCCGCGCCCTCCGTCCCACTGGTACCTTCACCCTCCATGGATTCACCCTCATGGGCCATGTGGGATGCAGCTCCCTCGGTCGCCGGTGCCTCAGCTCCTCTGCCAGATGATGCTAATGCACACAAGGACAGGGTGACAAAACAAGAAGGGGGGAAAGACAGAGGACACACATGGTCAATGCCAGCAACACCACTACCTTTGGCGGACACAACACACACTGAGCTGCCCTATGCACTAGGCCTTGCCCAACTAGACACTATGGTAGTCACCACCCCATGGGGTACAATGCCAAACACCAGCACATGTACACCTGACACCCACAGGAACCTGCACACTAGTAGCTGCCCAATTGTACCATTGGGGAAGGGTGCTTCAGAGCCTGCAAACAAGGGCCCTACCCTGGCATGATCGCCCTGGCCTAGGGGCACCACCAGCCCACACCCCCCACCAAGCTAGTTCCTAAACTGTGCAGAGTCAGCTTTCTGAAACTGTACTCACCCCCTTGTGACTGCTGTGATGCCCTCAAGCGCCCATCCAACTGTGGATAGGGCACCTCCAGGATGCGGAACATTAGGGGGATCATGGTGCAACGGGCACCACTTCCACGTTGGGAGGCCAGCCCCAGCTGGGCCTCTGCCGTCTTCTTGCTCCAGCGGCGCAGGTCCTCCCATCTCTTGCGGCAGTGGGTGTTCCGTCTGTGATAGACCCCCAGGGTCTGCACCTCCTTGGTGATGGCACGCCAAATACCCTTCTTCTGGTGGGCGCTGACTTAGAGGGTAAACAGAGCAAACAAATTTAATGACTCACCCGTCCGGACCGTCATACTCATTGCCCACCAGTTCCCACCCATGCCCTGATGCACATACACTGACCACCTCACATGCAGCACTCAGGCCACCCCCAACATGTGGCTTACATCCACACCACTCCAAACAGGCATTGCCCACGCATCATGCTCACAGTGTACTCACCTGTTTGTCTGGAGGACCATAGAGTAGCATGTACTGGGGGAGGACCCCATCCACCAGTTTGTCCAACTCCTCTGCAGTAAAGGCAGGGGCCCTTTCCCCAGACACTGTAGCCATTGTCGCTTCCAGACTCAGGTCACAGCAGCACTTGCAGTGTAGGTCCTCTTCTGTTGATGGTCAAGTATCAAGTGAGTGAAGAGATAGAAAATGGCGGTCACGTCCGCGGCGGTGCATTTCATCACTGCCGACGTACATCGCCATTGGCTCCTCTGACCCATAGGGCCCAATGATAACCAATGCGGAGTTGCGTGGCGGTCTTTGACCGCCTACAGCGACGCTGCACAACGCCAGCACAGTTATCTCATTTCCCCTTGTCCCTCCTCACAAGTCAGGCAGCCGCCATTTCAGGGGTGCACATGACATGGCATGGCACCTAACTACGTCACAGCACATATTGGCACATATACGGACTCACGATTTCACACATGGATTCTGTAACATTAGTTCAGACACAGTTGTGCTATCTATGTGGTAAATGACCTTCTGCTCACTGTTCTCCTCCATAGGCTACAACCGCTGAGGCAGATGATGAGATGGCGGCATCCTCCGGTGTACAGACACCTGGTGGACCTGTCGACAATGAAAGACAGACACATCATAATCATATACAGACTTGATCATGCCACAATCCAAGAACTGGGTGCCCAATTGGAGCCAGACCTGATGTCAGCTATCCGCCAACCCACAGGTGTACCCCCTCTTGTGCAGGTCCTGTCAGTGCTCCATTTCCTGGCAAGTGGCTCCTTCCAAACTACAGTGGCCATGGCATCTGGGACGTCTCAGCCAATGTTCTCAAATGTGTTGAGCAGGGTGTTGTCTGCCCTGCCCTGCTGGAACACATGTGCAGCTACGTCATGTTCCCCCAGGTGGAGGATTTGGCCACAGTGAAAGCTGACTTCTATGCCCTGGGACATATCCCCAACATCATTGGTGCCATTGATGGGACACATGTGGCATTTGCCCCCTCCCGCAGAAATGAACAAATGTACAGAAATAGAAAAAGCTACCATTCGTTGAATGTGCAAATGGTGTGTTTGGCGGACCAGTACATCTCCCATGTGAATGCCAAGTATCCTAGCTCTGTGCATGACGCCTATATCTTGAGGAATAGCAGCATCCTTTGTGTGATGGGCCAACTCCAGAGGCACCGGGTGTGGCTAATAGGTGAGCCCAAGGTCCCCACACAGTATGAGTAGGTGTCTGGGTATGTGGTAGTCCCTAAGGGTTAGTGTGTGTCAAACAGGTATCCCTCGAAATTTGCAGGTAGCCAACCTCTCATGGCTACTGACCCCAGTGAGGAATGCCAGGACAAGGGCAGAGGAACGCTACAGTGAGGCACATGGGCAAACTAGGCATATAATTGAGAGGACATTCGGCCTCCTGAAGGCCAAATTCTGGTGCCTCCATCTGACAGGTGGCTCCCTGTACTTCTCACCCAAGAAGGTGTGCCAGATCATCGTGGCATGCTGTATGTTGCACAACCTGGCATTGAGATGCCAGGTGCCTATTCTGCTGGAGGATGAGCCTGATGATGGTCTTGTGGCAGCAGTGGAGCCTGTGGGCAGTGAGGAAGAGGAGGCAGAGGAAGAAGATATTGACAACAGAACAAACACCATCCTGCAGTACTTCCAGTGACACACAGGTTAGACACTGTAACTCCTCTTCACGTATCAGTTTACTTTAGGACATTGTACATGGCAGCCTCTTAACCTCTGTCTATGGACACTGACTGATCCCTTTGGATTTCCTTTTTTCAGATCTGTGTACCCCATTCTGTCTTCTGCTATGTGTACTGCTGCCCAACAACTGTCATACATTGGTATGAGTAAATGAACATATACCTTGCAATTTTTTGGTAATGTTGTAGTAATACATTTGTGAATCATCAGACTGACTCCAGATTGGTATTTGATTAAGGGGTGTTTATTTAGGTGCTAATGGGTATAGGGGTATGTGCAAGGGGCTGGGGTGATGGTGGAGGAAGGTCCATGGTAGAGTCCAGTCTCTTGGTATCACAGGTTCATTGTCCAATGGGGCATAGGAAGGGGAGAAATGGCCGTTCAAGGTGGACAGGGTAAAAGAGTGGGACAGAAGGGTGACAATCAGGAGGGTTCTATTTCCTGGCGGGAGTCTTGGCAATGTTCTCTGTCTTCTGCCTGGATCGCAGGGACCGCTTGCGGGTGGTTCTCCTTCTGCGGGTGCTGGTGACCTGTTGTTCCTGTGGCGGTGCCTCCTGTCCACTAGAGCCGGCGGAGGTGGAAGGCTGTTCCTCAGTTTGGTTAGTGTCACGGGCCCTTTGTTGGGCCACTGACTCCCTCATGGTCTTGCCCATATCAGCCAGCACTCCTGCTATGGTGACCAGGATGGTGTAGAATTTGGTGAGGTCATCCTTGATCCTCATTACTGTTCCTCCTGCAGCCGCTCGGTCTCCTGAAACTTGGCCAATACCGTGCCCATGGTCTCCTGGGAATGGTGGTGTGATCCCATGATGTTGGAGAGTGCCTCGTGGAGAGTGGGCTCCCTGGGCCTGTCCTCCCCCTGTCGCACAGCAGTCCTCCCAGCTTCCCTGTTGTCCTGTGCATCTGTCCCCTGAACTGTGCCCACTGTCACTGACCCCAGGTCCCTGATCATCCTGGGTTAGTGGGGTTGCCTGGTGTCCCTGTAGTGGTGAACACACTGCTGATTGACGTGTCCTGGGGACAGTGGCATCGGCCCGCTGGGTTAGTGCTGTGCTGGTGTTTCCTTAGGGGGGAGGCTCTGTGGTGGTTTGGGACTGTGGCAGTGGAACCGACTGTTCAGAGGTCCCAGATGGGCCAGGCTGGTCATCCTGTCCAGGCGTGCAGAGCTGCTGTCATCACTGTGGGCCTCTTCTGTGGGAGGACTGGATGTAGCTGGCACCTCTTGTCTGGTGACGTTGGGTAGGGGTCCTGTTGTGATGCAAATGCATTGTTATTGTATCTGTGTGTCCCATCTTGTGCAATGGGTGTCTTTACCTAATGGAATTGTGCTTTCCCTGTCGCCTTGGCCTTGTGTGATTGCTGATTGTGTGGGGTGGGTGAGTCTCTCTAGTGTGCATGCTGTGGTGATGGGGGTCCATGGTGGTCTGTGATGGGTGTCCATGCATTGGTGTTGCATGCAGGGCTTGGTATTAGGATGTGTGGGTTGTGATAGTGGGGTATATGTGAGGTGGTGGAGTGAAGGGGGTGAGGGTAGGGGTAGGAGTTAGTGAGGGCATGCAGGTAGGGTGGGGGGATATAGTGGTAAAAATATGACTTACCAGAGTCCAGTCCTCCTGCTGCTCCTGCAAGGCCCTCAGGATGCATGATCGCCAAGACTTGCTCCTCCCATGTTGTTAGTTTTGGGGGAGGAGGTAGGGGTCCACCACCAGTCCTCTGTACTGCTATCTGGTGTTTTGATACCGTCGAACGCACCTTCCCCCATAGGTCATTTCACCTCTTCCTGATGTCATCCCTGGTTCTTGGATGCTGTCCCACGGCGTTGACCCTGTCGACGATTCTCCGACGTAGCTCCATCTTCCTTGCAATGGAGGTCTGCTGCACCTGTGATCCGAATAGCTGTGGCTCTACCCGGATGATTTCCTACACCATGACCCTTAGCTCTTCTTCAGAAAACCTGGGGTGTCTTTGAGGTGCCATGATGTGGTGTGAGTGATATGTGTGAGGTGATCTGTGGTGCTTTGTTGTGATGTATTATGTGATGTGCGTGGATGGTGTACGAGTGATGGTGTTCTGTGTCTCTGGGTGAAGGTGTGCTCTTTGCTTTTCTCTCTCTGCTTGTTCTGATTTGTTTGTTGAAAGGGTTGTGGGTAATGTGGGTGTGTGTTTTATAGTGGTATGAGTGTGAGGGTGTGGTGTGTGTATGTGTGTCAGGTGTGTGTAGTTTGAATTATCCAATGTGGTGTAGTTTTGTTAGTGTGTGTGTATTTTGAGCGCTGCAGTGTGTACCGGCAATGGTTTACCATGGTTGAAAGACCGCCACGGTGATTCGTGGGTCATGATACTGTGGGCGTATTCCTGTTTGCGTGAAGGTGTGGGTTTTGCTATCGCCAGTTTATCACTGACCTTTGGTCTAGTGGACTTGTGTGGGTGTCTGTATTGTGGCGGTATTCTCGGTGTGGGTCATAATACCTGTAGCTGAATACCGCCGCGGTCACGGTGTGTTGGTGACCATCGGC
This sequence comes from Pleurodeles waltl, assembly GCF_031143425.1. NCBI lineage: Eukaryota > Metazoa > Chordata > Amphibia > Caudata > Salamandridae > Pleurodeles > Pleurodeles waltl. Next base: position 502,949,350 of record NC_090439.1, read on the forward strand.
ACGGTGGTAATCGGGATTTACCGCCAGGATTGTAATGAGGGCCTATGATTCTTTTAAACCTTAAAAAGTTATATCTCTACTTGTGTATGTTGGATTTTTGTAGTATTGGTCTTGTTTAACTCAGATAAATATTGATTATTTTTCTAAACTGGTTTTGAGTGTTTTTGTGGTGTTTTCACTCTGTTACAAACACTTTACAAATTGCCTCGGAGATGAGCCTGACTTCTTGAGCCCACTACCAAGGGGGTGAGCAGGGGTTGCCTTAGTTGTTCTAGAAGCCTCCTGGCTTTGAGGAGTTCCCTTGGCACAAGTTGCATAATTAACTGCTCTTACCAGAGCTTGCAGCTTACCAGTCCAAATGAGAGTGACTATTTTGACAGACAGCCAGTATGGCTTTGGTATGGTCCACAATTGTGGACAGTTATGGTCACAAAGAGGTTTCATGACATCTGGCTGTCCAATCAGAAACAGTGAGCATGTGAGACGACTGCCATAAGCTTTATAGCTTCCAAATTAAATTGCTGTTGTGACAATGGTAATGTCACAGTCCGCAACAGATATGCAGATGAAGAGGTGCGCTATTGTGCGATTGCGGCCTGTACATTTAATGGAACATTCAAAAATGACTCTCAAGAGGACACTGACTTTTCAATTTTGATATCTATAGCTGACACAGAGGAAGAACTGAAAATGTTACAAGAAAAATGTTACTGAAGCAAAACATCAGGGTTGGATCAGAGCAGGATGTGGAAAAGATGTGAATGACATTTGGGTAACAGCAGAAGGGAGACCAATATTGCCAGACAGTTTACTGTAACCCATGACACAACATATCCATAGTCCCGCACATTTAGGTAGGGATGCAATGATTAGATAAATCAGAGTAAATTGGTTCAACCCCAGATTTAGGGTTCATGCAAAAGAATTGTGTCATTGTGTGACATGCCAACAAATGAATGTAGGGAAAAAGAACACCACTTACTCTGAGTCACGTAGGGAGATGAGGTAGCCCCTTCAACCAGATGCAGATGAACTTCATCAAGATGTCTGTTTGAAATGGACAGAGATGTGTCCTGGTTATAGTGTGCATTTTCTCTCTATGGGCAGAAGCCTACCCAACAAGGAGGAATGACAGTCTCACTGTAGATAAATTGTTGTTAAGGGAATAGGTACCAAGGTACGGAATGTAGGTTTCTCTGGATTCAGATTGAGGAACTCACTTTAACAGTGAGATCAACAAGATATTGTGTGCAGCTTTACAAGTGAAGCAGAAGTTGCATTGTAGCTATTGTCCTGAAGCTTTTGGCATAGTAGAGCAACTCAATGGCACAATGAAGTCCCGACTGGCAAAGGTTTGTGCATCCATTTAATTGCAATGGTATGTTGCTTTACCTTTGGTGTTGATGAGCCTTCGAAGTACACCTGACAGGAAGACAGTTTTATCACTTCACAGGATACTCGTTGGAAAAGCCATGAGACTGCCTGCTGTACCTGCAAATGCACTTGTGAACACAACAGATGGCATGGTACTTAAGTTCTGCAAAGGTTAGGATGATGTGGTGTGTTTTGTCTCTTGACAGGTTGAAGTTGTCACTGCAAACCTGCATCAAGAACAGTGCCACAGCCTAAACCCCGTGGATTGAGTTCTCATCAAGAAGCATGTGAGAAACTCCTGCCTGGAGCCAAGGTGGAAAGGCCTCCTGCCAAGTCATTTTCAACACAAAAACTGCTGTTGAATGTGCCGGAGGGCCGAATTGGGTGCATGCTTTTCATACCCAGAGAACAAGAGACCTGTATGAAGAAATCATGTTCTATGGGCCAAACCAAGAACACCAGTGACTGTACCACCGCAAACTGTACAAGTCCCACAAGTACAAGGAGCAAAACAGCAAGTAGCACAACAGCAAAAAGAAGAGAGGGGTGAAGAACTGAACTACAGACAGGTCAAGAAATCTAATTCTCAGATACCTCGCAGACCTGCATTGGAGTTCCTGGTACAGGAGAAGGAGAATCAAAAACTCAGACTGAAGTCATAGTTGAGACACCTCCAGAGCAACAAAAAGATTCAGGAGAAGAAAGAAGCACAGACTCAAGAACAAAAAGAGACGCCCACAATGCTTGATGGCCAAAACTTACAGTCGAAAGAAGCTGAAATCAAGTGTACCAATTGAATCAATACCGCTGACAATTGATAAGGATAGAGAATCAAGCAGTACAAGTGACATAGGAGGAGGTCAACAAACATTGAGAAGATATTAAAGAGCCAGAGTACCTTGTTGAAGATATTCAGCGCCTGAATGGACTTACTATGTGAGCCAAGTGGTAAATATTCCAATATCAGATCTGCTTGACTGGAATAAAGAATTACCAGAGCGTCCTTGAAACAAGACCTAATTTTGTGAAACTCATTGTATGAACTGTGTTAATAGACTGAAATGAAACTGATAAAATGTCAAAAAGAATTAAGAAGATTTACCTAGGTCCAAGGCAGCAGTAGAAGAGTAGGAATTACATTTTAGAACACGGAGTAGGGTTAAGGAAGACTGTATGAAGATTGCTGTAAATAAAGCTGGAAGAAACTAACTGAATTACAAGAAAAGAAAAAAACCCAAAACTATTGGTGCAATATAATAGAGGTACAAACTTTGCTTTTACACTTGTCATTTAAAAGATCTGACTTTAGACAAATGTGTGCCATAACCAGAGCTAGATGCAAGATTTTTATAGGTATCACATTTTTCAAAGTAGTTTTATTAGCAACAGCAATTTTATTATTGATACACGTTACACCAGAGACAGAGGAATCTGTACTTTTATTCACTAACACGACATCTGTTCCTTATAAAGATGAGAATAAGCTGAAAGCCTCATTTGTAGATTACCTGAAAGATGATTACTCAAAAAATGTTTTTTTCTAGATTAGTTTAAGAGTAAACACAAGCTATAAATTGTTAAAGGATTGTTATGTGTGTGTACACTTGCCTTTATCGGCTGATGAGGGGGTGGCATACCATCACATTCCTCTTTCTTATGCTGCACCATGCAGTATTTTACTTAGCTTGGTTTATAGAAATCAGCATTTTGATTATTATTGTTATTAAAGTGCCTTTACTAAAAAGCATGAACTTACACCCTCAAGCAAATGAAATGGAGACAGCTTGGTATTATTTTAGACCTTTCATATCTATTGACACTGATAAGGCATATGAGAATAATCTAACCTGCTTAATGAATTCATTGAGAAAACTTTAATCATGAGAGAACACATTTTGCAAGTAGTATTAGATGTTTTGAAGCATATTTGGAAAAAGGAAGGTGATGAATTTGGACCTTGGGCCCAGTAAGAGAGGGATATTTTACGTTTCTGGATAGGTTGATAAAATTGATGTTGTGAACTGGAAAATTATTTAAACTGAGATTTGCCTCACAGATTTGCTCCCTTACAAACAGCTGTTTCCAAACTGAGGTGGCATGGTGTGCAAAATAAAAATGGATTGGGATGGATCGAGTAATGAGATATTTCCGAGCTAACATGAAGGAAAGTTTCAATTCTATTAAGGACATTGAGGCAAGGAATATGCAGTCCTGTTTTCACTTTTATTATTAAAGCAAGTCCAAGTAAAAAAACACTGTACGAAACACTACAAATCTCAAGAGTCCAACAATGTAGCCACAGTAACCATAATGCAATAGGAGTACTGTCCAAATGTCCATATAAATGCCTGTCAGGTCCAGTCCTTCCTCTTCTTCACTGTAGAAAGTTAAGTTCAAGTGGCCTCAATCCTTCTTAGATTTGCATCCTAGAACATAAAGAAAGTATTAATCAACCTCCATCATACTTGAAAACCCGTAGCAATTCAAGATCCGCATAAAAGAAATCACAGCAACCTTACATTATAATGGAACGCTTTCAAAATAAACTATGAATGAGATCAAATGGCATTCAAGATAGCACATGATCATCTAAGAAACATCATGCGTAGGTCAGTAATTTGTGAAAAGAATAATACCCTTAAGTACACGCTACTCCTGTATAACTCCACCCTCTAATGCATTCCTTGATTTGATCCGAGAGAAGCCAAAGCATAGGCTGGGATAATCCTCACCTCCATGTCCTTAATAGAATTTAAACTTTCCTACACGTTACCTAGGAAATTTCTCATTCTATATCAGGACCAAAGGCGAGGATTATGCATTTTCAGAGCTTACTAACCCCCACCAGCGATGTGGCTTCGTGAATAGGCTTGAAATAGAATCTCTTAAAGGTGGATTCTGTTGAGCAGTTGGCCGCACTCATAATATCTTCCAGTCTGCTACTTACCTGTATTTCCTTAGAAGCCATTGCCCCTCTGGTGGAGTGCGTACCAAAAAGGTGGACAAATGCCTGCCTCCATCACAATCCATTGTAACCACCTGACAAACGTTAGAGAAGCATCTTCCCTGTGCGGCTTCTTGATTATAATTAACAGTTGTTTCTCACCTGGTGGTCTTATCTCCTCCATCATCTCCTTGTACGCCTTAAGGCACCTCATGACACAAAGTTTAGGATGACTTTCAAAACCCGGGTATAATACCAACCTGGTATTTTTTTCGTCCGTTTAGATATAGTAAATGTAATTCCTTCTGGTGTCAAAACTCTTGCCATGATGTCAAGGGTCGGTATCTGATACCTTCTTGCAAGAAATGAGACATAGCAGCATGGTCAGCTTCGCTGATATCTCTTTTCCTGGATAAGTATTGTTTATCATACCAATCCGAAAGGAGGTTAAAAACTCTATTAACATCCCATAAGCCTGAATACCTGGGTTTTGGGGGCCTAGAAATTCTGAAGCCTAAGTTTATCACCGGATGGAATCCTTTGTCTTCTTTTCCACCAGGAAAAGGTAGCTCAGGAAACCCCTCAGTTATAGATTTGTCCGAGATATAGCTGCCTTGGACAGTAGTTCCTGGGTCTCTGTATCGATCAACTCTGACTCCTGTAAAGAAAAACGTATTGGACATGGCTTCAGATCTTGAAGTGGAGTCGCATAGAAATCTTTGTGCAAGCCCTTGACTGTCTCCAGCACTAAAGGGTCAAAATTAATCTGGGCCCATTTGGAGGAGAACAGTCTTAGAGGAGAAAAAATGGATACTGCTTACCATTGGAGCATCCTGGGGCATTAGCTCCTCTTCTGGCAGAGCAGTTGGAGCTGCCCCTGTGGCCTCCTCAGTTGGGTAAGAAAATTCCTTTTCCTGCCATTTTTCTAGCCGTTCTTGCGGCAGGCTTGTCCTCAGGGGGCCAGATTGGAAGCTCATCCGGAGAAGTGACCCCTGCCTCTTCTGGCCCCATAGAAAACCTTCCCAGGGAAAATGTTCTTAAAGAATGACTGCGCCTTATTGAGCGCTGAGACGTTTGCCATGAGCTTGCCAAGCTCCTTCAGGAAAGGTCCTCCAAAAAGGTTGCCTTGCGCTATTGGGCCTGCTTCAGAAGATGAAAGTACCCCAAGTTTGGGGTCGATCTTTATCAAGAGAGATTGTTGTCTCTCTATAGAAAGGGCATGGTTGGTGTTCCCAAGCAGACAGACCCCATGTTGTGCCCAGCCCACCACAATGTCAGTGGGCATTGGGGACCTGACCGTTTGGAGAGTTTTGAAAGCTCTATTATCTTGGTCAAAGGCCCAAAGATGTCCAAGAGTTTGACTGGCAAGCACTCCAGGAATTATCAATCCCTTTTTTAGGGTCTCTCATATACTTGGAAAAGAATGTACAGAGTTTTGAGTCAATAGAGGGAGTGGCCGCCATTTTGCCCTCCAGGGCTGGTCTGAGGCACTCCGTGCGTAAGCGGGCTCTCACCTCTTTATCCAAGCGGTGAAGGATTTTACTTGCCACATACTCTGCCACATACTCTTTTGCTCTGAGACCCACTCCGAAGACCTGGGGTGGTAGATGTTGTCTGGGTCAAACATATCAGTGTCTTCTTTATCCCCTTCGCCTAAGGCGGTTGCAGTCGGGTGCCAAGGCCTACCTCAGTCGCACCCCTCCTACGATGAGCCCTCATCATTGGTATCACCCCCCATACTGGGGAGACCCCAGGTCGGGGTTGAATTCCAGAGTGACTTTGTCACCAGGCTCACGGGGAAAAGCATCCTCCCGTCAGGATACATTATTTAACGTGCGCGCACTTTTGCAGAAGGCTTCCCATAATCGTTCGAAGCCCTCAAGGTGCCCTGTGTCACGTTTCAGGGGCCTCGAAGAGGTTGTGGTAGCGGAGCCACTAGTGCTTGCCCCTGTCTCCCCCAGGATTCCGGGGAGGTTTAAAACCTGGTCCATAACTTTGTCCATTCTGTCCTGCAGGGGTGCCAGCACCTTGGCAATTGTCTGTGAGAGGATTTTGTCCACCCTTGCAGGAAGGCCATTCCTCCTCTGATGCTAGGTTAGCTGAATAAGTGTGGTCCTCAAAGGAATCCATTTTATTGGGGTGAGAGCACTTGTGTCTAAAACGCACTGCAATGTGTACACTAGGGCAGCCCCTTTGCAGGTGTTGTTTATGCTGTCAAATATTTTATGAATATGCCACTAGATGGCACTCTCAATAACAGGTCGTTGCCTGAATCTTACTGCTAGCGCGGTGTCAGCGAGGGTTGGGAGGGAGGAAAAACGATCCCTAGAGACCCAAACGAGGGCTAAGGGTCTGAATCGTTACTCCTTAGCTTGCTGTGAGTTCATACTGCACTGTATGAAGTGCGCTGGAAAACGGATCACATCGCACATAACGGTTCCCGAGTATGGCGCTGTATTTATATGTGTAGTTGACCTCTGACTCCATTTTGTGCTTAACTTAGCTTCAGCCACGGCACGTTAGAGGTGCAGATATTTTTCCACGCACAAGTTATGCAATGTGCTTTTCGCTCATGTTTTCACTCTGTGCTCTTTCTCATCAAGGGCTAGAACATAACATGGAGGAGTGCGAGTTGGATAAGTATGTACCAGGATAATGTTTATGGTACGGTAGGGAACAGCTCAGTCTTGGGAGCTTTGATTCAACTGACAAAACTCCTGGTACTAAGGTGAGGGAAGAATCCCCTAATCATCCTCCTGAACCAGCAGAAATCATAGCTAAGGGCCCAGATAATGTTCTCCTGATTATGAAACCAGGAAAGGACAAATGGGAGCACATCCCAGGTGACAAATGTTATTTGCGAGAATAATCATACTTATCTCCTTTACAGATCATACTACAACATGCCTCTGTTATGAGTGTGCTGTGTGGCCCCCTTTCCGGCATGTGCGTGTGGGGTCAGGAGGGACCCAAAACCCTCAACTCCAACCTGATTGGCTGACCACATTGAGCGATACCACTGCTACACTTGAAGGAAAATATTTGGATCCACCTAGCACGAGTCGTGCTCAACAGAACAGACTTCTGCATGGGAACTACGCAGAGTACTGTGGATGTTCTTTCATACTGTTTGATTGCCATACCTACACCTACAAGTGTCCTGTTGTGTATTTTTAATGCCACCAACCATGATGGGGATGTTGAAGAACATGACAAGTATTGTAGGGACTGTCAAGAAGCAACAAATGAGAAGTGGGATAATCTCACTCAGATAATTGTATACAATATCACCACAGGTGATGTCTGTTACCAGATGTCTTGAAATCCTTGTAACGTTGGAAAATGTGTTCAACTATGCCTAAAAGGCACAACGGGGTCTTCTACAAAAATCCCATGGGAACATCAAACTACCGAACGGATCAACACTGCAAAAACGTAACCAACCACATGGCTTGTCATCACCTGGTGACTGCTGCCAGTCACATCAAACATGTTAAACTACCAGTAGGTTGTCTCTTCTCGTGTGGAAATATCACCTTCATCTACATTCCTGCCACTATCAACAGTGGACTGTGTACTTTTACATGATTAGGACTCATGATGTTTCCATTTAACTCTGTACATACTCTTTATCCTAGGGACGCAGTTTAATTAATTGAGGACTGTGATTCAGACATTCAATTATTACCCCAATCAGAATATCTAAACTTGAGTCTTTCTATTGTAGGTGTACCCAGCTTAGCTGTTTATAATACTCGAATGATCAATAAGTCGGCATATTGACACTTTACATAAATTGGTGAAAGGAGAAAAACAAGATGTAGATAAAGGGTGGTCGGATTGGTTATCCAGTGGTTGCCTGATTTCTGACAATTACACAATGTCTTGGGTGGGATACTCGTGTTAATTTCTATAGTTATAACGTTGTTTTGCTGTGTACAATGCATACCCAATTTGCTTGCAATGTTTAGACCTAAAAGAGTTGATTTTAGATCTGTATGTTATGAGAGTCATTGGTCAAAGGGTAGAGTGTAATGATAACTGTATTTGACCACTGACTCCATTTTGTGCTTAACTTAGCTTCAGCCACCGTCACGTTAGAGGTGCAGGTATTTTTCTGCGCACAAGTTATGCAATTAGTTTTTCGCTCGTTTTCACTCTTTGTGTTCTTTCTCACCAAGGGATAGAACATAACATGGAGGAGTGTGAGTAGGATAAGGATGTACCATGATAATGTTTTTTGTACGGTAGGGAACAGCTCGGTCTTGGGAGCGCATTTTGGGAAACGGCCAAATCTCTAACGTGCTCTTCCAACACAGACTGATACGGCCAGCGTTTGAATAACAACTCACTGAATGGGAGGGGGGATTTCTAGAATTCTCCTCACCAGCTTATTTAAAGTAAATAAGGTAAAGAAACCAGGGGATCGGGAGGATATTGAACTCTGGTCGGGACGGGGCTGCCTGTGCCTGCCACTTCTTTGAGGGTAGTTCTCTCTCTTCACGATTGACTGGAATCATGGCCAGTTCCTGGCAAAGAGATGAGGAAAGCGAGCCCCTTGGTGATGTATTTTAATTATTATTTTTAGCTTTGCTTTGTGAATGAATATATAATCACTATATGTGCAGATATATATATATAATCCATGATTTAAGTAGTGCATTTTCATTGTTTGTTTTTATGATCATTATTAATCTACTGAAGTGATTATTTTGGAAGTTTATTTGTGTTGCTGCATTTGACCTACATGATTCCTCTATTCGAACCTTAAACAGTGCTTTAATAAATGTATCACTCAGACTAAGAGCTCTGCATTGTTGGAATTCCTTTGATTTGTGTTTCCTCTCAGTTTGAAGTAGAAGCAAAACACTTTAATTTCACTGCTGTGACTTTCTTCAAATGTGCACTCAGATTGTGCATAATTGACCACCTTATTCAAGCCTTGCAAAGTGGCTCGATAAATGTATTTTTTGGACTGAGAGTGCTGCATACCAGAAATTCCTTTCATTATTTGTGTATCTCTTTTTTGTCTGCAGTAAAGCAAAACAGATGCGAAAGCGCATCACCTAGAGGATCCCCTAGGTACTCAGGTGAGCGCTCGGGCTGTAGCCTGCCGCGCACTGCTTCAAAGTGAATAATTTATGAATAACCAAGAAACATCAATGAGCACATAAGCATATTGCAGCAATACCACAAGGCTAACCCCCCAGCAACACCTAACAGAAAAAAATGTAAAGAAGAGAGGGATTTAACTGACGAGTCAGCAGCAAAGAAAGAGGTAGGGCTGGACATGCATTTATATGGACATTTGGACAGTACTCCTATTGGATTATGGTTACCGTGGCTAGGTTGTTGGACTCTTGGGATTTGTAATGTTTCATAGGTATTTTTTTTTTTTACTTGAACTTCCTGTAATAATAAAAGTGAAGAAAGGACTGCATAATCCTCGCCTCTGGTCCTGACATAGAATTACCAGTGACTGGATTAATGCAAGCATTGTGTGCATCACTTTTTTGTAAACATCAGAATATCCTAATTCGTTGCTATTTTCTAGGGCTGAGACAGTTTGCTTTATTTCCATTACTCCTGTGAGTACATTAGCAAGGGTGACATCAACGAACGGTAACAATCAATTAGGGTAAATTTTGGTAAAAAAAATGACGGACAGTTTAAAAAAAAAAAAAAAGATTAATTCCATTTTAATCTAGACCTGCTTAATGAAAAACCCAAAACCTTTGCTACCGTCACTTAACTAACTCAACCTGACGTATTTAAGCAGCAGGACGGAGTAAGATAAATTATCAAATCCATCGTATTTATATGTGTTTCTGCTGAATGTGTGGCATTCATTGTCTCTCCAGCTTATTCTGGCTTCGGGCAGTTTTGCATACAGTTTGTTTTATTACACCTTCGGTAGTAAATTGCAGCTCTCTATAGAATGACCAAGAGGCATTACTTCTTTAAGATGGCTGACTCACTGCGTACGGATTATTGAGTCTCCTAGCCTTGTCCTTCCTTTCTACCAAAGCTCTCGTCTCGCTTTTGCCCTTTGACTGACTGTCTGGGAACCCACCCAGCGCGCATGTGCACTAAGCACCGCCGGAGGGGGATGTTTTGGATCTGCTACTTTTCTTCCCCTCCTTGCGTCCCTGCTCCTCCCCTGTCCGGTGGCCGCTTGTGGTCATAGAAACTGCTTGCTCCGCAGAGCTTCTTGATCCTCCGGATGTGAGACGCTGGCATAGCGGCCACGGCAGCCGAGCTGGAAAGTTTGCGGGACTCTCTGGGCTGCAGCACTCTCTCGCTCCGAGCCATCGCTGCGCGCGCCCCGGGCCGACGGCTAGCGCGAGGAGCCCCTAACCCGACGGCGGTGGTCGCAGCCATGAGCAACTCCCGCAACAACCGCGTGATGGTGGAAGGCGTGGGCGCGCGCGTCTCCCGCGGGCCCGACTGGAAGTGGGGCAAGCAGGACGGCGGAGAGGGGCACATAGGCACCGTGCGCAGCTTCGAGAGCCCCGAGGAGGTGGTGGTGGTCTGGGACAACGGCACCGCCGCTAACTACCGCTGCTCCGGAGCCTACGACCTACGGATTCTGGACAGCGCGCCCACGGGTGAGAGCCTGCTGAGGGAACAACCTGTCAGTGCCCTTCAGTGAGGGAGATTTGCGGGCACTGCATGCATTCACATAGTGTGACTTATTGTGAGATTGAGATACGTAATGTGTGATGGGAACTGAGGTGCAGGGAGATAGCCACTAGATAGCACCCTTCAACGGATCGCCCCCTCCCCTGAGCTAGAGAATGGGGACAGTGACATGGAATCTGTGGCCTGACTTCCTATTCAGTCACCTTAGTTCCATTATCAACTCGGAGCCACGCAAGGGTGAAGGTGTTATTAACTGTATACAGGAGTACCTGGTTCCAGTTGAGAACAGTCTGCTCTTTGCCATTTGCATTATGGTACATTTACCGAGATGTCCTATTACATAACCTTTAAAATCAAAGCGTGCAGTTGCTGAGAGTTTGAATCTATGTGGCCTTTTAATGCACAGGTCTCAATACAGAAGTGGGGTTGTGGCCTGTTTTTGTTTTTGGGATGCGGATTAATACATTTTGCTGCATGTTGTCACTTTAACTTAACAGTATGCTTTAAGTGTTTGCTTATCTTCAAATACGCGAATTCTGTTTAAGGCACTTCACGAACTCTAGCTTAAATCCAATCGAATACATTGTTGTGGTTTTTTTTTTTTGTACGTGTGAATAATAAAGATAAAAATGTCATTTTTAATGCAGGCGGAGTCGTTTAATGGGTCAAAGAATTTTAATTTATGTGTAATATTTGGTAAGAATACATTGCATAACAAGAGTTATTGGTTTCATTTGAAGCAATATTATACAGATGTAGTTAAGTGTGTCGTTAAAATATACTGTACTGTGGTTGTCGATCTGTATTGTGTGGTTTCAGTTCAAATTAACCTATAAAATGGTGCTACTGTGTTCGTGGTATGTGCCTTGGAAAGACAGCAAAACACGCCTGTAAAGACAGCCAGATTGTAGATCGTAAACAAGTTTATGTATGAAATAGCCAAAGACAACTGCTCTTGTTAGGGACCCTGTCGTGAAGGCCCCCGTACAACCTGTTCTTTCACCCATATGCAAATTAGCCTTACTTTATCTGTCTCTCTTATTTACAACTTTTTGTCCCTGTGTTTTCAACTGTTTGCTTCTATAAAGTCTATTTTCGCCCACAAAAGTATTTAGTATGCCACATAATACGGACGTTTCTGCCTACCTTAATTATTGAGCAGCCCAATGCTGTCTCTGTGCATGGCTCAGCAGTTTCAGTTTGGTGCTTTTGGATATTTTAAATAGTCACAGAGGCCAAGAACCGTTAGACCCGCAGCTGGGACGCCGCTGTGAGTAAACATTTACATGACAATGTGTGCGGCCCATCTGCGCCCGGCCCTCTGCTTTGGTCGGAGGATGCCCCACTGACTTAAGGGTTCGTGGGGGGGGGGGAGGGGAGGCACGCTTTGGGCAATTGTCTTCCCTGGAGAGAGCACAAGGCTTTTGTGCATCGCACAAAGAAGCATACCTTCTGTGTGGCAAGTGGCCTGGGGTTGATCGGCAAGCGATCTGCGATGAGGCCCATTCGTATGCAAACTTTGTGTTCAAGCTACGCTTTGTCTAGGAGTTTATTACACGTTTATACTTGCGGACTTTCATTTTTGTGATTACTTATCATGAGATGTGCTAAAAGATGAGGTGCTAAAATTCAGTATGCAGAAGAGACCCCCACTTGTCGCCTCTTTTCTTGTCACATAGCACGTTGGGTGTGAATGGCAGGTGGTTTCACAGAAGCTTAAGACCTACGGCCTCTCTACAAGGAGAGGCATTCGTTCAAAGACTGCAATGCACAAGTTGTAAAGGCAAGGCTTATGAAACGTCGATAGAACTTTCGCTTGTAAAGGATGCCCAGGTTCGAAAGCGCTTTTGGTCATGCAGAGGATGGGAATGCACTGTAGTGAAATTGCCTGACCCAGAACCTCTGCCTTTTTGACTTGACTCGTCCTTTCATCTCGTACTTCCTAGCTCCTTTTCCACGTAACCAAACACCTTCCTCCTGCAGGTGTTCTTCATGTGATTGCAGTGTTTTGCTAACTTTCATAGTGTACCTCAATAGACTGTGATGTGTATTTTAGTAATAGTTCAGTTTTATTTGTTTATTTATATAGCAGGTCTGAAGCTTTTGGTATGAGGGTGCTTTACCTTTGCAACATGGAAAACGAACATTGGTATTAGATCGTGATGGGACAGGCATTTCTAAATAACATTTGATCAGAGCTCAGATAAAAAAAAACAGTTTATAGAAACATTATGAGAATGGTCTGGCCAGTTGATATTTGAGCTGCTTAAGGAAGGTAGAGCTTGGTTAGGGACAGTGGTCATGAGGTTGGGGTGAAGTGAATTATCGGCTGCTGTGGCCGCCCCAGAGAAGGGTTGTTTCAGGGCTGTCACCTGTCTGAATTTTTGGGGTGCTAGAAAAAAAGCTTTTTTTTTTTTAATTGGGCTGCACAGTACCTTAACACCTTTGTTTGCACTTAACCAGTTCTTGGTTTCCCACATACCTGTTAGTATGGCTTCTGTATCATCCCTGACTGAACTCATTTAGTTTTCACTTGCTCCACAACAATCACTCTATGTGTAGACCACATTTGATACCTACAGTGCCTCTAGTGAACACTGCTACCTTGCACCTATTCCCCAGCTCCCACACATTTACTGTCATCACATTTTCCCCTCTCCTCTGACCTCCAGGTACCAGCAACTGTTATATCTGTAATATTTCACGTATTGCACTATTGTTGACAGGTGAGCTTGTTACATAAATTGCATACAGACATACAAAGGTAACATTTCAAACGACATTTTTGCAGACAATGCACATATCTATTGGAATTGACTGGGGAAGTTTGGAGTGGGTTGATTTGTGTACATTAGAATGTGGTGGATTGGGGGTAGATTTGAGCGGAGTGCTGGAGATCGGGGTACATTAGAATGTGTGGAGTGGGATAAATTAGGGCAGAGTAGTGTAGCTTGGGGTGGGGTAAGTGGAGTGGTGTGTCGTAGAGTGTTTTAGATTGGAGGGACATAGCATGGAGTGGAGTGGCATGGCATAGAGTGGAAGGGTGTAGGGCGGAGTATGCATGGTGTGGTAGCACTCTGCCATTATAGTCAACACATTTTCAGTTGAAATGACCATTACATTCGCACTGAAATACGGTTTTACTGCACACAATAATGTGTGGAAATGTCATCTCCTAGTGTATTGTTTGTATTCAAATATTTGTTTCTACCACACTTGAGAATTACAAAAAATTCTTAATTTTTTTTTTTTTACCAATTCTCATGTACTCTGAAACATTAGCACAGTTTTTTTTTCCTGCATGCTAGGAAAAAAACATCTTGCAACCTCTCCTGGTTGCCACATAAATGCTCTCACTTAGAAGTTAGAGATAGAAAAGTAAACACCAAGCTCCCTCAGAAGAGAGCATGACATCTGATCTGGTTTTGACTGCACAGCAAATGTGAGAAGAAGATTTTTAAAGGCCTGTTTGCAGAGAGCAAGTTCATTGAAGAATACAGCAAACAAGGTTGAAGCAGCAGGCGGGACAAACCCAAGCTGGACAGCCTAAAGCAAATACAGCCAGTAAATAGAAAGCCAGCAACTGTGAGTTATAAACTACAAAGCCAATTGTAATCAATGGACGGACTGCATTCCTCCGTCAAAGTTTCTAAAAATCCCCAAGATGTCTTTGGCAAACCAGACAGCTGAGCTACCTGATAAGCTGCAACTTAAAAAAGTGTGCATTTAAATCACCATCAAACAAGTGACTGTAAATGAAAATCGCTAATTAAAATGCACCCTTAGGGCGTGTATAGAGGCTTATGCTGTGCTCAACGTATCAAAAAAGGACAATAAGTGGAGGACTTAAACCAGTTGTAGTGCAGTAATTTTACAAATGAGGTGTACTAAAGCATAGGAAATTGATTCAGTAATATATTGGCTTTTGAGAGTCTACAGAGGTGGTCATTTACCACACACATGGAAAAAAATTAGATGCGGAAGAGGTTGCTTACAATGGATTTTCTAAATCTGACTGGAGCTCGTTGAGGCAGGTCCAAAGTCTTGAGAGAGCATAGATCTGCGTCATACCAGGCTCAACCGTTAACCTTAATTAGAACCAATAAGTAGGACGGTGGGTTTGCCCTTTTCTGAGTTTGGACATAGGTTACGTAATTTCTGTGGACAGCATTAAAGGCAGCTTACACAGTTGGCTGAGGTATTTGGCAGCAGCCTTCAATTGAAACAGAATTGCCGCCCTGTCAGGGCTTTGCCTCAGTGACTCATAGCAATAGTATATAATTTACTTGCTGCTTTTTCGCAAAGACATACGCTTTATGCAATTGCATCTTTGATTCTTTAATATTTTACCGGACTGCACTTATGTCCTATGGTGTTTCATGTTCTTTACTTTGGCATAGCTTTACTTTACAGCTCTACCGTCCAACACTCTAGGGTTCTCATGAGATACAACAGACTGTTAATTAACGTACTGTGTCTGGAGATTGATCTTGTGTGACAACAGACGTCTTGATATCTCTTATCTGATTTAGCCTCTTTTGAAATAGTGCTAGTTCCATTTGCTGTGGCAATTTCAAGCCTGAAGTTGCAATTAATCATACGTATGCCTCCCTTCTTAAATTATTTTATGCCTCCAATGGACAGGCTCCTGTGAACCTCCGAAACTACTTCTCATCTACAATATGCTTCCTAACAGTGCTCCCTACTTTCAGAAGAATTAACTACACAGAACACTACATCAATCACTAAGGTTTCCAGGATAAAGACAAGACAGCTGCCTTCCATGCTACCACAGACCTCGCAGCAACTGAAGAGTAGGAGTGGGCCTTCTTATTAACATGTGTATCGCTACCGTATCTTTTGCAACACTGGATTCCACCCCCTCCCTCTTTTGAGCAGCATTCCGCCACAATTCTTGCCAAAATCAAAACTTGTATCATCACAATGTACTTCTCACCAGGATATATTTATTTATTTTCTGAAGACCTAGCAACCATTATAAAATTGCTTTAAAACCTCTTACTTCGTATTAGGATTTCAGTGCAGACCTAGTATCACATATTCAGTCATGTTTGTCCAGTTCCCCCATGAGAGGTCGTTACCACACTTTGGGCCAGATGTACCAAAGTGTTTTTCCCATTCTGCGTCAATGGGAAAATGTGTTCGTACATATGGCCCTTTGTCTCCTGAATTGATCTCCATACAGACATACACCAGTCACTCTTGTGCACTCTGACTCTTTCAGTCTTAATTTTTAGTGTGAGCCTAGGCAGCGCACAAGCGCTCTCTCTCGACATATTGCAATCCACATCTGTGGGCTTGCACCATGCCCATCACTTTTATTCGTTCTTTGGCCTGCCTTTTAAAATTCCCTTGATTTTTGTAGGTAAATGCTTTACATTTGTCCCACCCCGAGTCTGCTTTGTTACCGCCTTGGAGACTGACCCTTTTACATGGATTATTGTACGATGGGTCGTATACCTTAGTGTGGGGCACTACTTTTTTCTTTTGTCCTGCCACTTCGCTGCATGGCAGCATGTTGTTTCTTCCTCTTCCTTGTTTTGAGCATCCCACTCTTTATCAGTGGTGTCTGCGCACAAAGGCTGCAAACTGAAGGGGGGGTTCCTTTTAATTTATTTAAGACTTTTTAAAAGAGGTTCATATAGCGCAAACTCGATTGGAAGGGCACTTTACTTGACTAAGTACCGTTTCATATAGCGTAACTTCGATAGGAGGAGCGCTTTACAAGTGTACCACTTAACAAGCTTGGCAGTTGAAAAATATACAAACTGGAGCATTTAAAACAGAAAAAAACACAGAAATCCTCAAAGTGGCTCTCCCGGCACAGCAGGAGAGCCGATACTACAATATTTACTGCACTCTGGAGATTTACCCCATAATGCTTTGCAGGGCATTTATTTTTCAAAATATTTTGGCCATAACTCAGCATGTCATGGTCCTACTACAATGGGACCACCACCAAACCGCTCAGCTTGTCGCACTCATTCTGTCTAGGTCGTTCCTGGATACCCAGACTAGGTTGGGGGGAGGGGACCCCAAAATAGTAACCTCCCCCACAATTCAGTGTCTTTTTAAGCTCTCTCATGGCAGGAAGTTTTGTTTTACGTCTGGGAGTACTTTGTGTTTTAAGGGCCTTGTTTGTAATAGTATTACAGTAGGCCTGCTAGGCTTGAAAATGTGTAAGGCACTACATCCTCTAGGGCCTTCATATATAGTTACACTGCATTACTTTCTGCCATTCTGTTTTTATATCGTTATGCACTCTAGGGGCTGACTATATGGTTACATGACCATGTTTCTTACAAATGCTATTTTTATTATGGTGTACTCTAGGGGCTGTTCTGAGCATTACAATCAAGATACTACAATTTTTGCTGCACTCGGAAACTTGCCTCATAAGCTTTGCTGGACATTCCTTTTACAAAACATTTTTGCCCATAACTCGGCGTCTGGAGGTCCTAGGACAATGGGGCCACCACCAAACCATTCAGCATGCCACACTCTCTGTTTAGGGCATCTCTGGGTCCCCACACTAGGTTGGTGGTAACTGCAAAATAATAACCACTCCCACCAGTCAGTGTCTTTTTAAGTTCTCTCATGGCTGGAACTTTTGTTTTCCTTGTGGGAGTACTTTGTGTTTAAGGGGCTTTGTTTGTAATATTTTTCTAGTAGGCCTGCTAGGCCTGAAAATGTGTAATGCTCTATGCCCTGAATGGGCTAGATATATGGTTACACTACATTGCGTTCAGCCATTCTGTTTTGCTCTCTAGGGGCTGACTATATGGTTACATGACCATGTTTCTTACAATTGTTGTTTTTATAGTGGTGCCCTCTAGGGGCTGTTCTGAACATTATAGTGTGGATACTACAATATTTGCTTCACTTGAAAACTCGCCCCATAATGCTTTGAACTCACTGCATGATGTGTTCTTTTTGTCTAGGACATCTGTGTCCACACACTAGGTTTTGGGGGGGGGGGGGCAAAATAATAATATAAAAAAAATAAGTAAATCGCAATATTTTCATTTTTTCTGCAGATAGAGGAAGACAGTAAATGGAAGTGCTTTAGTTATATGCAGGACTACTGGAATTATATGGTAGAGAGGACCAAATTATGCAGCAGGGTTGACTAATTTATATGGCAAGAAAAGTCCAATTATACATTTACAACGCCAATAGCTCTAACTCAAGCAAATGTGAGACCTATTGCAAATGCTTGTTTTCAAAGTACTGGCTCTCTCATCTTGTTTTTTGTTTTGCTTAACCTCCCTCTTCAATTACTCTTTCAGCTCCAGTTACTACCCTTTGTGCTTCAAACCAGTAGTGGAGGTAATCACCTTACAATCCCACCACTGCTTACCCATATACCCAGTTCAGTTACATTCCTGTGTAACACCTTTCTATCTTTCTTAAAGTCTTGAAATGCTATATGTTTAGCTGTTAACCCAACGTTCTCATCTTCTATAACTTCTTTACCGAATGTGGTGAGGTTTCTGAACCCTCAATTACACTGAAATGACCCTGGTATGATGCTAATTTCAGTACCTTGGCCATCATAACAATCTGTTGTCTACCCACTTACTCATAGACCTCTCTGCTTTGCTCAGTACAGGTGATCACTGCACCCCCGATGTGTGCATTCTCACTCCTCATATCCCAGAGACAGCACATAGCTAGTTCTCCTGCTTTCCATTTTAAGTTTCTGCTTCATGGTGCTCCTTGCTCTTATCCCCACCTCCAGCAGCACTTGGCTCCCCACAGAGTTCAGTCCTCTGTACTGTTTTTTGGTGTGTCTACTCTATCTCCATGTATCCTTATTTTCTCTTATTTTCTCCTAACATCTCTGTGTAGATGATACGAAATCTTCTTTTATTTCAAACTTTTACCCCAGTCTCTCGAGATTCAATCTCTCTCTCTCTCTCTCTCTCTCTCTCAGCACTGGATGGTGCTCCTCGTTTATGGTGAACTCTTACATGATGTAAATGATTTATTCATTCTTAAAACAACATGTGAAACTCTTTTCCGCCAGCTCAAAATCTCTGCATGATATTCAGTTTTACTATACTCCTGCAAGTCTACATAATGGCTGTTGCTAAATATCAGCCGTTGAGCAGACCCAAAATGAACAATAAAAAACGCTTTCATACTGCATTATTCTTCACCAAGCTGGACTACTGCCATAGTTTATTAATGGACCCACAATCCAGTGCTTTAAGTGGGATAAAAAAGATGGGGTAGTCTCTGAAAAGGGCGTTTCCAAATTAGCTTAATTTAGAAGAGGCGTAGCCTATATCCTTAAGTGTGTTTTAAAACATATGGACTAAAATATTGTACTTCACTCATTGAGCCCCCTCACCGGTATTTGGGTGTGTTTGTGACGTTTCATGCATTGCACTGAGTCATATCAAACAACATCAGACAAGCCAGACATATTGGAATTGTCAGTCCTTGTTTGCTGTAACATATGCACGAGGAAAAGCATTATGTTTATTGTGTATAATTTAGAATTGATAATGCTCAAAATCGAAAAATATGAAACTGAATTAAACATTACGGAGGTCTGCAGAAGTGGTTGTGGTCTTGAGTGTCTCAATCAGTTATGTTCCCCACTTCATGTCCCCTTCCAGTGCACTCTCCCACTTTTAAACAACCCCCATTTCTTCTGACCTAGTTCTAAAATCCTTCGTCTGCATATCTTATGTCATCGCCTTTCTATTATTTTGTTTTCACTGCTGTTCTACATGTACTTCCTAGCATCACCTCCCTTTGCCATGTTTTTTTCTCTCTGACTCTCTCCCCGCATTCTCCCTGTATTTCCACCCCTGTAAAACATCTTATTCTCTTCCTTAGACACGATCAACATTTCAGAAATGGTTTATCACTCCTCAAAACTTTTACAAAAACTAGTAAACACCATAAATTACAATCTCCCTGTGCGTTCTTCCTTGAGTCCCAGGATTGGATTAGCATATAGTTTGAGCAGCTTTTACTCATTGACTTTGCACTGTGAGAAATTCGCACTTTCTTCAGGCTCAGCGTCAAAGCTCTTAGTCATGCCCTTTAATGAACACCCAACCACAATCTATATGCTCACTTAGACATACAGAGGCGACTCGGTTCACAAGGTTCTATGTTGCATAAAAACATAAACTACATAAACTCCACATGTGGAAAAAGCAAGTACTCTTAGGGAATGCACAGTGAAGTAAAATATGCTAAATGTAAACTCGGACTGCGTCGCCAGCATGGATTACCTTTAATACAGTCAGTATTTTTGCCTGTTAAGTCCAGGACGTGTATATAGGGCCTGATTGGGACGCCTTTCAGATTCAGTTAACAGTTGCTGCTGGTGTAAGACTTGTCTGGATCCATCCTGTTTAAATCCCTGCCCCATCATTTATTTTTCCCACAAGATAAGGTAATACGTTTTGCCACCAAGATACTCTATTCTTTCAGGGCATGCTCCCTACGTAGCACTATCAGCACCTATATATCAAACGGGCTTTGGCAATGCAAATGTGGGTCTGGCTTATAACTGAATATGCTTTTTCAGTCACTGGTGAGTTTGGAACTCCCTAAGTAGTTGTATAGGCAGCCTGTCAGCCATCCTTGCACTTGGAATCCGTGCTTTTACTCACAGACTTGCTATCGCATTCACATTCATCCATAATAAAATAAACACACAACTCAGCAGTCATATGCAAGATAAATAAAACGGTGTTGTGTTTTAGTATCGTCCATAGTTTGTGTATTGCTGTATTGAATCAAAATAGCCAAATAATCCTTCTAAATGTGTTAGACTTCTTGGAACAGTTAAACAGTGATACTCTATGAACAGTGCCATTCCAAGATGGCCGAACCAATTTAGAAGAAGTGGCTTAACTGGGTGCGTCGCACTGCAGATGAGCTGAATGCCAAGTGGTACCAGTATCTTGGTGGAGTTGCAGGATGCTCTAAAAAACCCTATAGAGAATAAAAACAAGCCAAGGCAAAAACAATAGAGCCAAGTTTACTATGTTAATGCATGTAGCATAAACACATTAAAGCAGACAAGAAACAAAAGAAAGGCTGTTTAGAATGCTCATGGCCAAAAGTAGCATTATACAGATAGCAGGCCTTTGTTTTATTCAGAAGCATGTTATTGCATTTAAAAAAAGGCAACAGTACTTAACTGCAGTGTTTAAATAGGTCTAGACATATTTAAACATTCCCATCTTTATAAATTAATTGTTAAAATTTCTGAGGGGAGGCCCAAAGAGTTTTATTTTTCAACTGGGGGGTGCGGCATTAAAAGGTTTGGGGACCACTGCTCTAGAGCATTGAGCAAGTACGGCTTCCATTGTTTTTAGGTGGGCATGGGGTTGGTGGGGTGAGGGAGGATAGCAGTGTCCTTCCTTTGCTTTTCCTTTCAGCCTCAGCCACCTTTTGTCTTCTACTTACAGTACTGAGTAGGTGTATGCATTTTTAGGTTGTTTTGCTCCTGCTTTTTCTCTACACTGTTGCTTTAACCCCACGTTTTCTTTGTTCGTGTTTGTATAATTTTACTTTTCATGATTTCCTCTTCTACTCTTTAATGCAGCATCACAACACAGACAGGCCACAGGTTGTTAATGTAACTTTTAACAAAGACTTCAAAATACAGTAATAGCTTTTGTACAATCACTATTAAGTAACACTTAGTTTGTAACATTGTTTTTTTTGGTACGTTTCATTATTTATAGGATGTCTTGATCATGATTAAACATTTTTTTGCATAAAAAGGGGGTATGTTTTAAATAGGTTTGTTTTGCATGATTACGAGTTGGATAGAACATTCTAGTGTGAAAATAGCATATTGTAAGGTGCTTGTTAGGTCACTTCTGTTGTGCTTCCTTCCATAGCTTAGTGTGTACATTGTAATAAAGAATGGCATGGTATACCATACTATACAGTGACAAACCACACCATACTATAAAAAAATGACAGGCCATACCTTACATATAATGTCAGGCTATACTGGACAAAACAATGACAGGCCATACCATACATACAATCATAATATTATAAGATTATATTATTATCACATACAAATATTGCAAAGAAAGGTTGGTTGATAAGGAAACCTTTATTATAGTTCTCGTCTTGCCATGCAACCTCCAGTGTCATTCTCTGACCCCCTTCTTGTTCTCCACTACTTGGTGTTCCTGTGCTCATCTTCTTATTCCACTACCTGCCCCACCTCTTTCAGCCTTTCATGAAGAAACTCTTATTTGTTTGTCTTCTGCTTTAATTGCTGTTTCTATAGCATCCATCTGTGCATTATTGGCACTGTGCAGGGCATTTGATTGATTGTAATAATATCATGTTTATAGCATTGACCTGCACAGCTTTTTCATGTCCCTTACTTGCCAGTCTTTCTACTCCTCTCATTGTAACGGAGGGTGGGGGCTGTTACTCATCCCTGGCTGTCTACCACCCTCCACATCAGGTCATAAACTCAAAAAATCACCGGAATATTGTCACTTCTCAAAGGTTGTCTTGGACGGCTTCACAGGCTGTTGTAGGTGTCTGCAGTGGGCCACAATCCTGGGATCTCATCATAGGTGTAGCCCTTTTCCATCTGATCTTATGGGGAGGGGTACCCCAACTTGGTGGAACATACACCATCTCTGGTATTTCACTCTTTCTGCCCCAGGAGCTCTGGACTTGGACAATGTAGCTCTAGTTTTCTACAGGACACAATGTATCTTCACCCTGACAACTCCAAGGTATCCTGGTGTCAAATGCACAGAATACCTGAAACAACAGAGGAATTTGGCTTGCCATCACTGAAAGTCAAAAAAGGAAGCCAGCGGTATATTGGATTTGAGCAGGTACAGCATACCTCAGTAACCCCTAATATACCTTGTTTCATCATCTAGAGCAGCTTCCAAGAGGAATGCCAGCTTGCAAACAATAATGCTGCTCTAGGGCCCCTGTTGAAATCCTGTACAAACAGCACGCATCAGTATGAAGTAGTGATTTTGACAGCTGTTTGGTTCCCAGCTAGGCCGCCCCTTCTCAACGATGTGTTCTTACCAGAGACTTCTCTACCTCCTCCTAGTGTCCTTTAGTTAGGTCGCAACCTACCAGACCGACATCTTGGGGATATTCAGAAAGTTGTCCTAGGAATGCATTTTGCCAGCTGCTTGCCATTGGCTGTGTGGGTTGTAACTCCTATTGTCCTGCTTTCCCTTTGCTGGTTTTGTTTTAGGCAGTCGAACTTGAGTTCGTACCTTCCTCAGCCAAAACCTTAATTACAATATCCTTCTGAGTCTTCCCTATTTGTTAACAGGCCTGTAAATCTCTTGTTCTTATCTCGTCGCATTTTCTGCGCATTCACAGACTGAAATAAAATATCAGACACTGTTTTTCCAAGGACCCCTGTTTACTTTTCTTTTCCTGACTTCAAAGTGAGAGTATTTACGTGACAATCTTAGTGAAAAGGGATAGGAAGGTTTTTTCTAGCACACAACAATCAAGTGAACTGTGTTTCAGAAAATATCGGAACTAGAAACCAATAAAGGGCATTTTTGTCTGTTCTTTCTGAAGCGTGTTGGAAACAGATATTTTAATATGATCAAATAAATAATTTTGCTAGCTGATGCAATTTCCACACATCTTCGACTGTGCATAGTATAGTTTAATTAGTAAAACTATATCTGTGCAAATGTAACAGTCATTTCAATTGAAAATGTGTTGTCTATAATGGCAGTGTGCTACCACACCATGAATACTCCATTCCGTACCAATGGACTCTACTCTGCACCATTCCACTTTACCCCGCTCCACACCAGTGTACTCTGTCACTCTGCTCTACAGCACTGCTCTATTCGCCACTGCACTTTAAACCACTCCAGTCTAGGCTGCAACTATCGACTCTGCACAACTACACTTTACGCCATTGTACTCTCTGCCACTCTGCAACACTGCATCTTTTGCCACTGCACTCAATGCCAATACACTCTACTCTGAAACAATCTACTCTGTGCCACTCTTCTCCACTCTGCAGCACTCCATGCCACTCTACTCTTAACCACTGCACTCTGCTCTTCATCACTGTACTCAGTGCCACTGCTCTTAGAGCCACTTTACTCGACTGTGCTCTGATGATCTACTGTGCAACACTGCACTCTCCACTGATGAACTCTACGCCACTCTACTCTGCACTACTCCACTCTAAGCTAGTCCGCTCTACACCACTGCACTCTATGGCACTATACTCTACTCTGCAGCATTCTATGATACTTTACTCAGCACCACTCTGCCACTTGACTCTTTACCTCTACCCTCTGCATCACTCAACTCCACTCTGCGCTGCTCTACTCTGCGCCACTGCACTTTACTATGTACCACTCTAATCTACAATACTGCATTCTACAACGCTGCATTGTACACCGCTGAATTCAGTGCCACTGCACTCAATGCCACTATACACTGCAACACTACGCCAGTGTACTCCATACCAGTCCACTCTATGCCACTTCACTGTATGCCACTCTGCGTGAACCACACTGTCACTCCAATACATGACACTCCACCCTTTGCCATTCCACTCCGACACTCCACCCTTTGCCATTCCACTCTGACACTCCATCCTACTCTCGTCTACACAACTAACTTTTGGCCATGCTGAACAGCAGCCACGCAGGTGTACATCATGTCTAAAACACATTGGCAAAGCCAATAGTTCCAGCATAGGTGAGACCTATTGGCTTTGCCAGTGCTTGTTAATTAAACGCTGCTGCGCAAAGCAAATAACCTCCCCTCTCACACCACGGATCTTTTTCATGGATTGAAGCGTAGCATTTCCCTATTCACAATGGAAAAAAATAACATCTTTAAAGCATCATTTAATTATGCACCACACCCTCCATGAACGTTACACCATAAGTGCTCTAAACTCCAACATACACGTGCTCGGAGTTAAAAGGTTTCACTGTAAATATAATTTTCCGTTCTATTGGGCTACTTTTCAGCAAGAGCGTTGCTGGTGTTTTGGTTCACGCTGTCATACTGGATCCTGGCAACCATCATAGCACGTCTGCTACACACATCAGCAGAATACTTCACCTCACTAACACTCTGTCCTGAAATGGGAATTCAAGTGCGTTTGCGTTGCAAATTTTTAAACCCAATTTCCTTTTGGCAACACTTGCGAGGCAACACCCTGCATTTGGTTGACATGCAGTAGAGACCACTGTCTACAATTTAGGCATGAAGCTTCATATTTAAACTGCCCTAGTGACAGTTTGCTCATTCCACTCCATGGATGAGCACACGGGTAAATATTTGACATTTAAGAAAAGCTAATTATTTTTATATCGATTTCTTAGAATAAAAAGGAAATGTTGGTGTCAAAACTTTATAAACACTGGGTAGATTGGAAAATAGTGTACTTAAAGTTATAAACCTCAAATCGTAATGCAAAGTTGTACGAATTAAGTTTTTGATAACCCTTTTTAAAAGATTGGCGTGTTGAAGGAAAACGTGTTGAACAAATCACCTGCACATGACGTCTTCTTGTAAGTACCTACAGTGTTTCACAGTATGTTTGGACAAACCTCTACGTTTATCTGTATATGTTGAGTTTTTCTCGTGCAAAACCTCATTTCCTGTATTTACTAGTGAAATAGGAGGGAAATAATCTGCACCTACGCTTAATGTGTAAGCACTTCGAGACTAGCAAGTGGTAGAAACGAGCAATATACATGACCAAGCGATAGCTTCTTTCCTTTGTGAAAAGAAAATGTATCCAATTGTGTAGTGTTAATGCAGATCCAGAGTGTGCTAAAGCCGACCCTCTGCCTTTCTGCTATGTATGTTTATGAAGCCAATAGCATTCCTAGTGCCATTAGAACTGGGGTTGGCAATCATTTAATGTTGTTTTTTTATTTTTGTATTTTTATTATTCATCCCTTTTGGCAAACGTGCAGTATATCAAAAGATGGCAAATATAAAATCATAAAGGAGCAGCCTAGCAGCTTAGACACACTACTTCTGACACTGAAGTGTTCTCCTTTCAAAATGGCTATGCACATGTGATTTGTCAAAATGCCGCCCATCACAATGCAAAGCAGCCAATGGTTGAAGTGGGCTGACCATTGCTGTTTGCTGCGGTGGGCAGAAGCAAAATGTGAATTTCTGGAGCTGTCAGTTACTGCTCATTCTAAGTGCTCTAGGGAGCACTGCTAACTGCATTCGTGGTCTCAGTGGTAAATCCTCATTCTTAATCCAATAGACAGTGCTGCTAGCTGGTTTTCTGGTCCCAGTGGTAATTCCTCATTCTTAGTTCCCTAGAGAGTGCTGCACCTTCTTCTCTGTTCCCATTGTTAACTCCTCCATTCTAAGTCCTCTAGGCAGTGCCATAGCTGTGTCTCTGTTCCCAGTGGTATTTACCCATTCTTAGTCCTCTAGACAGTGCTGCAGCTGCATCTCTGTTCATTTATCCAGTACACTTCAAACCAAAACATATAGGTAAAAGACATTGTCATTTACACCGCCAATAGCTCTAACTCTCAGAAATGCAAGACCTATTTCATTGGAAATGCTTGTTTTTTTTAAAGCAAGAATTGTGTGAGGAACATTAGATATCTTTTTTAATAGCGCAAGGGAAGCCCACTGACTCAGCCTAGATGATATTTTGAGACTTCAGCTGAAACAGCTGTAATTGTAAAAGATGTGCCTTGTGAATGGTGAGGAGACTGTATATAGGAAGTCCAGTGCGCAGGCTTTTGCTAGCAGAGTTCTGCTACTGACTGTTCTTTGCCTGCTGTACAACTAAGATGGTGTTTAAATTACCCTGCTTGGTGATATCAGGATGCCGTGTTGTGCCGGAAGCCAGGGTCAGAGGAGTGCATGCCTGTGGCGTTTCAACAATAATATTGGGCAATAGACTCCAGTGTTTTATTAGTGGATGAGTTGGTGATGCAATCCTTAAGGCCGAAGGCAGTGAAAGTAACAGGAGACAAGCTGACGTGTCCACTTAGTGAACGGATGATGTGCGACAGGCTGATCTTACATGAAAAGCACAGCACCCTTATAATGCCTAAGTCACAGAATGGTAGATGGCGGAAGAGGCAACTTGGTGCATGTTACTTTTTCTTTGCACTGCCCTTTATGCACGGACTGACTGCTCTTTTAAGGGAAATTTCAATGGTTTTATTGTTGTGGATCAAGTAATTCTGACATAGGCATGGTGGGCTTGAATTTATACAAATTCAGACACCCTTGTCAGCTTTTGAGTTGAAGTGGTCTAATCCCAATGCCAGGTAAAATATATAAAATCAACCACTAAACAGTCGTCAAATTTTATCTAGAAAAAGGAAACCATGTTGAGTGGTTTCTAGATTTTTCTCGGCCGGTACTTTGCTTTTCCATCTGACCAATAGATGGTGTTTGTTAGTATCATTAATGTCTGCGCATCAGAGACCTGTATCTGGTATAAGGCACTTTCAGATTGCAGTTGATACAGATCAAATGTTACTAATACGTTAGTGGCCTAGAAGTAAGCATGTGGTGAATTATAAACCTTCATTTAAAAAGCCTAGCAGAGAAATTAACCGGAAATGTAAAACTGTGCTCATTTAAATTATGCCGACATTGTGACCTCCAATTCTTTTGACCTTGCTTTTTGTCATGAAGACGTTGTGCATATATATTAATGTTTTAGTAAATTACTGATATGAATTAATATTGAAACTAATATTTTTGGAGAAACAGTAGAATATTAATTATATTATGAGTATTAAACAAACATATATTAACTTAAGATGGATTCATTAACGTGAGATACATGCGTGCAGAAAAATAAATGCATGTTGAAACTGTTTCTAATGTTGTAAATAATTATTGCAATTAAATATGTTGCTTTGCATATTTGATTCAAATTGTAAGGTGCGCAATAGGTTTTATATGTAATAATTGTATTAAAATATATTTAGGCTTTCTTAGCTAAACTACATTCTAAACAACAGGTCACACAGTTCACCTTACAAAGTCCTGGAACTCTGCAGTCAGAAGGACAAATAATTGTAAGAAAAACTGATTTTTGACCTGTGTCTGTGAACACAGAGCAAATGTGACATAAGAACAAGATTTAAAGGCATGTTTTATTGCCCGTCCACTTTTCAACTGAACAGAACACCTATTCAGTGTCAACTAGCCAGAAGGAATGAGTAAGTGTTAGAAATGGGGTCTTTGGTTGGCAGTCAGGTTACCCCCTGTCCAAGCAAGGACCCTCACTCTAGTCAGGGTACGTCCCACACCATCCAAATTATCCTGTGTCCTCCCTCTGGTAGCTTGGCACTGAGCAGTTAGGTTTAACTTAGAAGGCAATGTGTAAAGTGTTTGCGCAATAAATCATATAATAACACAGTATAGCACCTCAAAAATACACCACACAGTGTTTAGAAAAATATATAATTTATCTGGATAAATGCAGGTTAAAACTATCAAGATTCAATAAGTATACGTTGGAATATCACTGTAAAAATTATATTAGGTGTCTTTAGTCTTCAAAAAGCAACAAGTGTCACTTGCAAGCACAAAGTACCTGGTTTGCGTTCAAATTCTCTGCAAGGGACCGCAGAGAAGGAGTTGCGTTGAAAACAGAGAGGGTCACACAGACGATGCATCGTTGAGTTTTCATGCAGGGCAGGCTTTGCGTCGATTCTACAGCACGTATACTGGGATCCTCTTTGGGTTGCGGGGTTTTCAGACACCCCGGGGATGATGCGCTGAAATCCTGGGCGTGCAGGACGAAGTCATAGGGGCAGCGTCGATCCGGTGGGTGTGGCGTGGATATTTCTGCTACACAGCAGGCGTTGCATCGATTCCTCTGAGGAAGTGAGGCTGCGTCGTTCCGGCTCGGCGTCGATCCAGTGGGTAGTGCGTCCAATTTCTGGTCGCAACGCTGGTGCTGCGTCGTTCTCCTCTTCGGGAAGTCAGGCTGCGTGAATCCGGTTCGGCATGCGGTGATTTTCGCACCGCGATGCCGGCTGTGTCATTTCTTGCAGGCTGTGCGTTGATTTTCGCTGCACAAGGAGTTCTTTTGCAGAAATGAAGTCTATTTGGTCCTGAGACGTCAGGGAACAGGAGGCAAGCTCTCAGCAGAGCCGGAGGACAGCAAGGCAACAGAGCAACAACAGGGCAACAGTCCTTTGCAGAAAAGCAGTCAGGTGAGTCCTTTGGGCAGCCAGGCAGTTCCTCTGGACAGGTTGCAGGTTCTGGCTCTGGGTTTCTTCTCCAGTGGTATCTTGTCCAGAAGTGTTTGACTTCAGAAGTGTCATGTGAAGTAGAAGTGTCTGAGTTGGTAGGGTCAGAGACCTTGCTTAAATACCCAAATGTGCATTTAAAGTGGGGGAGACTTAAAAGAGTGGCTTAGAAGTGCACAAGGTCCCTTTTCAGTTCCATCCTATCAGCCATTGTCCTTTGATATGTTAGTGTTAGGCCCTCCGCCCTCCCAGCCCAGGAAGACCCATTCAGTATGCAGATGTGTGCAGGTGTGACTGGGCATCCTGCGTTTGGGGTTGTCTGAGTGAAATCCACAAGGGAGCCGTCAACTAACCTAGCCAGACGTGGATTGTAAAGCACAGAAGGATTTAAGTGTGGAGAAATGCTCAATTTCTAAAAGTGGCATTTCTAGAATAGCAATGTTAAATCCAACTTACCCAATAAGCAGGATTTTCTGTTACCATTCTGGCAATACTAAATATGACCTGGTTACTCCTTTCAGAGTAGAATCTACCACTCAAACAGTATATGAGGGTAGCCCTAATGCTATCCTATTAAAGGAGCAGGCCTCACAGCAGTGTAAAATGAATTTAGGACTTTTACACTACTAGGACATACAGAACACACATGTTCATGTCCTGCCTTTTACCTACATAGCACCCTGCCCTATAGGCTACCTAGGGCCTACCTTAGGGCTGACTTATATGTAGCAAAAGGGCAGTTTAAGGCTTGGCAATTACTTTAAGTAGTGGCAGGCCTGAGACGTGGTTAGGGGGCTGTGTATGTGGGTGGCACAACCAGTGCTGCAGCCCACTAGTAGCATTTAATTTACAGGCCCTGGGCACATGTAGTGCACTTGACATGGGACTTACAAGTAAATTAAATAAGCCAATTGGGTATGAGCCAATGTCGCCATGTTTTAGGGAGAGAGCATATGCACTTTAGCACTGATTAGCAGTGGTAAAGTGCTCAGAGTCCTAAAGCCAGTAAAAATGAAGTCAGAAGAAGGAAGGCAAAAAGTTTGGGTGTGACCCTGCAGAAAGGCCATTTCCAACAGTAAGTATTAAAAATAGCTCGACCTGATCAAATAAGACTCCTTTGCGAGAGGTCGAGTTGATTTTTCGAGCCCTAATTAGTCATTCTTTCTAATTACCCCACTTGCTTATATTGTTCCCTAATAATATGCCCAGTAAATAAAACTTTTTCTAGGTTACGCATCAATAATTTTCAATTCTATTAAGGACATGGAGGCAAGGATTATGCTTTCTCTTTCTTTTACTGTCTCAACACAGCAGCCAATCAAATAACAGTAAAAAAGAAACAAACAAAAAAAACTCAATACCCATGATGCTTTACAGTAGATCACATGCACCAATCACATCTCAAGACCCCTGTCCATATAAGCCATGGCCCCCTTAAGTCACTTCCTCTTTCTTTGTCAAAGTCCGATAAACATCAGACATCAGGAACAAAACTCCTTACAGAGAAAATTTTTCCAAAGATCCGAAATCCTGGAAACATGAACCAAGCTCAACAAGAGCCGTATCCAGAAGGAGCAGAATCCCTTCCAACGAGAATGAAATCCACAGAGCTGTCTTCACCAAAAGCTGAACAGTGGAAGATTCATACTTCACGGAGTCTTCTGATCAGACCCTAAAATAGCAAAAACTGAAGGTAATATCTCCCAAATAATAGATATAGAATTATCAACACCTCTGTGAGCAAATCTATAAAAAAAACAAGGAAGGGCAAAACTCTAGACCTGCATAACAAAATTTCCCCAAAATTCTTAACATTAAGCCCTAAGAGTCATAATATATAAAATAATCCCCGCCTCCGTGTTCTTAATAGTATTGATCATTCTTGGCGCGGAAGCTGTCAAATGCACATATTTGCAGATACTTACAAATGCATTTACAAAGGAGTTTTTGACACGGAGAGCCGGAGTGAAAAATCAATGACCAAAGGTCTGTTTATTTTTGCTGCAGCAAAGAGGACAGGTTTACCACTGGCATCCCAGGCCCGAAGTAAAGTGTGCTAGCATAAAGCGTTTAACAGTGATATTTATACTCATACATCAAAGGATACATAAAATGTGTAAATAATGATATACGTCATACAGATATTTTAAGGAGTTAATCAGTTTCCACACACCGGTTCCATTCCCAGCTTTGTCCTTGCCTCCCCTCTGCAGCTGCCTGACTCCCCACATTCTTGAGACCCTTCAAAGGATTACGTGGTTCAAAGGTATAGATATCAGCCTTTCCCTCCCCAAAATACCACAGCCGAGGTCAGTTAGTTATTTGAACACACAATTATAATGAGTACAGTGCCCCAGTTAGGGAAAGAAACCAGCTGCAAGCCTATGGCGTGGAACCAGGCTTATTTTACTTAAACAAATATACATAAGATAACATATGTGATAGACAGTGCGTTCAGAGACAACAAAAGCTCAAACTTACACGTGTAAAAGAAACGAAGCAATTCAAAATGGATTCTAACAATCGACCCTTTTTGAGTTTTTTTTCTTCTGAACATAATCAACGTTTGAATAGTTCTAAATTTCCTCATATATGTTGAATTTTACTCCTACTTCCTTGAAATTTGCATTCATGGGGACATAAACAACCGACGGGTATGAGCAACCAGTATCTGTAGTGAGGATAGTGGGGTCAATAGCCATTAGGGAATTTATCTCTTCTCTCTGCATCATAGCTCGATTTGTTTCTAGTATTTTCACTGGCGGAAGTTTACACAATTTTAAACAGGAACAGAGAGCAGGTAAGCACTGTACTAATAAACAACTTAATACAATAGCTATTATTATAAAAAGTATGTCTTTAAACAACCAGCCCCACCCCCCAAACCAAGACCATAACCATGATAAACTCCAATCGCCTCCTTCATATTGGCCCCCCTTTTCAAATACCTGTACTGCTTCTTTTATTTTCCCAATATCCAATTCTATCTCTGATGACTTGTTGACAAAATAACAGCACTTTTGCTGGTACTGATGTTGGATTAAAACACATACTCCTCCTTGTTGTACTGTAATCAAGTCTAGGGCAAGCCGATTTTGTATCGCCAATTGGGCTGCAGAGTTTATCTCTATCTGTATACTTCCTATGGCCTCCCTGGTGGCATTAAATGCAATAGCTAATTCAGCTGACATATTCATCATTGCCAGTTGTAAATCGAAAATTCCAAATCCTGGAATAAGAACATGTAATACTTGAAATACCCAGTTCTTTCGCTCCTCCAGTATGGGTGTCCCTCGTTTGTACCTATGTGCAAAACTCCCCATGTTAAGGGGCTGGGAAGATGATATATTTGATATCACAGTAATGTTGGGTGCCAAATATGCCAGTGAACATATCCCTTCCCAGTTTAGAGGTAGTACTTTATATGCAGTTCTTCCACATACGAAGTACATGCCTCCCTGGATTTGTGAATTTATAATGCTGTATTTTATTCGGGGCAATCCTACACCCTCTGGGGTGTCATGCTCAGAATTATTGCAATACTTGTAATCCTCCCAGATTGTATTTAGCAATGATACATTTGCCCAGGGTGCAACATATGAACATCTAGCCGTCCAGAGGGGGCCAAGGAAAACCCGGGATAATATTACAGGTGAATTTTTCCCATTTCTATCTTGTTCTCTGGAGGGATCATATAACAATCCTTCTGGATCTACCAGAATCTCATTTTCTCCCACAGTCAGGTTCCAATAATTTACAGTGTAATTTTGATGAGTCCCATTAATTAACGCTGTCCAATTTCTGTCTATTTTCTCCTCTCCTTCAAGATCCCAATTCCCTGTTTTTATATCAAATAACAAAGTGTAAACACACTGTTCAGGAGGGATCTTTCCCATGTATTTTGCCTCTGGGTTTTGCCCATAAAAATAGGTACCAAAACATATGGGAAACATTTTAAGTGTGGCATTCTCTCCAGGCATCGGGGAGAGCTTGTATTCTGCCTGGGTATTAGGGAGCACCGCACACCTAGGGTACCTTTGATATTCTTGTTGGTCACATCTCCAAGTGGTATTTGGTACAAGACACACTTCCCCTCTTTCATATTCGCTTGGTGATACTGGTACTTCATAAAGGCCTATAGGATCCTCAGGGTGTCTAGACAAGTGCCGGCAAATCCAGCAGTCAGTGAGACTTAATGTCTCCGCTAATTTTCCATGAACCTTTATCAATGGATGTAAGGTAGGATTTTGCAACAATGATGCAACACCACTGGACATTATACATATTAACATAAGGGTCACTAGGTACTTCATTGTTGTTTTGTAGAAATAGTTATAAGGCCACTCTTCCCTATTCTCTAGAGGGATATTTGTCCTGCCAAATGGATATATTTTCATAATTTTATTGTGCTCTCCTCCTTGGTCCTACAACCTTTCTATGATACCGTTTTACTCGTCTCAACCGCCTATGTGTGTTCAAAAATATACCCACACAATTACCAAATATGTAAATGCAAAATATTGATATCACTATACTAATAATCATATACGTATAGATACAGATAAGTAAATTTTACTTCAATGTTCACACCCACTAGGGTTCATCACCGCCGTGCTTTCCACTCTAGCAGTTAGGCTGTACTGGTTGGTCCATGAACAAGTTTTTCAAATACAGGACAATAGATGTTGGCTTGATCCTAGGTCCCTTATCTTCTCCTTTTCGAGTTTTAACTCCTGGTGAGTCTCAACTCCCAGTGAGTAAGTCGCGATACTTCAAAGTTCGTCTTCAGTATAGTTTGTCAGTTTCGTTCAGTGTCTCAGCAAAAATGAGGGCGGAGGCCAGCAATTTTCAACCAAATCAGTGATGTGCTTGAGTATTAAACAGAAAAGGGCACCTTTTTTTTTTACCGCTGGGACTACAAACCGCACCAACCCTAATGGCTGGCCGCTTCCGTAGAACTGGTACTTGGTTTTTCTCGCCAGTCACAGAACTGTTAACTCCATTTACCCACTGCTTTTAACCCAGATAATAGCGTTGCACAAGCTGCATCCCACTATGCTTGTGTTCTTGTTGAGACAATTGTTCTAACCAATGTTCTGGTGTCGTTGCACAGGCTAGTCACCCGTGTTCCTGTTCATGCTGAAAATTTAGTCATCACAGTCATTTACAACCTCGTCGCCCAAAGTGTGCGTAACAACAGTGAGGATAGCTCGTTTTAATGCTGGTACATCAATGGCATCGGAAATGCCGGTGGCGGTGAAAGCGGGGAACTGTATTTCATGAAGGCAGGCGTGCCGTATTCTGCTGAGCAAAGGATTCCTTGGCCATTCAGAAGAGACCTCAGTTTGCAATTCCAAGCTAGGAGCTATCAGGGTGATGTAAATGCAGCTTTTCGTAGGGGTCACCACCTTACGCACCTTCAAAATTCTGTTCATTTAGATGGGCGAGGACGCAGGTTGTATCGATGAGTTTGTTGATCTTCAAACAGTAACTCTTCGTCACTGGGCTGCTGTGTCACCTCAGGAGCAGAAGTAGCACTTGAAACCTGTGGATGTGTTTCCTGTCTCCCTACTTCTCTGTAATCAGGAGACAATGGTAATTCTGCTGTTAGAGTACTTTGTAGTGGAATTGGTGCACGCTTACAGTGGCTAGCATGTATCCAGTTTTTCCTTCCTTCCACTTTCACCGCTGTCTGTGTTGCAAGCAGTACCTGGGCTGGCCCCCGCCACCTGGGCTGAAGACTGTTGGTTCTTTGAAAATTCTTTGTCATAAGCCAATCCCCTGGCTTAAAAGGGTGACCAGGGCCTTCAAGAGGAGTCGGTAGGCTGGCCTTGACCTGTTGGTGGATCAAACGCAAATCTTTAGTCAATTGTTTACAGTAATCTACAAACAAAGGATATTGCACTTCAGAAAGCTTCTTTGGTCGTGGTACCCCCCAGATATTGGCTGGCCTCCCCATGACAACTTCATAGGGGGATAATCGTGACTTGCTACTGGCAGTCATCCTGATGGACATTAATGCTAGGGGCAAAGCATCTGGCCATTTTAAGTTGGTCTCAGCACAAATCTTAGCTATTTTGCTCTTCAAGGTGTAATTATACCTTTCTACAAGGCCCGCTGATTGTGGGTGATTTGCAGCATGAAATCGATGTTTGATGTTAAGGGCGGTACAGACCTTCTCCATTACCTCATTAGAAAAATGACTGCCATTGTCACTCCAGACTAATCGTGGCAATGCGTATCTAGGAAAATATTCTTTTAGTAATATTTTGGCGGTAGAGAGGGCACCATTGTCTTTTAATGGGTAGGCCTCTATCCATTTTGAAAACATGCATACTACCACTAACACGTATTTCAGTTTGTTACACGGTTCCATGTGGATAAAATCCATCTGTATAGCTTCAAAGGGGAGATCAGGAGGGGCAAAGTGGCCAGGGGGCGTAGGGGTCCCTTTTCCTGCATTGTGCACTGCACACACCATACAACTTTTAACCAGGTTATTAGCAGCTTTGGATATCAGAGGATTACTCCAAACATGGTCCAAAGTTGTCTTGATGCCTTGGGCACTGATGTGTGCAGGACTGTGGGCCATAGTAACCATAGCGTGTACATAACAATTAGGTAACATCCATCTTCTTCTGTCTGTGTCATCTGTGTAACAACCCTCACTGTCTAGTCTACCGTTCTTCTCCCACTGTTCCCTTTCCTCTGCTGTTGCTTCTGCTTGAATATCTCTTACACACTGCATGGTATTTTCTAGTACTTCGTTCTGGGGCTCTCCCTTGATGCTACTCTCAACATATGCATTGTCAAATGGTGCTCGTGCTGTTGCTTTCGCTGTAGCATCTGCAAAAGCATTTCCTCGTCCTATATCATCAGTAATTTTTTTGTGGGCACTACACTTAATGATTGCGACCTGACGGGGCAGGCTGAGAGCAGTCAAAAGTGTCACAATCAAGTTGCCATGCTGAATGGTAGTGCCATGTGACGTGATAAAGCCTCTATTCGCCCAGAGTCGCCCAAAATTATGAGCTACTCCAAACGCATATTGGCTATCAGTGTAGATGTTAACACTAAGATGTTCACTTATTTCACAAGCTCTGGTGAGGGCAATTAATTCTGCAGCCTGTGCCGAATTTTGCGGGATTCTATGAGATTCAACCACTGTTTTGACTGTGGTGACGGCATAGGCTGCAGTGGTCGTACCATCTGGTAACTTGAAGCAAGACCCATCTACAAACAGCTCTCCCTGTGGGTCAGATAGGGGAGTGTCTGTTAAGTCTACCCGTCCCTTGGTTTCTTCCTCAGTGGCAAAAATGCAATTATGATCAAATTCCACATTGTCCTGAGGGAGGGGTAGTAACGTAGCTGGGTTCAAGACATTGCACCGCTTTAAAGTAATATTTGGACTGAACAATGTTAATTCGTAACCCGTTAGACGAGCACTGGTGAGGTGCTGCGTCTGTGTCTTGTTTAACAAAATATCAACGGCATGAGGAACCATCACAGTGAGCGGATTGCCACCAACAAACCCTTCACTTTGTTTCACCGCAGCTGCTGCAGAAGCCACTCCTCTAAAACAAGTAGGCAAAGCTTGCGCCACAGTGTCCAAGGTGGAAGAGAAGTATGCACAAGGGCGTTGTCTCCCACCTTGATCCTGTGTCAAAACAGACAATGTACAGCCATGCTTTTCATGCACAAGTAAAACAAATGGTTTGCTGTAATCCGGATTACCCAATACAGGAGCAGAGCACATCGCCTTTTTTAAATCTTGAAAAGCCTCCTCACATTTGTCAGTCCAAGGTACAGGAGAGGGCACATCTGAAAGTGTCAGAGCAGTCAATGGTTTTGCTATAAGTGAAAAATTTGGAATCCACTGTCTGCAAAAGGATGTAAATCCCAAAAATGCTCGGACTTCAGAAGGGGTGCGTGGTGCAGTCATTGTATGAACCAGTTTAATTCTGTCTGGATGTAATCTCCTTCCCTCCTTAGAGAGGAGGTGTCCTAGATAGGTGACCTCATCTCTACAATACTGCAATTTTGGAAGGGACACCTTATGGCCCAGAGGTGCTAAATGATGTAATAATGCAACAGTATCAGTCTTACATTGTGTCATGGAATCTGAGGCAATTAAAATATCATCAATGTACTGCAACAATGCAGAGCCTGAAGGTGGATTGAATTGGTCTAATTGACGTTTAAGACATTGACTATATATGCTCGGGGACTCAACAAATCCCTGAGGAATTCTTGTCATCGCAAATGATCTACCAAAAATCGCGAAGCTAAACAAATATTGAGATTCTTCGGCAATTGGAATG
The DNA here is from genome assembly GCF_031143425.1 of Pleurodeles waltl. Classification (NCBI taxonomy): domain Eukaryota; kingdom Metazoa; phylum Chordata; class Amphibia; order Caudata; family Salamandridae; genus Pleurodeles; species Pleurodeles waltl. Next base: position 502,986,885 of record NC_090439.1, read on the forward strand.
CTGAAGAAAGCATTCTTCAAATCGATTACGGTGAAAGAACACGCAGAGGGTGGAATCATGGTGAAAAGACTATTCATGTCTGGGACCACGGGAAACTGGGGAATTACTATTTTATTAATTTCTCGGAGATCAATAACTAATCGATATACTGTGTTATCAGTAACTGATTGCTCACCATCTAATCTACTAGCATCATTTTGTTTCTTTACAACAGGAAGGATTGGACTGTTACATGGGCTGCTCACTATTTCCTTTATGACACCTGCATGCACAAGATCAGATATGACTGCCTTGAGCCCTTTTTCGCTGGATTTAGGTAATTTGTATTGAGGAACACGAGGTAACCGGGCACCTGGTTTGATTTTTATTACAATAGGGTCGATATCCATAATGCCTACATCATTCTTGCCTTTGGCCCATAAACGAGGGTCTATTTCCTTTAGCTCTGGGGGTAAGTCGTATTCCTGTGAGAACATGCACCGAGTTGGGGAAACACTATCCATAGTTACATAGACACCATCCATTGAACAGTGAATAACTGCATTTAATTTCTTTAACAAATCTAATGCAAACAAGTTTTCATTGCAACCTGATGTTAAAGAGAGTGGCGTGTGTACTGTAAATGGGCCTACAGTTACTCTCATAGGTGTTGAGATGGGGCTCACCACGGGGATTCCAGAAATCCCAATTGATGTGGTATGAAGCCCAGACAGGGGAGCCCCGGGGACTGCAGAATGTGCAATAGATGTTCTGGTGGCACCAGTATCTAGAAGAAACTTGTGGCCCTCTCCTTCGATTTTTACATCAATGTAGGGCCCATTCTGATCTACAGGAATACTTACTTGCCCCTGGCCCTGTCTGTGGCTGTCCTAATAATTGTAGGATTCAGAAAAGAAATCATCAGCATAATATTGTCGTTCAAATGCATTGTCAAAATATTAGTGTTACGCGGGACCTGATTCTCATTCTGCGAATTCTGATCAGTTCTACCTCTTCCTCGTGCATTACCTGCCGCGTTCCCTCTATGAAGTGACATACTTTGTCTTCCTTCCAGTAATGGGCAAGTATCACGCCAATGTCCATCCTGCTTACAGTAGGCACATTGGTTGATATTTAATCGGCGGTCTTGGGGTGGTGCAGATGCACCTTGGCCTCGACCCCTTCCCCGTCCCCTTGGTGGGCCACCCCTTTGCTGAGGGGTTGTATCCCGCTGGGGGTATGCCTGCTGTAATAATACCTTTTTCTTCAATTCTTTTACTGACTTCTCATTCTTTTCTAATTCTTCCTTGTACCTGCTCTCATAGTATTGTGCCATCTGTAAAATCTCTGCCTGTCCCTTCGTCATCCACGAACTCTCTGTTGCTTTTAATTTTTGTGATATTTCAGGTAGAAGACCATTAACAAAGCGTTCTACAAATAGTGTGACACCTGTTACGGTGGCGAGGTCTTGACCGCTAAAATCTATGAAAGCTTGTTCAATTCTAGTAAAATAATCTGGGACATTTTCACCTATTTTCTGTTTATAAGTGGCAAGTTTTCCCCAATCCACAGTCTGAAGAGGTATAACAGTTTCTAACTTAGTCAATATCCGGTTAGGTAAATCTAAAATATCCTGATGCGGCAGGGTTCCTGGTGCCCTCTGTGCTTCTCGTGCTTCTAAACCCCCCCATGTATTTCCCAAAGTAGGTGCATCATCTACTCTTCTAATTTTATGCCAAACTTCAGGACCCAATAAAACACCAAAAAAATAGTCAATGTCTTTGAGTGTCATGGTTGTGGTGGAAATGGCAGTTCTAAGGTCCCGATAGAATCCAGCTGGATTCTTTCGAGGGTCTGGCAAGTCTTTCTTTATAGCCATTACCTCCTCCCTTTTCCATGGTATATGAACAAATTGGGCCACCGGCACGGGAGCTGGTCGTCCGGCGGCAGCTGCTGCTGCAACTGCAGCTGCAGTGGGCATATCAGGGTGCACTTCCCTCATTGGGTACCCCTTGTCATATATATTGAGAACATCTTCCCTGGCTATGACACAAATGCGTACTCCCTCATTTATGCTGTTACTATCAAGAATACAAGCCACACTGTCCCGCCATAATTGGTATAATTCTTGTTCATAAGGGAGAGGGGTAGAATCTGTAATACAAGACTTCCAATCCCTCTCCAATTTTTCAATCATATACTGTAGTGCTAATTGCTGTCCAAAATGTGACATCTGTTGTATTGTGTCCATAATATCGGTGTGGGTGTAAATAGGATGTGACATCCAGTTCTCTGACTGATTCTTGATAACCCGTTTTTCCCCATCCCCAATAGTGGAGCGGGTACTAGGGGGCGAAATCGACTTAATAGGTGTGCTCCATATGGGTGAAAGTGAGTGTGTGGCTCTGCACTGTCGGCGTTGTCCATTTGGGGTATTAGGGGCAGGGGACATTATTGGTAACCTTGCAGTGCTGGCTGGTAGTGGTGGGGCAGGTGGCGGAGGGATTAGGACTTGGGCTATTGGGGTAGCTTGGGCTAGAGGCTATGGTGGTTGTGGCACATGCTGCTGTAGTGGTGCACCTGGATTTCCCAAATTGTGCCCTTGCCCTTGCTGCTGTTGCTGTGCCCCCATGATAGGTTGGGCTACTGCAGGGGGTGTGTAAGGTGGAGGTGCAGTAGGGCTATTATCTAATAGCTGTAGCATTACCTCATCTTCCTCTAATGCATGTTTGGTTTCTGTTGGCTTTGATACATAACTTCCCTCCACCTGGGCCCTATGGACTCTATCTTCAGATTCAATCCCTTTCTGGGTTTGGGACTGGTGATAAAGGGCGGCCTTCTGCATGATGGTTCTCCTATTTTCCCTCTCTATCAGTTTATCTGATTTAATTTTTCTTTTATTGGCCTCCATTTCCCATTTTCTGTATACCTCAAACATATGTTGCCTAGCCTTTTTATGAAACTAACATTCCTGTAGGTAGGTTAGTTTCTTTAAATCAAAAGACCCATCCTCTGGCCACTGGAGGTCAGGACAATGTCTAGTATACCTGAGCCATATACTATTATACAAATTATTCTCTAAACCATAATCCTTTAACATGTCCCACCCTGGTGTTCCCTCTTTTGGGATCGGTTGCTTTTTATCTAAACGTGGCACATGATTTCGGCGAAAACAAAGACATAACCCTTGCCAACATTTCTTATTTCCCATATCTAACCTTTTAAATTTTCAAAAGACAACACACACCAAATTTCAAAATGTAACATGCACCAAAGAAACCCTTTTTCAAATGTGCACCAAAGAAAACCTTTTTCAAATGTGCACCAAAGAAGAAAAAAAAACCCTTTTTCAAATATTTACCAACTTACAAATTGCTCCAGGCCTGGGCAAATTACTCAAACAAGAAAAACACGTGTAATACAAATTGTCAAATGGTACCTTGTACAAATGCAAATTTACCAAGAACTAATCATTCCCAAAAATGATAAGTTATCCAAAAACAATTATTCTCTCAAATGCAAGTTAAAGCAGACAAGTAGCCAGCGAGGAACAGTCTTACCTGACTATCTGCTTTTTCCTGGATTTCTCTCTGGCCGCCCGTGTCAGACTAATCAGTCAAGATAAAAACCGATGTTTTCAGGGACTTCGCTGGGACATCATGAGAAAGCGGGGAGAGGCCTGCCCGGTGGATAAGATGCAGCTGCTTTGAAACTAAGTCTTTGTGCAGGGGCCCCTGGAATCTACACCTCCGGAACGGCGTCCCCCCACTGGCAGCACGTCTCTTGACAGAGCTACTGAAGATATCCACTGGAAGGTCCCTGTTCGGGCGCCAAATTGTCAAATGCACATATTTGCAGATACTTACAAATGCATTTACAAAGGAGTTTTTGACACGGAGAGCCGGAGTGAAAAATCAATGACCAAAGGTCTGTTTATTTTTGCTGCAGCAAAGAGGACAGGTTTACCACTGGCATCCCAGGCCCGAAGTAAAGTGTGCTAGCATAAAGCGTTTAACAGTGATATTTATACTCATACATCAAAGGATACATAAAATGTGTAAATAATGATATACGTCATACAGATATTTTAAGGAGTTAATCAGTTTCCACACACCGGTTCCATTCCCAGCTTTGTCCTTGCCTCCCCTCTGCAGCTGCCTGACTCCCCACATTCTTGAGACCCTTCAAAGGATTACGTGGTTCAAAGGTATAGATATCAGCCTTTCCCTCCCCAAAATACCACAGCCGAGGTCAGTTAGTTATTTGAACACACAATTATAATGAGTACAGTGCCCCAGTTAGGGAAAGAAACCAGCTGCAAGCCTATGGCGTGGAACCAGGCTTATTTTACTTAAACAAATATACATAAGATAACATATGTGATAGACAGTGCGTTCAGAGACAACAAAAGCTCAAACTTACACGTGTAAAAGAAACGAAGCAATTCAAAATGGATTCTAACAAAGCTAGAAAATGTTTTATTCTATTTCAGAACTGGAGACTCTGATTATGCTTGTTTTAAAGCTGTCCAATAACCACTGTAGCTACATCAACCACAGGTTTGTAGTAGAATTTACGAAAAGTAGACTCAGAAGACCAGTCTGCTGCCCTCATAATGTCCTCTAAACGAGAACATAAGGCATATGTCTTGGAAGCCATGGCTCCCCTTGCTGAATGTGTCCCAAATTTTTCTGTATCTATGCCAACTTCGCTCGTCAACCATTTCATCCATTTAGTTAACTAGCGGGCGACACAGCCGTAAAATGTTTCTGTATCAATATCAATAATTGACCCCTAGAGCCTTGTCTGAATTCTTCAGTGGCTACTTTATATGCTTTCAAACATTGAACTACACACAATTGTGGGTTATCAGGAAACATCGGATGAATTACTGACCAGCAATTAGTTTTTGTCCTTCTCGTGATGGTAAAGGTAACACCTTCAGGAGAGTAAACTCTCCTGCTAAATCCAATGCCCTAACATTTGACACTCTTTTACAGGAAATAAGGCAGCGCAACATAGTTTCGCCAAAATCTATTTTATAGAAAAATATCTGTTAGAAGGCCAATTGTCTAAAAATCTCAATACAATACCCACATCCCATAAAGAAGAATACCGGGCCTGAGGAGGATTCAACATGCCGGATACCTTTCATAACCTTACAAATCAGAGGATGTTCCCCTACAGGCTTACCTTGAATAGGTTATGACCAGCAGAGATGATGGATCTGAAGTTATTGACCATTCTATAGGCCAATCCTGAACCTGCGAGTTCAGCTAAGAAATTTACAATCAACTCAGTGTCTGACCAAATGAGATCGAAACCCTGCAGGTCACAACTACTCCATCTGCGCCAGACTTATGAGTGCCTGCAGCCCAGCCTTTTTGATGAAATCTGCAGCTTGCTACAAAATGCCTGGGGAATTCCTTCTTGACCTGAAACCACCCAAGCCAGCAATATCAGTTTCTCTGACAAGGCCCTCCGGACTCATCAGAAGATTCTGATGAGGGAGAATGAGGAGCGCAAGCTAATTGTAGAGCTACCGGTAACCACGGTTGAGCTCTCCAGAATGGGGTCACCAGAACAATCTCCACCTTCTGTCACCGTATGTGAGACAGAACCCTGGAAATCATCAGGAACGATGGAAAAGCATACCCCCGAAAGTGCGTCCAATCCTGAAAAAAGGCATCTGTCGCCAGAGCTAGAGGGTCGGGACACCAGCTGAAAAATGTAGTTATCTGAGAGTTGAGACGTTAAGCAAAAAGATCTGCGTCGCAAGGGCCCACTCTCTGATTATCTGGAGAAAAATCATTGGATCTAGTTTCCAATCGCTGAAATCCCTCCGAAATCTGGAGTTTCAGTCCGCTCCGGTATACTGGGAACCCGGAAGATAACCCCCCCCCCCAATTTGTTGACCATACTGGACTACTGATATATTGTCCATCTTCAATAATATCCAACAGTCCGTCTTCAGGGGGGAGAGACTGTTTATGGCATATGGGCCCGCCAGAAGCTCCAAGCAGTTGATGTGGAGATTCTGTTCCGATCTCAACCATTGGCCCCCTGTCAACAAAGAACCACAACGAGTCCCCCAAACCAACGACTGGCATCCGATTCGATCACCACTTCCGGGTAAGAGCCGAAAATGGCTCTGGTGTTCCAAGCCTCCATATGCTCTAGCCACCAATGAATTTCCGACCTCACTTCGTCGGATAACAGAATCTGTTGTGAATAATTCAGACCCTTACGCAGATGTTGGATTTTGAGTCTCTGCAGAGCACGATAGTGAAGGGTAGCCGGAAATATGTCCTGAATAGACAAGGCTAGAAGATCCACTAACCTGGCAATTGTCCTCAACAACACAGTCGGGCTGACTAAAGCAGACTTCAATTCTCTCTTGATGTTGCAAATTTTCTGAGAGGGCAGAATAAGCTGTGACCGGACTGAATCTATCCAGAATCCCAGGAAATCTATCACCTGAGATGAACTCAGTAGTGACTTTTGCACATTGATAAGGATGCCCAGCTCCCGTAAGAGATGAATAGTCCATTCTAAATAAGTCCGAGTCTGTGCATCTTGAGCCATCAATAATATGTCATCCAAATATATGATCAGTCGCACCCCTTTGGCTTGAAGTGATTCCACAGCTGGTCTCATCAGTTTGGTGAAGCACCAGGGAGCTGACAGACCGAAGGGGAGAGCATTGAACTCAAGGCAGTGACCCCTCCACAGAAATTGTAAGTATCTCCTGTGTGGAGGGAAAATGGGAATCGAGAGATGGGCATCCTTGAGGTCCAGGCGGACCATCTAATCGCCTTCTAATAGAATATCTCGCAACATGTGTTTTCCTTCCATTTTGAAGTGTGTGTACAAGATCCAAAAATTGAAATCGATTAGGTTAAACACAAGGCGACGATTCCCACCTCCCTTGTCTACTATGAAAACGGGGCTGATAAAACCATACGGGTGAGGGGAGGAAAAACTTACTGCCCCTTTGTCGATCAGGCCTTGAACCTCTAAGTCTATAAAGGACTGATCTGCAAGTGAAAAATACATCTGAGGAGGGAGCTGCAATTCTTTCATAGTACTGTGAAACTTCAACCTGAAGCCTAATACTGTCTGAAGAATCCAAGGATCCCCAGAAATCTGTTTCCAATTGTCTAGGAATAATCCCACTCTGCCCCCCCAGTAGTACCTAAGAGTGTGGAATAATGCTTACCGGAATATCCAGCATTGCGAATTGCTCCCTGTTGTCCCTGGCAGGACTCTCTACGGAATCTGGAACGTCCTCCTCTGGCGCGGGTGGGTTAGAAGGTGGTGTCTGAAGACTACTCTCCTTACCAGCCTCCTCTTCCTTTTTGGTAGTAGTTCTGAGGACTTGATAAAAGATCCTCAGCTGGACATTCGCCCTCTGTAACGACCGCCCCGGAGAAAAAGGCCTCAACCTTTTTTGAGGGACATCTGTGCCTTGTCGAGGGAGGAATAAGTAGAACCGAACTTAGCCAGTTCTTTGATGAATGAGGCCCCAAAGAGCAATCAGTCGGCCCAGCTTCTGAGGTGGCCAAATCATTTAGTTTAGGGTCGATATGCGTAAGTATGGACTTCCTGCGTTCGGATGAGATCGCGCAGTTAGTGTTGCCAAGTGGACAAATGGCTGTTTGTGCCCAATTTATTAAAGCGTCTGTGTCCACCGGTGTCCCTGACTCCTTGGCGTGGAAGGCCAATTCTAGAATTTTTGGCAGAGGACCAGACATGTCTAACAATTTGTCCTGGCAGTTACGCCATGACCTACCTAAACCCTTTTAGGGTCAATTTCTGGAGTTTCTGCAACCTTTCCATCTAGATTAGGTCTAGGGCATTCCGCTCAAAGGCATGACCGCACCTCCTTATCGAAACTCTTGTGAATGTGGGACTGTACATACTTAGCTACCTCCGGAGGAGGAATCCAATTGGACTCCCTGCGGTGGATAATCTTGGTGGGATCAAAATCTAGTACCTTAGGAAGGCACACTTGTTTTTTGCACTTCTTACTGGGACACGGGGCATCAGAATCCTCAGATGAGGTGTTTTTGTCTGAAGAAGGGGAAAAACCAGTGTCTTCTTTGACGCCGTAGTTATGTTCACTGGCTCGTTTGCGGTGAAGTTTTTTAAAAGCATCAGCATGGGTGTCCACAGACGCAGAATCCAACCCCTTTCCTATGTTCTTAGATTTTGATGTAGATTTTGACCCTTCGCCCTGAGTCTGTCGTTCTCGCATCCAAACCTGGGTGCGAGCGTAGTCAAGTAATTGACCAGAAAAAGGTCCCAAAGCCCTGACAAGGGCATCGTTGACAGATTGTTGAACCCCGCAATCAAGGGCTTCAACCAGGTTCATCTCGATGGAAATACCCTGATTCATGCTGAATAAAAATGATAGGCAGGAGATAACGATATAAGGGCAGTGTAAAAACCCCCGACAGGCTTAACAGGCCAATAAAATGTGGAGGGAGCAGCCTGTGAAGATAGACACTCTAGGCAAAGCTTTTTAATTTATTACAGCCCACGAGCTCCAAGCGGCAGGGTGTATTGGGAGTACACTGGTTGAAAAAATGGGACCGCCACGTGTTGGTGCTACGGAGAAACGAGACGATCTCTAAGAGGAAACACTCCGATAAAGATTGGCTCGTAAAACGCGGCGCAAGGCAGCAGGGGCAAAAAAATAGAAATAGGACTATGAAAAATCAGTGTAGCTCGCTCCCTCTTCACTAATGGCCCAACGTGGCAAGAAAGCTGACCATTAAAAAACAGAGCGCTGAAAGCACTGTAGATAAAAACTATAAAAGCGAGCTGAATCGCTTTGCCAAAGGTAAAGGAAATACAATAATACATGGCAATACGAGTGTGTATAAGTAGAATAGAAGCAATCACGTACTTAGTGCTGCGGAACAGCAAAGAAAGCGGAAGTTGCTTAAGGGGTCATGGTTTATATGGACAAGGGTCTTGAGATTTGATTGGTACATGTGATCTACTGTAAAGCATCATGGGTATTGATGTTTTTTGTTGTACTGCATTTGATTGGCTGCTGAGACAGTAAAAGAAAGAGAAAGCATAATTGGAGCCTCTGGTTCTCAGACAGAATTCTGCTGTATGTGCCCTCCGTGCAGCTTGTGCTCTGCACTTCCCTGATGCTGCTGTCTACTGATGCTGTGAACGCTCTTTCCGACTAAACTTTCCTATCTGCTGTTCCACAAGGAGAGTTATAATCTATAATGTGGTTTCTTGTGTCTCTTTCAGCTTAGATAATCACAGTGTATTTTTGTAGTGAATTGCCATGGTTAGTTGATTTTCAAAATTATTTTTGTCTCTTCTTTTGTTTTGCCCGCATGTGTTAATCCATTCCCAGACATGCAAGTCTGAATTCGTAGAAGGGATAAGGAGGACCCAGCTCTGAAAACTGATCGTTACTAACTTAATTTTGATTAGTTATCATCTGCTTTGAAATCTGATTTTAATGTGCATATTGTAGTCTTGTCAATTTGTGTTATTATTTTGGACTGTTTGACAGTACTGATGCTTAGTTGTCTAAATCTCTTTAGATGTTTTGGTCAGCCTATGGTTTTCATGTATGACTAGAACTTAGTTCTGCACACCATTTACGTTACATTGGCTTTGTGGTTGTAATAAAGCTTTGATTCTTTTCAGTTTGGAGTCTTGTTTCCGTGGTCAAATTGGTCATGGGGTTTTAAATTGTTTATGATTTCCATATTATTGATCTGTGTTAAATGAATCTGATTCCCACACTCCTCACTGTGTCTGAAGATTCGATAAACTTCTAGTGGAGGTGGGACAAGTGGTGGTGGCGCACCAGAGCGTGTGCGGTTACTGAACCTGAGGCGGAAAGATGACCTCCGTTGGCGCTCCAGCACAGTCATTAACTTCCTACAGACAGTGAATAAGATGCCTTAATCTGCGCCACTATACACTCATAGCATTAGTTCCTTGTTTCCTAGTTGTCAAATATGGTTCAGGCATTGACAATGGCTTGTTCGAAGGAGATTACTAACCATATGCAGGAGATATTTTTTCTCATTCATTAATTTTTAAATGAATGCACTCAAGATTTCACATATCCTGTCATTATCTTGTTGTATTGCAGCATTTATTTAGCGCTTATGACCCCTTTTTGGGGTGCATGCCTACATGGGTTGGAAGTGTGTTGTCTTTGGTTTGATCCTTTATGGGAAGTGTTTCCATGTTGTGTGTGAGGACCCCGGAGGTGCTGTTATGATGTTATTAGACTAAGCGCTTAGCTGTGTGATGGATGAAGAAGTATGAGAGGCAGGTATCCAATTTGTGTTTTTCAGTAAGCTAGTACCTTTGAACAGCTCTGCCGGTCCATTTATCATCATTGTCCACTTAACTAGTTAATGCACAGGGTTGACCTGCCCATATTTTGTTAAAAGTTTGATCTTGAGTAGGCATAGGTTAAAGGGAGAAATGGCAGGCAGAGCTGCTGGGATCGATTTTGTTAAAATCATGCCGTATCTGGTTATCATTGTGAGGCGTTGGGAAGCAGTCATAGTATGTAGTTAGTTGGGACCTGCAGTTGTGGATGAAATTAAAAATCCTCCTTTGGCCACCAGCATGCAGTAGATCTGTTCCGATATTCCGTGCCTGGTTTATTTGCTGTGTATTTTTACAGTAAAGGATGATAGACAAGTGGTTGAATGGGAGTGTAACTGTTAAAGCAGTAAAAGGGATTTATTATGGAGCTTGTGTGAACTACAATTGACTGCACTGTCGCTGAGTGATATGCTGTTGCTATTAGTGTGGTTGATGTGTTGTATTTGTATTATAATTGGATTTATATAGCACTTAATACCCATGACAAGGTGTTGTAGTGCTGGCAGCACCCATCTTTGTTACCCAGGGTTAGAAGTTGTTTTTTTTTTCTATTTTTAGGTTATTGAAATTAGTCTTGTGCTTTTAAGGAAACTTTGCCATGACTTCAGTTTCTAAGTGGTAGATTACATTAATAGGAGATAGCTGTGATCTTTAGTGGCGGGCGGTATGTGAATTAATGTACTGGTTTTAATAGCTGAACTACTGGAGATTAGGTATTGTTAGGATGCAGGTGTATGACCTTTAAAGAAGAAGTTGTGAGGATTAAAGCAAACATGCGTGTGACCTAAAATAGGTTGTCCTTGGAAAGAGGAAGCATGCAGAGGATGGAAAGGTAGTAGAGAGTCATTCTAAAGGAAAAGAATAGTCTACAATAGGAAGTTTTAAGTCCAAATCTGTTTTCATGCAGGATCTTTAGGATTATTGGGCGCTTTTGGAGACTACATGCACAACTGTAGAAAGAAAACCTTATTTACATGTGTAGCAATATCACTGTAGGCCAGCGTGGACACATAACACAATCACTTACAGAGTAAATAAAATAACAATAAAAATGCTTTCAAGTTCCTGTAAAGTCTGTAGGAAGGACAACAGGAAACGGGAATGCTGTGTTTCAAACGTTATTGCCAGAAATGCTCCTCCCCTTTCCCTTTGATCAGGCAGGGATGAAGGAGAACAGTCTGTTTTAGTGTTTGTAGAAAGAATGTTTCTGAGGGAAGGCAGTACTAGGGCTGTCTTCAATATAAAGCATCTACAATATAGGTATAATTAAGTGTGACCTATTGTATCTGGCTATCATTCAGCCTTTCTGTAGCAGTAATCAGACTCACAAAAGGACAGACTCTGCCTAAAAACCTTCTCATTTGAATAATTGGCACAAACACTCAATAAGTGTACAAATGAGAAAGGTCTATTGTGAACGATACAAGTTTGTGGAGAAAAGACAATATGCATATAGATTTAAATAGTCTGCAGATTATTGGTCCATCAGTGAAGGGCCTTTGGAGATAAATCAATAACATTGCCCCCCCCCCCTAAAATAAATGTCATTAATAAACACTTGATTATCGTTCATGAGCGGACCCCCACCTTAACTTGATTTGCTGTCAGTATGTTTTTGTTTGTCGGGATGGATACCAATCATAAGTACCTGTACCCAGTTGCAACGTTCCCATGTTCTATGAACACAACCAAAAGTGTCAAGTAGGTTTATGGTCAGTCTTGTCTTGAGTTACAACAAAAATATTCTATCTGGTGTCATAGAAAATAAACTCCCCTTGAGCCGCATTCCTACTACATTCAATTAGATTAGGCCTTAATAGAAGCCTTTCCTTTCATCTCCTATTCACTTATGTCTGTAAGTCTGCCCATTTTATTGTAAATGGTGAAAGATAGGCCCAATACTAGAAAGTGAAACTATGCTTTAAACTTCATCTTCCATGCTCAAGATATAATTTGGCTAACACGTCCCAGCGCAACAAACCAGGCCAGTACTTTAGTTCCTCAACCTAAAACACCCCAAAGTAATTTCATCCCATCATGTGCCACAAACAAGTAGGCCCTCCCATTTCTGTCTTCCAGCTGTCTTTCCTAGCATTATGTGGAGCACATGAGGAGTTGTATAAATCCCCATTATACACTCCAGGTGTAAAACTTTACCCTACTGTTACCAATGAACTCTATTGGATTCCCACTTAGATTTTACTATAGCAATTGCTGTACAGTATTGGAGTATGCCTGCTCTTTATATAACATACATCTGTTTATCTTCTGGAGTTATGTGCTAACGACGTGTTCTTTGGGGCATCATTTGGAGCCCCTGGTTGAGCCTTACACTCCCGCTGCTAGCTCCACCATTTCATACAAATCTGTAAATGTGACTGTCCTATAAAGGACATTGATTACTTTGTTGAAAAATAATTGCTTACTTTGAGCTGAATAATAGCTCCTATCCACACTTGTTCCAATGTATGTATGTATGTATGTATGTATGGATGGATGGCAATAATGATTTGCTCTTAGCCCTTCTCAGCAGGCTCAGAGTGGCCTGTAGGGCAACCAGGCAGTTGCCAAAGGGCTGGTCTGACAAGTCAGTGCGTTAGTCAGTATTTTCACTGTTTGTGGGCTGTTTTATGGTTATTTGATTTCCCTGTTAATCCAAGGCGTAGCTTCAGGAGGGTGTTTGGGTGTTACCCTCCGCAATGATATTTGTGTTTTTACCACTGACTCTTCACGTTGCACTTAGCCTAGCAGCACATCATCACGTTAGTGACCACCAACTTCATTTTTCCCTATTGACTTTATTTTAGCATTAGTCACTGGCACGTTAGAGGTGCAGATGTTAGAAATGCAGAGGCTGCAAATATTTTTTCAAGCTCATGTTATAGAATGTGCTTTTTGCTCATGTTTTTATTCTGCGTGTTCTTATCAAGGGCTTAGGCCGATAACAATGTACTAGATTGATGTTTATGGTATGGCAGGGAACAGTTTTGTTTTGAGAGGGCGCACCTTGGGATCTTGGCCAATTCCTACGTGTTCCTTTTCAAAACTGACCTGAAGTAGCCAGCATTTTTTAATAACAAGGAGAGTGGGAGGTGGGAGGGGGGAAGGGATTTCTAGAAATCTCCTCTCTGGCTTGTTTAAGGTATATAAGAGACATAGGATTGACAGTGATGAGATTCAGAGACTTCAGTCAGGATTGAGACATTAATGCCTGACACCCCGTGAGGGTAGATCTTGCCTTTTCTCTTCAACAGCCGATCTGGGAGTCTACGGCTTAAAGCTACTGAGAGAAAGATGAAGGAGCAACTGGGCCCGATGGTGATGAATTTTTACTCATTATTTGCTTTGCATTTTATTTTTGTGTGTGTGTGTGTGTGTGTGTGTGTGTGTGTGTGTGTGTGTGTATATATATATATATATATATATATATATACACACACAAGCTATAGGTATCTGTATCTATGCAGGTATATATTTGCTGTTTATAGATTGAATATTCTTTCTACATGCTTTCATTTTATTGTTGCACACATTTTAAATGTGCAGTTTCAGTTGTACTGACCTTCCTTTACGAGCCTTGCAGATTGATTTATTAAATGTATTTCCTAGACTAAGAGTTGCATTCCAGAGATTCTTTTCAATGTCTGTGTATTTCAGCTCCGTCATTAGTGAAGAAAAACACCCTCCCCAATAAATGTATTGTATGCTAGATGGTTGGGTGCAGGAGCTTTCAGTTGGGCATGGTGAGGTGGCCGTCAGATTTCACCTGGAATTTTTACATACACTCAAATAAAACAGCACATTGTCTCCCTCTCCGTTTTAAAATTCCTCAGAAATGTTTATTTTTACAAAATATTGTGTTTTCTCTTATTTAGTACCTCTACCAATATACATTCCTGTTAATTTCCACTGCCGCCTAGGCTCCTCTCATGCACCCTGCTTGTAGTTTAACGTAGTTAAACATTTAATGCTGTTCTTGTCAGAAATTCTGAAGCTCACCAACCCCCAGTCTTACTGACCGAGCTACACCCCTGCTGTTAATTACTGGCTATTACCACAAACATTGCCTGCAGCAAGCTGAAATCCTAGGAATCTCCTATACCTTGCTGAACACTTCTATAGCCTTTACATGTTCAAAACAACACCAATTTGCAAACCTGGACCACTTTTTTTTGGTATCCAATTCACCATCACTTTTGGTGCCTTTGTCTATTTTTTGCCCCAGTCCGACCATTCTTTTCAGGACAGAGTTTTGTATTAAATAACTGTGCCTGGGACATAATTATATAATTCTGGATATCTATTATCGCTTTCTACCAGCTGTACTGGTTTTTACAATACCAAAATATGAAAAAAGTCCTGCATGTTGGAGAAAGTTTCAATGTTCAATCAGTGGATGGTGTCAGTCTGTCAAGTGCTTTTTGCATTCTCTTTTCCTTAAAATTCCCTTTGGGAATTTCAACTCTAATGGCAACTTTTAGAATGCAGTTTATCTCTTACCACCACTCCTTCCTGGTTCATTGTGCATGAAGCTTTTCAATATCAGAAAACAATGGGGATTTTATTAAGTGAGCAGTTTCAGAGCCAGACTCCAAGGTGGGATAGTCATACGAGGACTCGTTTCTGGAAGTAGTGGTTAGTCGAGTGGCTTTGGAGGAGATGGCAAAATAAACAAAGGTATAATTTTGGTTATTGATATTGGTTGATTGGGTCTCATATGAAAGGCAAGTAACATTAACAATAACTAAAACATAAATACAAAATGAGCAATTGATTAGGGACAACCTTTTGCTTTCAAGGTACTTGGTTCACTTAGCAAGATCAGAATCTCAATAGCTCCAAGGCCTGGCTTGTTTAACGTTTGAACACTAGATTACATTGCTCCACCTAATATCTCTAGACGAGCGCTGTAACATTCTCAAAGCATTTTCTGTGCTGCGTCCAAGATTTTTCTAGAATTCTTTATCCCCAGTCTCTTCTTTCAAGTGGTGATAAGGAGTGTGGCAGAATGATGTACAAATTAGATGGACTGGGTATTATTTATTGGAATGCTTCATTCTGGATTCTATCCAAGTGTTTGCGTGAACACCTGCAGATGACATCTTGGTGCCTCCCTTCCATTTAAATGTCCCACTATCAAACCTCGATTTTGGCATGTTTAGAGTAGATGGCACACCTTGCCTACTGAAGTCTGGGCCTCTGAATTTGGATGGGGCCTCTACATGATGGAACATCTGCAAGCAGTTAAAATGGGGTAGGAGGTGGAGGGCAACAAGAGGTTCCGCCAAACTGGATTGCTACTTACTACTAGACTGCATTATCATCTTCTGCTGTGTCTGATAGGTGGTCACTGGTATAAGTGTTGCCACCTTTCCCACTAGCTTTGTCCTCTCCCTGCACTACTTCACCCATGTCCAGTACCTTGACACATGCTATTTCTAGGTCTACCATAGAGATTAGATTGTGCGGTCTGAATGTAGCGTCGATACCTTCTTACAATATCTTGTAGACTGTACCTTTTTCCCCCATCTGTCTGTGCCAACCATCCATGGTAAGATGATTGTTGTTCAGGCATCAGCAAAGGAAGTTATGAATTAGTCACCCAAATAAAATTATACTGTGGTGGTTCTGCTGGGCGTGTAATTATACCAAATGTTGTGCTGAATGTTCTGCTTTGTCAGCCTTGCTCAATTCACTGCAAGGGCTACACATCTCACATTGTTTGATAATGATCTTTGGCAGGTGCGGGCATTGGATTTTATTGGTGTTTATTGTCTGGACAGGGGCAGCTTTGCCCTCTCTTCTGTTGGTGCCATCCTCTGAGGGCTCATAGGGTGGCTGTCTGTCAGGCCTCCGACCACCCCAGCACCTACTTTTAGAATGGTGCTCAAGACAGTCAAATTCTGCGGGTGCTTCACTTAATTGTCATATCCCTTACATATTGCCTGCTTGGTTTCAGCTGTGTGCTGGTTAACCTACTTTATGATGAGTGTACAGTGATCAAACGATTAAGTAGCAAACGTTAGTAAAGTGAGTTCTGTAGTTAGTATAGCTCAACCCTTTTGGTAATTAGTTTGCCCCATGTACAAACCTGAACCTATTAAATGCACCCTCCTCCCCCTGCAGGGTCTCTTGAGATTGGTCTTCAGTCTACTGGGCATGGGCTAGTTTACTGAACCAGAAGGCTATCACTCGATTCGGGCTGATGTTGGCAGAGAGTATGATGTGATTGAGTGGATCGTGTGTGGGCTGCAACATGTCTTAATTGCATTCTTGTTCATTTTGATCTTCCTATACAGTAGTAATTGGATAAAAATAAGACACCATCATTGAAAACTGAAACTGTCAAGCCCCGCAGCCCATTGAGCATGTGCTGTATAGTTGCCATTTTCATCTATGCCTCCAGGATCTAGCGGGACTGTTCAATTTAGGAAAGATTTGAAGACCCACCCATTTAAAGAACACTACATCACTAATGCATTAACAATGCTCAAACCAACTACCTCACCTACCACCAGTTGAGTTTATGGAGGGTTTTGACCAGGTACAGTGCTCAGCTGCCTTTTGGCTATGTTCGCAATGTAGAAATAGAACACGGACATACATTAATTGATTACATCAACTGGTAGAAAGCTGAAGGATGCACTGCCCTGGATTAGATTTCATTTTTATCCCAATTGCAGTTGTCACTTTTGTTAAAAGATTCAAATTGAAGATTAAGTCAAAAACGTCTTCTGTATTTATTAACTGGTGTACCCTCTATTTCTCCTTTTTGAAATTCTTTAAGAGCTTTTGTTTGATTTCTGTATGCAAATGAAAGGATACAAGTTGAAGTCACTCAAATGTTTTTCCCTAGGTGAGCACATGTAGTGGTTGCCCCAGCATATTTCTATCAGCATTCATTATTTTTTGTTATCCCGCGGATCATTGTATTTCCTGCATTGGCTGTTGGGGCTTTACATGAGCACATGATCGTTAATTATGTTATAATGTAGCTTTTCTCAAATCCATTGGTTAGGCTGCTTCAATAAACCTCAGCTTATTGTGTGTGACGTTCTTGGTGCGAGGGTACAGGTACAGAATGTGGCTGATCTGCTCTTTCCACCTGGAGCTCCTCCTCAAATCATGTTTCTAGTCATTCAAAAACATTACTTACTGGTGCGAATCTGAATGCTCCCTTTATGTAGTTTATCCCCTGCGTTACCCTGTCAGACTGTAATTGTGATGTGGCTCGTGTGGTTTGCACTGCCGTATGTTATTTGTGTGCGTCTTTAGGTTTTAATTTGCCCGGTTAAAAGAGCTCTGAATGGTGGGGAATCAAGCCTTTAGTACAGTTCCTCTAATGCTTCTATTTGTTTAACATGTGAATTGTAAGGCAGCGTGGCTCAGCCATATTAAGATTAAATGGCCTCGTTGTCCGATAAGAAAAAGAGCCATTTTTACAGAAGCTCCATATGTGAAAAATAGCTTTTGGCAAGTCCCAACCTCAAATAAGCGGACCCCTTGTTTCATGCTTTCTGATCTGTCTGGTTCGTAATTTCATGTATCTAATAGCTGCTAAAGCACAAGACTTTTTTATTATGTTTCACTGTTAGGGCAAAAGTTAACCAATCCAACTTTCCATATTAAGAGGTAGGGCAATTTGTTTATTAGACATCTTGCCCTCCTCAATTTGTGAAATGAAAGCCCGTGCAACTTACTATTTTCTACAACTCAAACCCAGTTTAGGGATACTGTGATGCAGTCCCTCTTCTCTATAATTCAGAGCTTTAATTGACATTTGGAAATACCTAGTAAAATCTTTGTTGTGACCCTTCGTTTTTCTCCTTTGCTCTACTGTGTTAATTTTTAGCGCCGCCAAAGTACTGTTAGTGTTTGCTTATGCTTTGAAGCAAGTTATATAATGACTATGTGCTATAATAATAAAGGTAGATTTCGTAGGTCTTGCAGCCCTTTGAGCCCCCGATTCGCTTCATACTAAAATAGTGTTGGAGAATTCTAAAGGTACACAGCGTTTTAAAGCGAAAATGGGACATTTTGATGTCAGATATTGATAATCTATCACCAGAATAACTTGACTAACTGTTGCAACTATCAATTGAGTAATTGGTTCTATGGACATGCACTACCTTTATTTGCATTACAATATTGTATAAATGTGATCAAATATTGAGTCGCAAACCATTAGAAACATTGAAAAAAGGTACAGAGGGTAGGAAAATGTGAAGAATTGTGTATATAGAATAGTAACCATATTTAAACATAGTGTAAGTCTGTTGAAAAGTTTTCATTTTTCCTGTTGTTTTTGTTGTCAAAAGTGAATTCGTCTTTTTCACAGAAGAAGCGGGACACCCCATGAACACTTTGGTGAAGAAAGGATTTTGGGATTGGGGTAGTTTAATGATTCAGGAATAGCTTGTCTGCTTTCCTAATTTGACACCTGCTTTCTTAAATTGAAGGCACTGTTAGAAAAATATCCTGCCTCGACAGAACCTGCTGAAGATGTGCATTACCTAGTACGGTCTCTAAATCGTTTAGTTTGTGCTAATGCAATGACTGATCTAGCAAGTCATCACGTGTCGCCACTCACCAGTTCTTTATTAGGAGCTGAATAGAACAATTTATTGCATGGGTCCTTTCAAATTCCCAGTGCATTCTTGATAAAAAAAAAAGTCTTAAAACATGTAAACTAAATAAAACTAAAAGGTATGTGTTGCTTGTAGCAAATTTGCCCCAAATGCCACTAGGAAAATATTTCAAGATGAAATTGAAATTGGATGACTATTGTTAATGCAAACTGCAATTTGTAACTGGTGACTGATTACTCCACATTACTTATAGAAACCTTGTTTTTCAATCCTGCTATTTCACACGAGTGCACTTTGGGAGTTATAGCGAGTTAGCTACATGTGACCAGTTGGAATAACTGTGAAGTTAAATACCACTGAAATCAGATCGTGGCATTCGTTAAGCCCAATGAGATGCACGCTCTGAATTGCAGTGCCGCATATCTGTTATTGCACTGAAAAGGTCAATGATGGAATTGGTATGCAGAGTACACTGTAAGGTTATATACCAATCTGTGTATCACAAACAACAAAGATCTGATGTCCATAGCTACTTAAATCTTTCATCACCCTAGTTTTACCAAACTGAAGATATTTCTCTAACGAGAGTTAAAGGACTGACTGTTGATGCTGCATTACTCTCTCCATCTGATGTGAATGTGTCTGCTTTGGGCTAAAAAATAAGTTGTTATGGAGCCTGAATTTCCATTTGCACCATTAAAGCAACCTTCTCTACAGTCATCTTTGTTCCTGCTTGTATGCTGTCTGATGGCATGTGTTGGTTTGTATGTACCTTTTTGTTTACCTGTTTCACTACATATATTTTGGTTTGTGTGTATTGCTGCAGTATGTCTAGTCTGGGTGTAGCATAGATACCCATATCTGATCTGTGTGCATGGTTGGCTGTGTTTTGAGCTCGTGTGCATGGGAGCCTGGAGGTCATGTTCGCTCTTTGGAATGTGTTGGTGTATGTGTGAATCAATAACTGTGCTGCTTTGCATATATGCATTTGTCTGGTCTAGTCAACACTGGGATTCATTTTAGCCGGCCAAAAAATATCCCCTTTATTCTCAGTTGGTTATATATGAGAGATGAATATGTCAGTGAGGGATAGGTTACCTCACTAATGCCTGTATGTACAGTAATCCTGGTATGCCGTCTGAGGGGGTTCTTCCCTTCATGCCTGTTTTAGCGCTTCGATGCCAAGGCCGGAACGCGCTCTATAAATACCCATATACCTACATACATAAATGTAATCGCATCGGCCCCACTACATCTGAAAGGTCAGTTAAAATGTATTTTACCCCTACTCCAACTTTAAAACTACCTCAACCATATATATAGATGTTTGTGTGTGTGTTTGTGTGTATGTGTGTGTGTATATATATAAATATATATATATGTGTGTGTGTGTGTGTGTGTGTGTGTGTGTATTTTAATTGTAGTTCATTTTTTAACTAATACTGTTCCCATCTAGTTGTAACTTCTCCCTTTAATGTTTAAATGTAACTGCTGTTAAAGGCACCTAATATCAATATGCCCCATCCAAAAGCTATCACCATTGACCTAGTCGCATTGAACCTACATCAGATTGTACACAATCCCACACGCATCGCTGGACACATCCTAGATGTCATTTTTGCTAGGCCTGAACTAGTTACCGTTCCTAGCATCACGCCAATTACATGGTCAGACCACCATTTGATAACTTTCCGACATCAAACTCCACAAATCAACACACCCCACAACTACTTACATACATGTACCTATCGACCATGGACCAAACTCCATTTGGATGACTTAGAAACACAACTAACAGCCAAAACAGATCTAGATGCAATTAATTGTGTTCCCAAACTTTGAGTGGCTACAGGAAGCTTTTGATATCCTAATACTACTCAGAAAAACTAAACATGACAGAAGACAACCAACACCTTGGAGAAACACAGAACTTAAAAAGATAAAGCAACAAATCAGAAAGTTGGAGCGGACCTGGCTCAAAACAAGCAGTCAAGACAAACTGCAGCTACACAAATTTAACAGAATATACAAAAGCAAAAAAAAAGGTACTACTCAGAATTCAAAATTCAGAATTCAAAATGCTAAATCTACAACCAAGGAATTTTATAAAATTCTCAATGAATTTCGAAAACCTACATGCATGGAAGGAAGTCATCCCACTACTCAAGATTTCACAAATAAATTGGGAACTTATTACACAACCAAGACAGACACATTGGACTCCTATTTAAAACAGAAGAAAACCATCCGCACCAACCCCTTTCCTAAAATACCCTCTAAGAATAAACCAACCCAGCCTCTACAGTCCTTTCCAACAAATATCCCAATGTGAATTTATGGATTTGGTCAAAGCAAGCAGGCCTTCCGGTTGCCCTTCTGACCTTTGTCCACCACACATCTTCAAGAACATTCTTTTATCTACTTCTGCTGCCACACCTGTAAGAAGAATCGTCAACAACTCTTTAACTACAAGAACCTTTCCTGTAGACCTGAAAAAGGCATACAAACAACTGTTATTAAAGAAAACAAACCTAGACCCGCAGGACCCCAACAACTACACACCAATCACAAATGGACCTTTCCTGGGCAAACTGATAGAAAGAGCAGCATTCGCCCAGATGTCACAATTCATTGAAGAAAATTCTATACTTTCAGACTTCAAAACTGGAATCTGCCCAGGAAGAGGCACTGAATCGGCACTCATAGCAATCTGGGATGATCTTAAAAAAAACAGTTGACCGCAATGGAGTTGCTGCACTACTTCTCTTGGACCTCTCTGCTGCCTTTGATACGGTTGACCATGACACCCTAATTCAAAGACTCCACGAAGCCGGCATACAAGGGACTGCTCCCGACGGGATTACTTCCTATCTTCAAAAAAGATCTAATATCATCTACTCGCCCCCCCCTTCTCGTCCAAACCCTACCTCACGAAAGCAGGGGTCCCCCAAGGATCAATCATCTCCCCTTTGCTTTTCAACATCTATATGATATCATTACCAGAACTGATCAATGATTTTCATCTCACATGCTACAACTATGCAGATGACACACAAATACTACTAAAATTAGAATGTCCCAAAAACATTGAAAACTCAGAAATCTTCAGTTGCTTCAGAGCTGTTGATCAGTGGATGACCTGGAGCCATCTCAAACTAAATACCTCCAAAACAGAAATACTCATAAGTGGTGACTGGAAAAGTTTATGACCCTCTGTGCATCTGGCCTGACGATCTTGGACCACCTCTTCAATTATCCAAGGAAGTTACAAGCCTTGGAATCACCATGAACTCTAAGTTAACTATGAATGCCCAAGTGGACAAATTAGCATGAACAAGCTTCATCACCATGAAGACTCTACGACGCATCTTCCCCCATCTCAGATTTCCACACAAGGTGCAAGCTGCTATCTCGCTTGTACTATCCAAACTGGATTATGCCAATGGCCTCTACCATGGATCATCTCTATCTATTATGAAAAACCTAAAACGTATTCAGAACTCCGCAGCCAGGCTACTATTACATGTAAAGCTACAAGCCTACATCTCCCTGCCTTGAGAGCACTACACTGGTTACCTGTTGCCAGGAGATGCACTTTCAAGCTGCTTTGTATCACCCACAAAGCTATACATGGAACAGGACCCCTTTTTATCCGAAACAAAATAACCAAATACATCCAACAAAGAAACCTCCGCTCAAGATAGGCACCCCGCCTTAGAACACCAGCATACAAGAAAAAGAATATAGGTCTTACATCCTTCTCCGCTCAAGCAACCAAACTATGGAATTCATTACCCCAAACTATAAGAGCCACAGATAACTTTCTTGTCTTCAGAAAACTACTCGAATTGGCTCTTTCCTTCATAACCACCATATTCAAACAACTATGGACTGCATATGCCTATGTTGATAAATATTATCTGTATATTTCTAGTTATGTATAGTTCTTTAGAAAATATGTATCGCTACTATGTCATAACAGTAAAATAGACACACACTCTTTAAACCTGTTTAACTAAGTATATTTACCCATGGTTCTAAATATGTATTGTATGTACATATATGTGTGTGTGTGTATGTATGTGTGTGTGTGTGTGTGTGTATATATATATATATATATATATATATATGAGAGCGTAGCTTATAAAATCTATATTTACGTGAAATGTTTATGAACTAATGTGTGATAATGCCGCATAGAAGTTGTACTAATATGTTTTGCTAAAACGTGCACTTGAAATGTGACCACGGGGAGTGGCCGCCAATGTATACGTGGACTAATGAAAATGACTAATGCCTATGAATATTTGTATTAAAGAATGTTTTTTTACTAATTATTAATGATTGTTTTTAAAGTTATGCTAAATAAATCTTGTAGGCCTTAAGTTAGCATGAGCCGAAGCTTAGCTGCCTGGCTTTCATATTAAAAGTGTTTCTCTAAATGTGCAGTGTGCTGACTCGCAAAAGGACATGACCTCTTGTTTTCTTCAAACTAGAAGCTAAATGTAACTATAGTGGATCCGTTCTCATGAAATTCATGTTGCTTGTAGAAATGATTTAGCCAAAATACAACAGTGTAAATTAATATAATGTACAAGGTCGTTTAAACCGGTGAAGACAAAGGAGCTACTGACCAAAAGATGTGCAAAGAATTACAGAAGGATGAAATCATACTGGACGTGCTACCTCTGAAGACGTCAATCATATGGACCAATAAAATGTCTGAGAATTAGTATGGGGCGAAAAATTAATGACATAATCCATTTTTTAATTGGGTAGAGATAGTGGGGTGCAACCCCTTAGCCAATTAGATTTTAGGGGAATGTACAATGAAAAATGGATAAAAAAACCCATGACACGGGGAGCCTGAGAGAGGTGTTAGGGAATGCTATTTATTTTATCCAGAAACTCTGTCACCCTGTTTGGTGACTTATATGGTTTTAATTAAACCATCCTTTCTTAGATTGCCCATTTTACACTTTGCCTCCTTATGAGGGAAGTGGCCCCTTTTGCCCCGGAGCTAAGTTTTGACTGATGGCGAATCAACTGATGTCCTGAAGACGAAGACTGAACCTGAGTGCTGACCCAAACCGTGGAGGGTAACTGTGACAATGAAATTGTGATTTGTCTGTTTGCTTTTCCTTTCTAGGTACCAACTGCTTCCTTTTGACAGAGACCATAGCTAGATGTTTTCCAAATTGGTGTTATAAATTGTTTTGCATGAAGCCCAACATTCCAATGCTAATCAGTGGTTAGGACAGGTGTTCACTAAACTGATGCAAATAAACAAACGACTGAATCTATGCTTTGTTGATCCGACGCGTTAATGACACTCTGCTAAAGTTGATCGATGTTCACGCCGTGTTATGTTTTGATGTTTATGATTCTTGCCTTAATGAAATCTTATCAGAGTTACCATATTGTGGCTATGCTATTTTGTTTCTTGATTTTGAGATTAATACACTTGCTCTTAGAATTGTAATTAATAGGGAATAAAACTCATAAAATTCACTAAACTGATGTGGTTATTCATGACTGCCAGGTCATGGTGGTGTCTTGAATTGTTTGATGTCTTTGACTAAAGTGAAATGCATTGTTGTAATAAACATTGATGACATTATTGACGTATTGATTGACATATTGATTAGCTATCTCGTCCTAAGGTGTCTCTCAACTGGGTCAAAAGATTCATTGGCCTAAAACGAGTCCTGATGTGTAATAAATTATCATAAAGGGACACGTTAACACATATATATATATATATATATGTATGTTGTTCTGTGCTTGGCATCTTCGTGGGTCATTGCATGGATCCTGGGTGGGTTGTTATACTAGATATCTATGGAACCCTGCTCTCATCTTATATCACACTTATCTACCCATCATCATATGTCATGTCTCTATCAATCTATCCTCCATTCCCACTCTGACTCATCCCAAATCCATTCTACTACTTTCATCTCCTAAATAACTCTGCCTGAGCTCTGCCCTCCGCGTCCACATTTAACTCACCAAACCTCACTTTACTACCATGACCTCCCAAACAACCCTACTAAATTCGACCTCATTTATCTCACCCTGCTACTATGATCTCTCTAACCCCTTCCACAGACTCTTCCCTCCTCCAGCCCCCTTTACTCATCCCAAGCCTAAATCCTATTACCATATAATCCCAATTAACACTTCTGGATTCTTTCCTCCTCAACCCCTCCATTACTCCAGTCAGTCTAACTAACAAACTGTCATATCCGCGGCTCAAATTAACTCATAATAATACTAAAACTTTACTCATATTTCCCAATACTAATCCATCACTAATTCTTGTTGGGTTACGAAGTAGCGTGCTACTGTCCGAAAAGTGCTTTGATGCCTCGTCAGGGGTAGTAAGTGATATATAAATACTATTACAATACAATACAGTATTATCCTTTTACTAACCCTAAATGTGGCCCTTAAACATAGCTATGTATCATATTGCCTAGAGCAGTGGTATATTTTATGGAATCTGAGCTATAAATTAATCATTGTCTCAGAGCATAAATCCAGTGTCGGATTTCACATGTAACAAACTTGATTGCGCTATGGGAATTTTGAATTGTGCCTTTTTATCTGGACTCTGAGCATTTGATGTAAAGTCGAGACACTATGGCTGGATGCAGAGAAATTAAAAAACTGCTTGGATCATAATTGACAGTTTTATGAATTTTGAACTGTTGTTTTCACAAATTTTGAACACTTTGGCCTACTGAAACACCTACTTTTGGTAATTAACAACTAAAATCAATTTTAACTTAACTTGAATAAGGTGTTTGAAACACAGTGAGGGGATCTAACTTACTTGGCACACCCTATTCAATGAAAAAAGTTTCTCTGGATCAATAACGTTACAAAAGTGAAGATTCTCTCTGGTTATACATAATTTGGAGACCGAGCAGTTAAAGGTATCCGAAAGGCTAACTGAGTTATACACGTAATTGGTTGTGATTAAATTAAAAACTATCCTAAATCCTAGTACCAACTCTTTCCTTTTAAATAATTGTATTCATTTTTACATTGATTACCTTGATTATACTTAAACTAACCCTTTTTAATTTATTTGAAAAAGTAATTACTTTAATTATCCCTAATCTACTCTTAACAGTAACTCTAACCCTAAATTGTATTTAAGTTAAAATATAACCAGTACCAACACTAAACCTAAGTTAGTTTAAAAATGTAATTAAAATATCCTCACTTATTTTGTATTGATTTGTTTTAATTTAATACTTCTCTTTAAGCTAGCCATAACGTTACAACTCGGCATTAAAATAAATCACATGTTTCGACTTAATCTGATCATAATAGTAACTATACTCTTTAAATTACATTTAATTGAACCATTTTTCTTTACCTCACCCTGTTACTAACTCCAGCCCTTAATGAAACGTAGTCACGTAATTCTTTTTAACCTATCCCCAACACTAACTCTAACCTGGAATGTAAATCAAATTCATGTTAATTTGGATAACTAGCTTGACCTTCACTCTGATAACTAACCATTACTCTTCTTTTCTTCACTGGTTTTAGTTAATTACCATTCATCCAGCTTCTATATTACTCCATTGGCCTTAACACAAATTTTATTCAATTAAGTAACCCCTAAAATGTTTTTTATTGATGAATAAAATACTACATTAACAATTGTCCATAATTAAATATCTTTATCTCTTATTGTACTTAACTAAATCAGTATAATTGCTATCTGGATGGATTGGACCATTTATATTTTTGGGGTATACTCATTTAGTTACATTTCTCCCTTTATCAAACCATGCATGTTAATCCTATAGAAAGCTTTAAATTAGTTTACTCTGCTTTCGGGAAAACCACCTCTAAAAGATAATATTTTTTTTACATGATAGAGCAGTGATACTCAAAGTACAGCCCAGGGGTTGCATGCGGCCCTCCTGACCCTTACATGCGGCCTCCTGCTCAAAAGCAGCAGTGCCCTGCTTTTCACTGGACTCATCACTAACATTAAGAAACGCTAACTAAACAAGGTAGCGTTTATTTACAGGTAAATTGAAGTTAAAAAAAGATGTAACTAGGTTGTCCTGCACCACTTAGCTTTAGGAACACTTTCATATTGAAAGACATCTTGCTGCAAAAACATAAAAATATGAAAAGTGCATTTCATTAACATGCAGACATTTTTTACTTCAGTTAATAAGATTATATTAATGCATTGATAATTCTTTTTTTTTTTAAGTGATAATTTTTTTAACAGGAATTTGGAAAAATTCTTCCCCCACCCTACCAACAATGCCAAAAGTGAACTAAAAGGCAAGTCAGTTGATAGGTGACTCTTTGGTTATATTGGTTTCCTATCATAGATAAATGGCATTATAGTTTATCATATCAAACACAGGAGAAAGTTTAGTACAGCGCACACCCCGAAGTCCTGTATTTCGAGTCCTCTTATATGTTATAATGGAGGGAAAGTAGAATAAAACAATTGCCTGGGATCACACAGTATGGTAAAGTGGGGAAGCCAGTCTCAATCCCATGTTTTCTGGTTCCATGTTGTGCAATTCATCCACTAGATGTCTATGCTTTGCTTCCTCAAAACCCACCTTCCCTCCAACACACCCCAAACCACCCCAACCACGACCACCACCCTGTGGGCATCAATGTGGCCCTCGGTCAAAATCGTAGACCAAAGGTTTGGCCCCCAGGAAAATCTTTGTGAGTACCCATGTCGTAGAGCAACCTTCTTATGATTCTTTTCTTTTCGTACACTTTGTTGTTTTGCAATTAATAATACAATATATGCATTTCCAATTCTGGCTTTAAAGTGGAGTCTAATGTTTGTGGTAGATAATATCAGTATTATCAGTTAAATTATCTTTTGTGGGGGTATATCAATTCATGCATGTTGTGCAAAGATGCCAGACGTCTTTAAAGTTTGCAGTTCATTTTTTTAATCTTTTATTGTTCTTCAGTTCTGTTTTTTTTCTTTGAGTTAATTTGCTAATTGCCTCTCGACTTAATTAGCTTAATGAAATACATTTATCCTTGTTTGAATGTCTGTCATTTTGCTTTCTTTGAGGATACTTTCTTATTTTTATATTGTGCTGATTTTAAAAATTCTGGTTTTGCTTATGAGGTTCCTGATCCATAGTCTGAAATCCTAGAACCTTTTAAATATTTTTGTTTAATCTTCCTTTCTTTTTTTTTAGGTCTTGCCTAAAGATAGCTTAGGAGTCTGTACAAGTAATGTTATAAAACCAGTAGTTAGCGGTCTGGGAGTCGGCCCATTGCTCATTATTGATAGCGTTTCTTGTCTTTCACATGTGCTTGCTTCTTATTTAATGGCTTTTCATTCCTCTTCGAGTGTCTGGCCTCCTCCGGGAACATCGGGCCATATGTATGAACACTTTTTCCCATAGACACAGAATGGATAAAAACCTTCGCTACATCTGGCCCATAGTCGTTTGCAGAGTTTGAGTAGATACATTGTAACCTTCCATTGATTACATTCAGGAAACATTCCTTTTTCTTTCAGACCCCATAGGAGTGGGTGTGTTTTATTGCTGTGTCCTCCTTGTGCTGCTTTTACCTTACATCTCAACCATCTTTGTGTTACTCTTCTCACCTGCCACCTCCCACCCAATGTTCAGCAGTGTTCTCCACCAGGTGTCCTTTAGTTGTACACATGCCCTCAGTCTTCCCCGGCTCTTCTGTTGTTTTGCTTCCCAATCAAGTCCAGTGCTGAGCTGTTTTTTTTTTGTTTTTTTTTTTGTGAACATGTATGTCTTATTCTTTTTGGAGGACCTTGCTTTTGGGACACAACTGTCTCTGTGATGCACTTTTGCACACTTCATTTTTTAAGTTAGTGCTCCAAGAGGAGCACCCACTTTCTTGAAAAATAATGGCTGTAAAAAGGTGATGATTCATATGTGTGCATGAGGGATGACACATGGACACGTATACATCATCGAGCTGTAGCCGGCCGTTTTTAGGTCGAGCGCACAAACGCTTTGACCTGTTAAAATCTATCTGTCTGTGAGCTTTTCACCATGCCCACTGCACGCTCATAACTATCACTCATTCATGGAATTGTCACCTTCGCGCTCATGGGGGCCGTGGCCCTTTGAATCGGCTTGCATATGTCAACTGTTTTTAGTTTTCAATTTTTTAAAATTGTTTTCAGGCACATGGCAATTAGGTGTGTTTAAGTGAAGAGCGGTCGTAATGTGCTTCGAGTTATGTACAGTTGAGGGTGAGAATACTGCTCCGAGCAGTGTATACATGAGTTGTGTGCGGGGTAACGGTAGAGGGGCTGTACATTGCTGTGTACAGTTAAGAGGTGAGCAGCCCTGTCCTTGAAATGCACAATTCTGGCTTACTACATCCCGTTTTGTGCCCAGGAAGGAGTCCTTTTCAATCGAGTTTTAGCACCATCTCAATACAATCTACTTCTATGTACTCTTCAGTTAAAACCTGAGGATAGGTAGCACAGGGAGGGATTTGTGGATTACCCAGTTTTTATCTGAGTGTCACTGGGGATAGGATTGAAACTATGCCTTATTCTGTGTGAAACTGGTTTCTGTCCAATGCAAGAGGTGGCCTTGGTGAGCACCACTATGTACGTCATCAAACCACTGCATGGGTTTGACCTCAGTGCCTGGATCATACCACAAACCCTAGGACAGCTGTGATTCGGTTTTTGGGCAGAGTCAGGGAAAGAGGGGTGGGGGCAGGGTGTACATGAGCTGTGTTGTGGTGATTTTTCACAATTTACTGCAGATTTGAATTACCAAGGCCATCCACTGTGCCCAGGTTCTTACCGGTTTTGAGAAACAGATATAACAAGGTCTCCAGCTTTACACTTAGATGCTGTCTGTATACCGTCAGGCCCTTGTGTTTGCCAGTACAGTATTTGAAGTAAATCCACAGTTCTTGTCTCCGTCATGCACCGACTTCCCTTCCTACCATTCTCTTCTGCTAAAAAGGCCATCTGTATTGCTCAGCGCAGTGTGAACAAACATTCTAGGTCATTCAGCCAGCTCCTTGTATTAACTGTGTCATAAATCGTTCATAGTTTTGTTATTCGGGCTGTCTGTTTCAGTTCCTCTGGAAATGTAACTTTCGAGCTGGATGCTACCCTCAAGTGGCATCCCGGATTATACATAATACTCTAGAAGTGAACTGGCCTCCAGACCTGAATGCAGGACTCCAGATTGGATGTCTACAGCTGCACCGAGTATTCCCTATAAGACTTGAGAATGGACACAATGCTCTAGATTTGGCCTCCTGATCTGGGCGTAACATGCCACATGTGCCATATGGAACTGGGCACAGCTCTCTGGTTGGGGGCTTCAAAAATGGACACGCCACTCCAGGTCAAGCCCCCAGAAATGTAAATGGGTCTCCAGTAGTGGCTTCGGGAACAGGGTGCAATATTCCCTTTGTGACTCCATGAACTGCACACACAAGGTTTGGGCTTCCAAAGGAATCTGTACGCAAGATGCCAAAACCAAGATTTGGCCTCTGAGACTGGTCCCAGTACTTCAGATCCGACCCAAGAACAAGACCAGGCGTTGTAGGTGACCCTCCCAGGTTATGGCATTCAGAACTAGATGTTATTTTATAGATGTGGCCTCCAGAATTGGACAGAGTAAGCCTTCAAAATTAGGTCCAGTGTCCCAGGTATGTATTCCAGTAATGAAGATGATAGTCCAGATGTCACCTCCGGACCTGGGCATAATGCATGTTTTATAGGTCTGGTCTAGACCCTGCGTTAGCTGTCTTGATGCCTCACATAATAAAAAAATTATTAGATAAACAAAAACATAGAAAGGCATGCAATCAGTCGCTTTCACCCACTAGGCTACTTAGCTGTCGTTCACATTTTGGTTCTGCCCTCAGCATCATACAGCAGGGGTAATGGGCTGCCCTCTTGCATTGTGAGTGACAACATTTTGCCTGATCATGTTCACATCTGTCTCCAAGGAACAGTTGTCAGTGCCAGGCCTACACTTTACATCTCCAACCTGTGTTTGTTTTCATTTGTTTGTATCATTCTATTAATGTATTTTTTTGTCATACTTGTGTGTTTAAAGTAGAACTTCAGGTTACAGTAATTCCAAACTAATTATAGCTTTTCTTTCCACAAAAAAGGATCCTATGTCCCTATGATGCTTATTACAACAAAAAAAGGATTATTCAACATGTTTTAATGCCCCATCTGTGTATATGCAGTAGTATATATATAAATATATATATTTTAATTTAAAATTATTGTAATCATATCGCAACCATGTTTAGACCTCTATTTTTAGGTCGAGTTTGCAAGCGCTTTGACTTGTTGTAAGTGTTGTTGACTTTTAACCACTCCCATCTCACGCCCATTACATTCACTCATTCGTGAGCTTGCCTTTAAAAAAATCACTTGACGTCATTTGTAAATGCTTTGCGTTTGTCCCGCCTTGAGGCTTTTTTTGTCATGCCTTGCTGACTGCCCCTGTTGCATAGATTATTGCACGATTGCCGATATCCTTCAACATTGTCAAACTATTTTTTTTTCTTTTGTGTCTCCCTTTCCTGCTGCATGGCGGCTGTGGCTCTTAAAGCGCGAACAGGCACAACAGCATGAACTCGATCTGCGGTATTGGAGCGATGGTCACATTGTTTACAGTGCCACCGGGCCAATGGAATTATATGGCAGAAAAGACATTATGAGGCAGGGTTCAAAAATTCATGGGGCAGGAAAAGTCCAGTTATGAATTTACAATGCCAAGAGCTCTAACTCAAGAAAATGTGAGACCTATTGCATTGCGGTGTTCATGTGAGGGGGGGTGGACGGGGTTTAGGGTTCAGAGAGTCAAAGCCTTTTGAATTTTGTATTACCTGACATTGTGATTGGCTGTAAGTAGCAAAGGTCTGCTTTTGACATGAGCATATATTCTGTCCTGAATTATGAATTATGTAGGTTTGTAAAGAAAGTATACTCTTCTACCCTGGTTCAGAGTCCACCATGGATCTCTCCTGGGCAACAATTTGTTAATATTTGTGACACAGTTCATTGGACCCAGGTTGGGTGAGGCATTTCTTTAATCTAGTGGATATGGTAGACGTGTGTAGTTGTCTTTCCGTAACCCTCACATAAAATATGCATTAATTTGGAGAGAGTAAGAACATGCCACATGTCACGTTAGTCCAAAATATTTTGCCACCCCTTTTAACAGAGACATTTGACATGGGTATTTGTGGTTAAATGTGTGTGCAGTCTCCATTTCCTTTGCTATCAGAGTTTATTAGCATTTTCAGATTAGTTTTATTAGTGAGGGTTAAAACTACTTTTATTGGTCACTTCTGATGAAAAGCCAGATTCACCTATCCACACATAGTGCTTGAGTGCTTTTAAATGTTAATAATTATCCAGCATGGTTATCGAATTGATATATTGCCACTGTTTAGTCCTGCAGTGCATTCTGTAATCCTTTACATTGTCCAGTGTTTTGGCATTGAAGGAGCATGTTTTAACACTGTACATAAGTCACAGTACAGTAAAAGGTCATGTTTTAATACTGTACATTACCGTCCTGTTGATACAGTAAAGGGTCTCAAAAGTTCCAAGTCAATGCCCCTATTGCACAATGAATGTTTATACATTTTGCTTTTAGATCAGTGGTTCCCAACCTGTGGTCCGGGGACCCCTGCGGGTCCGCGAAGCCTTCTCAGGGGGTCCGCAAGAGCCTAGAAAATTAACAAATATGAACAAATATTGACAAGTTAGGCCCCCAGCTTCCAGTAATCACACAGGCGGGGGTCCCTGGATTCCGATGATGATTCAGTGGGGGTCCCTGGGTTCCATCAATGTTAAAGTGGGGGTCCACAGAAGTCAAAAGGTTGGGAACCACTGCTTTAGATCTTACATTTTGGACCTTTGAGATTAGATTAACATTTCCCTGTATCTACCTCTGATGTGATCCTTCTTTTGTACTTGAATTATTCTCCTTTTTCCATTTAAAATAAAATGTGGAACACCTCTTTTAATTCAGACACCTTTCCATTGCCATTTGTCTCGTTTGGCTATTTGCCACTACGACAAGTCTGGAGTAATAACCACGATCTTAAATCCCGTATAAATATATCGTATTGTAATAATCTGCATTTGTCCTCAGTAAGCACATCCCCCAAAAGCCAAACTCTTTGGAATTCCTTGATTAGGGAGGATGGCTTGGCTGTGTATTTCACACAAGATATTGTTATTGAAACTCCAATTTCAATGGCAAAAAGATCTTTGGTTGGTGCTTTGTTTTGTACCTTTATAGTAAGCGCTAACTCTGAGTGCTGAAGTTTGCATGCCATTCCTCTGCAGCGAATTGACCATCTTCTATACTTCCTCTTCAAGCATTAAGGCACAGAGATCTGTGAGTGAAATTCTCTTGTAATTTCTCAGTGGCACAAATGAGTTTACCCCTAGGGTCATTGGAAGTAAAAAAATAAAAAAAACTGGGCCAGTGGCGTCTCTAGGCTCTTCAGCTGGCAGTTTGTTTATGCATCTAGTGATAGTCTACAGTTCCACTTGACATCCGTTGGTGCTTTATACTTGCTTAAATTTTTTCTTCATTGTTACTCCAGTTGGTGTACTTTCTGAAATTAACAATTTTAACTGTCTTCTGTTTGCCAACTGTCTGGGACTCTATTTCTGTCGGCATTGAATAGGTTAGTAGTTTTCACCTCTTGTTACAGGATGATCATCCACCCATCTATTCATGGTAAAATGAAAACCGAAATAAATTGTGCAGAAATTAACATAGTCTTAAAACTGTATTAAGTTCAAGTTTAGGGATGAGGTGAAAGTATTTCTAAATAAATGTATGTTGTCAATATAAAAGCATTGATAAGCAATCTATGAACTTTATGTGGTGTTTAAAAATACGTAATGTGGCTTTAAGTAGGGTTGCATTACGTCTTAGACAAACATTGGAAAATGTTAAGGTCTAAGCTTGCACATCTCCTGTTAACCCATAAGACCATGCTCACGAGTGTCTTTTTCTAGCATGCACCTCTGCTGGTAGAACAAAAGACCTGTACCTGAGCGTTTGCAGTCGTAGTGTTGTGGTGCTGTTATCTGGCAATTGAATTATATAATTTTTCTTTAATAGTCCTTAGGTTTGGAAGTGACCAGAAAGAAAGTAAATGCTTACTTGAGTACTGAGGTGGTTCATGAATCAGTGTTGCATCTTTTTCTCTTCTTTCCTTAGGTACCAAACACGATGGAACAATGTGTGACACTTGCCGTCAGCAGCCCATTATCGGCATCCGATGGAAATGTGCAGAATGTACGAATTATGATCTGTGCACGGTCTGTTATCATGGAGACAAGCATCACCTAAGGCACAGGTTTTACAGAATCACCACACCTGGAAGTGAAAGGTAAAACACTGAATCTTCTGTTGTTGTAAATGTTGGTACTTCAGATTTTTTCAGAATGCTGTTTCAACAACCTTGGATAAATCAGTGGCCACGCAATACATTTTTTCTGTTTTGTTTGGTCCGACAAAAGTTCTTCTGAGAAATTGGAAGTGACCTGCAAAAGTTTCTTTGAAATGTTTATTTCCTGGTGACTTAGCTTCATAAATTATTTTCTTGATAATATTAAAATAACAGCATAAACAGTGGAAATACTTTTTTTAAAACATGGCTAAGAAAACTTAAAACATATCTGTGCTTGTAACTCTGCCTCACCCAAGATAGTAAAATCTCTTTTGTTTTCCCTTTCTGTCCCCCCTCCATGCCTATTTCACTTGTTTGCATGACATTTCTTTTGTCCTTTATGTATTGTTCTGCATTTAGAGCATTCCCTCTTTTGTCAATTTGTTTGCCTTATTTCTTATAATAATTTTTCTTTATCACCACCCTGTTACACCTGCTTTTTTGCCCTCAGTACCACTCTTTATTGTAGTGATACTACATTTCTTTCAAAATGACCAATCCACTTTATGTTTTCTGTTGTATTTTTTTTGGCTAGTCCTTTATTAAATCTGTTCAGGAGATTGAATCATGAGGCCCCTCACTGAAGCAAATTGTATGCAGGAGGCGTTGAATGTCTTCCAGTAAGTTGGTCTCCGAGTTTGTAGTAGGCTAAACAGAGACATGTAGAGAAAGTAGTTTCACAATTCCCCAATTCAGCCGTTTATTCAAGAATGCTGAGGAAGCACAGGGCAGGTGAGGCAGTCTTCCATTTGAAGCACTTACTTACAATTACAATGCCCACTGTGTCAGCTATTTTGTTTCTATAAGTTCTATACTTACTAGATGGCTACAATGCTGCATATAAAAACATGATGGCCATCTTGGTTATACCCTTATAAGAAGGCAGGCTGGCTGGCTACTATTATCTTAGGCAATGCTGGCAAAATTTTACAATGCCGGCAAGCCCAATTTTGGAACCAGCAAGCATATTGAAAGTGAGACTACCATGCTTTGCTGATGCTTGTTTCCACTAGTGAACATTGTTTTGGAAATTTGAGAGTCTTAGGATATACTAATAATTCCTATATATTATGTATGGGACACGGTCAGCTGGACCTAGATTGTCTATGCAAGTTTTCTGCATGCTGTAATGAAGGATGAGTTGAGTCGTGTTTCTGTGCATGAAGTATCTGTTTATTTTATTGTGATGTCTATCAGTCTGTCTGTGCTTGTTTCGTATTTCTGATAGATGAGCGTAAAGGAGCAAATATGTTGTAAATAGTCACTGAGAGCTGGAGCAAGAAGTTTAAATTGATCCGCTGACGTTGTTCCTAGGTGGGTGTTGCCAAGAGAGTTTGTTGTATTTTAGGCTGTCTGTGAAAACCTATTGAGAAGTAGTCATTCATTTAGTAGGAGTGTGCAAAGAGCATGCTGAAGATATAAAAGTGTTTTGTGCCATTCAGATGTTCCCATTTTGGGTGTTTTATTTTCCTCCATCGTAAATCAAATTGTTTACTCCCAGGAGCGCTGAGATCTGGGCATTTGGGATTTGGAATGTGAATAATCAACCCAATGAGCAACTGGTGGCTTGGATTTATCCTGGTGGACAGCAGTCCATGTTTGATTCTGTTTATTACGCTTTGAATGAGAGGCGTTGTCTCCTACAACCAACTGGGTATCATGGGTATCTGGATAACTTTCTGTTCAATGCATTGTTTATAGTAGACCGAATCAAGAAACAAATCGCAAGCATGTTGTGCTCCTATGGCAGGTAATTTATTTTCTCTTCCAAGCCACAAATCCACCATGCAGAATGAAGAGATCATATTAATCTTTGTTCCCAAGGGATGGTTAAAATATTTTTTCTAATAAAAATAAAAAAAACAATAAATAAATATATATTTATTTTTGCAATCACTTTTGCTTTCTCAAGATGCCATAGCAGTGTGGCAGCTTGCAATACACTATTGTTTACTAAAAGAGCTTGGAACCTGACGATTGCGTACCATTCATTGGCTTCAGTGTCAATTTTCTTTGCTGCCTCCTAATTGGACAGTGCACGCCAGTCTTTGCTTCTGTTTTTTTTCTCTGATGCATGGACCAAGTACAGATTGATTCTTCCTAATTAGTGTCTCTCCGCTGCTCACGCTGTGATTCAAGTGTGTGTGTGTGTGTGTGTGTGCGTGTGCGCATATATGTGTCCGTATGTATATATGTGTCTGTATGTATGTGTGTGTGTGTGTGTGTGTGTGTGTGTGTATATATATATATATATATATATATATATATATTTATTATTATTATTTTTTTTTTTCTGAGGTACTTCTTTCTCCTCCACCCACAACTACTTTGCGTTTCTGCCCTCCATGCCTTTCATGATTGCACATATACCTTCCCATGTCTTTTTATTTGTTCCCGTTTCTCTTGTTGCCTCGTTCTGTCCTCTCCCTCTTCTACGATAACTTAGTAAACCAAATGAAAACTTTCCTAGCTTTCGTGAAGGAAACTTTCAGTTCTATTAAGGACACGGAGGCAAGGATTATGCAGTCCTTTCTTCACTTTATTACAAACAGCAAGTTCAAAATTCAAACATAGCAAAAATTTTTAAAACTTCAAGTCCCATGATGCTAACACATAACCATGGCTACCAGTAAACCAATCCACTGTCTGTAATAAGAGGAATGACGGGCACAGCCCTTCCTCTTCTTCACTGAAGGAAGTTAAGGAACTCACAATCTCAATCACCTTTGGAACCACCTCCTACGAAATAAAGAAGTGATCAGAAACTGCGAAACAGAGTCATGCAAGAAAAACAATCCCTCGAGAATACATTATCAGTTGTAAACAAAGAAAAATCAGTGTGATAACATAATTAACTAGATCAGAACAAAGTCAGTCACCAACAACATTACATTATAATCAAACAAAATCTCAAACAGAGAGGAAAAATACAACTGACCTGTAAAAGGAGGATTCCACCCATAGAACACTAAAATAAATCATCATTGGGTGGGGAAATACTGTCACAGTATGAGGGAGGGATAATCCTCGCCTCCGTGTCCTTAATAGAATTGAAAGTTTCCTTCACGAAAGCTAGGAAATTTTTCATTCTATATCTGGACCGGGCGCAAGGATTATGCAAGTTCAAAGCTTACTCACCACCAATGATGTCGTTTCATGAATAGGTTTGAAATAAAACCTCTTGAACTGATTCAGAGGACCAATCCGCTGCATTCATAATATCCTCTAATCTACCACCTACCTGAATGGCTTTGGAAGCCTTCGCTCCTCTAGTGGCATGAGCACCGAAACGTCTAACATCAGTTCCAGCTTCAGACATGAGCCATCGTACCAACCTGGCTATAGTAGTAGCCACTGCCTTAAACAGTTTCTTGATAGTAATTAAAAGTTGTCTCTCCCCTGGAGGTCTATCTTCCTCCGTGACTGCCTCATAGGTCTTAAGACATCTGACTACACACAGATTGAGATGAGACTCAAAACTGGGATAAGAAACCAACCTGGTAATTGTTTTAGTCCTTCTCGAAACGGTAAAAGTAACCCCTTCTGGGGTGAAAAACTTGAGTTGAAACATCCAAAGCATGCACGTCTGAAACTCTTTTACAGGAAATGAGACATAAGAGCATCGCCAACTTAGTGGAGATCGGTTTCCTGGACAAAAGCCGATTCTCCGGCCAGGAAGAAATAAAGTTAAGAACTTTATTAACATCCCATAACCCAGTGCATCTAGGTTCAGGAGGTCGAGACAAACGTACACCTTTAAGCAGTTTACCTACCCAAGGGTGTTCCCCGACCGGTAGATTATTGATCGTACTGTGCCCTGCCGAAATAGCAACAAAAGGAATTGATGGTACAATATGCCAAACCCGAAGTAAAAGGTTCTGCCAGAAAATTGACTACAAACGCAACTGGGGCCCCCACGGTATCCACTTCCCTCTCCGGGCACCAACGAGCCCATTTTTTCCAGGTCGATCTATACCGATTGATCGTACCTGGAGCCTACGACTGTCTGATAAGGGCTGTAGGCAGACGTCCTCTCAACGTCCCCTGAAATCCTCCAAGACATGAGGTTGAGGTGTCCCTGAACTACAATGGATTGGGGCGACCCAACGGATCCCGGAGGATTCCCAAGGAAAACAGAAGTTTGAGAGGAGCCATCCACGACAACTCCAGAAGAGTCTGGAACCATGTTTGAGTCACCCACGTAGTGTCCACTGCAAACCCCAGGAAGGTTGTGGACTACGACAGGAGAAGAACTGACTTCTCTGCATTGATCATAAAACCCAGATCCTGAAACCGAGCAATAGTCATGTTCGTGTAACGCAACAGTTGCGACCGGGATTGAGCCATCAAAAGGATGCCGTCTAGATAAATAATCCTCTGTTGAAACGTGAGGAACGTCCTCTACTGGAACCTCTGTTGGGGAAGAACGTCCCCTGTCTTCCGTCATTCCAACTGTTGTTGCGGCGTCCCTGAGTTCTGGCAGGGCTTGCTTGCAGGGAGCGGCAGGAGGAGCGACCCCTTCCTCGTCTGGCCCCAGAGAAATCCTTCCCCGGAAAGATCTTGCGAATAGAGGACTGCGCCTTGTCCATAGTGGAGAAGGTAGAAACAAATCTCCCCAACTCCTTCACGAAGGGGGCCCGTAGAGATTGCCTTGGGCAACTGCCCCTGCCTCTGATGTCGCCAATTTGGGGTCAATCTTGATCAGGAGGGACCAACACCTCTCCGTAGATAGGGCACAATTCGCATTGCCCAACAGACAAACCGCTCTTTGTGCCCATCCAGCAACCAAATCCGTCTGGAAAGGTTCTACTGAGACCTTGACCGATTTAGCCAACTCAATAATCTTGGTCAAGGGTCCCAGGACATCCAAGAGTTTATCCTGACCAGCCCTCCAGGAGCTATTGATCCCCTTCTTGGGATCACACATATATTTTGAGGAAAAAGTCCATAATTTTGGATCCAAAGAAGGCGTAGCCGCCACCTTGTCCTCAAGCACCTGCCTAGGACGTTCTGCCCGAAGGCGGGCCCGAACCTCCTTCTCCAGAGGGTGGCGAATGGCCTTGCAACTTTAGGAGTAGGGACCCATTCAGAGGATCGAGGATGGTAAATGTCCTCCGGATTGAACATATCCAAGTCCTCCCAACCTTCTTCCTTTACAGTCGAGGTATTCGCGAATGGGCGCCAAGGTCTACCCATAACGCCTCACTTGTCCGATGAGCCCTTATCATTGTAGTCACTCCCCCCACCCACCCCCCAAGAACAGGGTGATCCCACGAAGGGAACCAGCGCAAGGGCAGCTGTGCTGTCATGCTCTCCGGGTACAACATCCTCCTGGCAGGGTACAGGTCCAAGCACTGTTGCGAAAGGCTTCCCTCAATCTGGCGAAACCTTCCAGGTCCCCCGCGTCACACTTCCTTGAGGAAGAAAATGCATTAGAGGTACCAGCCCGTGAATCTGGGTCCCCAAATACACCAGAAGAATTGGACACCTGGTCCATTAACCTATCCACCCTATCTTGCAGGGGTGCTAAGGCTTTCGCCACCGCCTGCGAAAGGAGTCTGTCCATGCCCTCTGGAAGGTGGAGTCGGGGAGGCCTGACTTCCTATGTCCCCAAAGAGGGAGCATAGGCATGGTCCCCAAAAGAAAGATATATATACATATATATATCCCACCAGTATAATGTAGGGTGGAGCGGGACCCCCGGGCCAGACCCGAAAAGATGTCAAGCGTACCTCCAAGGGGTGTCAATAATATGGGGTGAGAGCACAAAGAAACGCCCAACCTAAAGTAAATAGGCAGCCCCGACGTCGTGCTATGAAAATGGAAAAAGAATATGCCCAAGAAGAAACCCTGAAGGTTCCCCTTATGGAGAATAACAAGCAGGATGAACCTGCACGTACTGCAGCGCAGTGTCGGCGAGGGTTGGGGGGGCCACTGAAATCAGGAATCCCCGAGGGCCGGATCCT